>NC_029786.2:88673502-88708926 GCF_000816755.2 Arachis ipaensis
TTTTGTGAGTGAATTAATAATTGAGACATTTTGGAAGTTTACTCCTTGAATTAACAAGAAGATACATAAAAAAAGGACTTAACTCGAGGTATGTACACTATTTATTATGGGATGCAAAAAAATGTACCCTCCACATCGAGAATACACAAAGGGGTTCAACAAAACATTTTTTTTCATTTGATATTGGATTGATAATAATATTTTTTTGGATTATGAATTGTTGGGGTATTAATTTTAAATATGGCATCCTTTAATTTGGAATAAAAAAAATTAGTCTTTTCAATTTTTAGGAGGTACAGAAATCGGACCATGCGATTTTTATTTCAAAAGGATTAAAAAAGTTGAGGTATATAAATCAAACCATCTAATTTATGTATCTTTCACAATTTTAAAAAAAAATCAAAAATTACAATATTTAAGTGGTGAAGTATATCACTTATCTCACTTTTATAAACATAAAAATTAGCCTCAATAAAATGTGAATGTGACCCTTTGGCAGAGAGACGTCTTTTATGAGAGATACAAAGCTTCTAAATAATCATCAATATAGGCTAAGCTAGGCCAGTGATCTGGACGGATACGAACTAAAGTTGAAACATCATCAACTTCCATTTGGAAAAAAAGATGGAACCTTGGTGGAAGAAATATCAGCAGAAGATAACAGCCCATGTATCTTTTTCTGACATTGCTAGTAACTCCCTTCTCATACTCTTGATCATTGTAAGTAAGGCGAAGTGGACCTGCCTCAAGATTAGCGACTGTAGCATCATGGGAATTATCCTCATATACGATGTCCTGGATGATTCTCCTTTTCCATAGGGCTTCAATCAGCGGCTCCCCCTCACACCTATGACAAAGCGTGCCAGATGGTGCTCGGTTGCATTGATCAAGGAGGCTACAGGAACATTTGTTAGTTAGTTAGATGGCGTCATAGTTAGACCACTACAACAAATAAGACTTTTCGCAACAGCAACGGTTTTTGACCTATGGTATATGCGGCCGTTGCTAATACTCAAAGGCAACGATTTTTTACCTAAGGCAACGGAAACAAAAAAACCGTTGTCATAGTGACTGGTATAGACAACGGTTTTGAACCGTTACTATATAGACAACGATTTAGAACCGTTACATTGACATAGATAGATTCTATTAACAAAAGAGAACACGGTTTCTCCATATGCCCTGCTTCTAAGTTCTTCTATGTATATATTATTATTATTCATGAATCACATAATATTGCTTTCAATCAAATAGTAGTTAACAGTGAAAGAAAAGAGAATGTAAGATCGAAGCAATATATAAGATCGAAGCAATTTATTAATAAGAAGACTCTTGAGTTACCTAAATCAGTGATTGAGCCACAACGAGCTGAGGAGGCAAGGACCGCGTGCAATTCAGAAGTAGAGCAACCACGACAGGGGCAGATCACGACGCAATGTAAGGAGCGGCTTTAGCAACGACAGCCAGGAGACAACCAGCAATGACCACGCATTCTGGGAAGAGGAGAGGGGCAGACACAACCAACGTTCGCGGCGAGGAGAAGGGCAGACGCGACCCACGTACGCGGCGAGGACAGAGGCAGAGACGGAGCAATAGCACACCACGAACGGCTTTCTTCGGCGGTGGGTTGAGGCTTCCTAGTATAGGGAACGAAGATGGTGAGTGATGGGTTATGCGAAAATTCAATGAAACAAATATTAATTTCTCCATAAATAATAATTGTTAAATTATTTAAACAACATTAGAAAATTATTTCTTAATAAAAAAATTGATGTAATGGTTATAAAATCGTTCTTTAAAATAGTCAAAGAGAACATTTTTATTTTGTTGCTATAGCATAGTGAAAAATTGAACTTCAACAGCAACATCGTAAAAACCGTTCTCTAAAATTATCTAATCGAACGGTTTTATAGTGTTACAATATTGCCAACGGTTTTTATGCGTATCATTTCTACAAATATTTAAACAACAATAAAAAACCGTTGCCTAAAAATAAATCATTGTAACGGTTATAAAACCGTTCTTTAAAATAGTCAAAGAGAACGGTTTTATTTTATTGTTATAATGTAGTAAAAAATTAAACTTCAGCAGCAATACTTAAAAAAACCGTTGTCTAAAACCATCTAAGAGGACGGTTTTAAGGCGTTACAAATTTTGGCGTTGCTAAAGCCCATATTTGTGGTAGTGGACTATAGTTTTTACTCCAACTTGATATTATGACGGTATGCATAACTATCAACCAGGAATTTAGATGTAACCTTTTGCAACCAATTGGGACTTATAGCGTTCAATGGATCCATCAGGCCTCAATTTTAGTTTAAAAATCCATTTATTACCAATTGTAGACTTGCCATGAGGAAGAGGGATGAGGTCCCATATCTGGTTTGACTTTAGAGCATTTAATTCTACAATAATAGCTTCTTCCTAGCATCTTTGAGTTACAGTTTTCTCATAATATGAAGGTTCAGATGCATTTGAAATAGCCAATGACAATGCTTTATGGGTGGATGAGAGTTTATGATATGATATGCAATGTGAAAGAGAATGCAAGGATGATGATGATTGTGCAATAGGAAGTTTAGAAGTTTGCATGCACTGAAAATCAGCTAGGTGGTGTGGTGGTTTGTGGATCCTTGAGGACCTTCTAAGTGGAGTTGATGTAGGAGGTTGTATGAGAGCCTTTGTGTGAGTCCTCAGTGGTGTGTGAGTGATCTGATGACGTGAATTTTGTGAAATGAGAGGCAATTGTGATGAAATGTTCGGTAAATTGTGGTTATCATGATGTTGTGGTGTGGTATCATAAGCCTCAGTGTATAGAAATGGGTCAACGGGCTTAGCACATATTGTGTGAAATATAGGAGGTGTGGGAGGCGCTGCCTCAATGAAAGATAGACTTGACTCAAAAAATACGATGTCTCTTGACACAAACAATTGTTTATTTTGTATATCTAAAACAATGTAACCTTTGGTCCCTTCCTTATATCCCAAAAACACACTTCCTAACATGCTTATCAAGTTTCATCCTACCAGCTACAAGTGTTGAGATATAAGTGAGGCAACTGAAAATTTTTAAATGTTTAAAATTTAGTTTGGTGTTAAAAATCATTTCAAAAGGTATTTTGTTTTCTAAGATGGAACTTGGCAATCTATTGATCAAATGGATAGCATGGGTGATGACTGACGAACGGATTTTCTGTTGGTAAGAAATTTACAAATAAATTCTCGTTGAAAGTATAGTTTCTAAACCAACAAAGAATCCTTTCGTACAAAAACTTGTTTGTCACTAAAGCAAACCCAATAAAATTTATAACCGAAGTATTTAAACCTCGGGTCGTCTCTCAAGGAATTGCAGGGAGGTGTATTTATTATTGGTTATGAAAGATTATCTTTTTGAGTTTTTGAATAAGGAACAAGAAAATAAAATTGCAAGAAATTAAATTAATAACTAATAAAGCTCTTAGCAAGGTATGAGAACTGAAAATCCCATCCTAGTTATCCTTATCAATTGTGATGAGAATTGTTTATTGCTCCCACTTAGTTAACCCTTACTAAATAAAGGAAAGTCAAGTGCACCAATCAATTTGATTCCTCAAGTCCTAGTCAACTCCTAAGGAAAGACTAGCTTTAGAGGGATCCAAATCAACCAGCAAATTCCAATCATCAATCAACAAAGGAGTTTGATAACTCAAGTGTCACCAATTAATCAATTCAAGCTAAGAATGTAAGAAGCTAAATAAAATCATAAATCTGAAATACCTCAAATTACATTAAATATAAAATCAAATCTAACATGGGAATTCATAAATCAAGTAGCAACATAAAGTAATCAACAAAGAAATTAGATAAACTAGAAAGCTAGAACAAATAAAAGTAGAAAAGAAACTAAATTAAAGGAACATTGAACCTGGAATTGAGAAGAAGAAGAAATCCTAAAACTAAGAGAAATCCTAAATCCTAAAACCTAGAGAGAGGAGAGAGCCTATCTCTCTAGAAACTACATCTAAAACCTAAAATTATGTATATTGAATGTTGTATATATGAATGAATGGATTCCCCCACTTTATAGCCTCTAATCTATGTTTTCTGGGCCGAAAACTGGGACAAAAATAGCCCAGAAATCGCCCTAAGCAATTTCTGATACGTCCAGCACGCAGCAAAGTCATGCGTACGCGTCGTCCACGCGTACGCGTGGATTGAGTTTTTGCCAGGTCACGTGTACGCGTAATCCACGCGTGCGTGTAGCCTATCTTCGGTGAAGCTATGGCAAATTATATATCATTGCGAAGCCCCGAATGTTAGATTTCCAACGCAACTGGAACCGCCTCATTTAGACCTCTGTAGCTCAAGTTATGGTCGATTTAGTACCAAGAGGTCAGGCTGGACAGCTTAGTAATTCCTTCAGTTTCTTGTATTCCTTCCACTTTTGCATGCTTCCTTTCCATCCTCTAAGCCATTCCTGCCCTATAAACCCTAAAATCACTTAACACACATATCACGGCATCAAATGGTAATAAGAGGGAATTAAACATAGCAATTTTAAAGGCCCAGGAAACATGTTTTCAATCATAGCACAAGATTAGGAAGGAAAATGTAAAACCATGCAATTAGTATGAATAAGTGTGCAAAGACTTGATAAAAACTACTCAATTGAGCACAAGATAAACCATAAAATAGTGGTTTATCAATGACTAAGTCCCAATAGCAATTAGGGACAAAATAGTCGAATAGAATGGATCGAGCTACTTGTAGTATGTGTTGGTGCTTGCGTTTCTACTATTCCATTCTGTTGTGGAGTTGCCACGCATGACATTTGATGCAGTATGCCTTTGGTTGCATAAAATTCACGCATTAAGAACTCCTTCCCGTTATCAGACCGAATGCACTTTATAATCTTGTGAAATTGATTTTCAACGAGGGTTACAAAGTTTTTAACCAGTCTTTCTGCCTCAGATTTTAATTTCATAAAAAATATCCAAGTGTATCTACTGTAGTCATCTACTATAGTGAGAAAAAACTTGTTACCATCAGTAGAAAGAACATTTAAAGGACCCCAGATATTAATGTGTACAATGTCAAACACTACATCAGATTTGCTATGACTAGTAGAAAAAGAGAGTCTCTTTTGTTTAGCAAATTGACAAGAATCACACAATTTTGCAGTCACGGTTTTATTAAAATTTGAACTAGAAATTGAAGGAAACAAATCATGTAAGAGTTTCAATTTATTGAAAGGAACATGGCCCAATCTGAGGTGCCACAGTTCAGTGTTGTGCATCATGGTGTCATGTGAGCTGCATTGAAGTGTATTGTGTATGATGGTGTTGGTGTTCAGTGTATACAAGCCATTAGAGTAATCAACTGCTCCAATCATCTTCCATGTTGGAAGGCCTGTATCTCACAACCAAATTTGTTGAAAACAAATTGGCAGTCAAGTGATGCAATGAGTTGTGAAATAGAAATTAAACTGTATGCAAAAGATGGAATGTATAAGACAATTTTGTAAAGTATAAAGATTTTGAGAAAATGACATGACCCGTAATAGATGCAATGATGATTTGATTTTTTGGTAACCTAACTTTACTAGTTTGATTTTATAGTACAAATCAAATGAATCTAGCTTATATGTCACATGTATGGTGGCTCTAGTGTCGATGTCCCATGAGTCATTGTGCTGTGAACAAATTGACATAACAACATAGTGATGCTTACCAGAAGGAGTGGGGCCATTGGCTGGAGCAACTTGATTCATATTATGATTGACCTTGGCTCCATGATGCTGCAAAAGAGCCAGTAGTGCATCTTTTTGCTCTGGAGTAAACTTCACATGTGAAGATTCCCCCTTATTCTCATACAAGCTAATTGGTTTACCGCAATCATCATTTTTAGCAGCGAGATTATTGATTTGGTTTTGTTTCTTGAGATGTGGATGCATGCCATGCTTGCAGTAGCAAGTGTCGATGAGATGTCCAATTTTATCACAGTAGGCACAGAGATTAGTTTAAAATTATTTTAAATTTTATTTATAAATATATAAATACCATTGGAATCTAAATACCCACAAGTTTCATTTTCCTTCTCTGCTCTCCAACTCTGTCAGGTCTCAGATTTCGCTACAGAAATTTACGATTTTAATGGATATAATTTCTCAACTACAAGAACAATGCAAGTTAAAAATTAATTTTGTAGTACTCATAAATAACTAGTACAACAATACAAGTATATTTGTTGTTATTGAATTAAATTAAATTATTAATTTAAATTATAATCATCTAAATTTTTAATTAAATATTTTTATAATTTTAAAATTTAAAATTATTTGAATTAAATTGGATGAAATAAAAAAAATAAAAATCTAATAAACATAGCATCAATTCAATTATACATATATCTCGGTGACTGAAACGCCAATTGAAAACTTTGTGCATATCTCGGATACTGAGATCCTTTACGAATTTTGCACATATCTCAGGTACTCAGTACCCATTTAGTTCTTGTAATACAGATTAGGGTTTGAGTATCCTAGATATATTCATTTTTTGAAACTCCTCAGTAATCGAGATGTGACACATTGTGTATTTACACAATTATGCTATATTTTATATAACTTTTGTAAATTTTGTATTTATTTAATTTAAATTAAAAAAAATTCCTGGTTATTTAGGATCCAATTCGATGATAAAAAAGAAATAAAAAAGATAACAAAAAAATAAGAATTCAAACTGAATAAAAAGATATATTAAAATTGAAATAGATACAAAAAAGATAGGTTGCAATTGAATAGAATCACTACTCTACTTTCTATCCAATTTCTTGACGCAACAAGAAAGAGATTCCTCAACCTAACTTGTCCATGCCATAGTTTGGAAATTGAATCAAGGGACTCCTCAACCTTCTATCCAATTCTCCGACGCAACAAGAGAGGGACTCACTCAACCTCATTTGTCCACATAATTGTTTTATCACGAAACCAAAAGAGGGTATTCAAACCTCTAATCACTGAATACTGTGACTACAATAGCTAAAGAGGTATTTATAACCTCTTATTAGAAATAAAAAAGATAGGTAGATGATAAACCACTATTTCATGGTTAATCTTGTGCTCATTTGAGTGGTTTTCATCAAGTCCTTACCCACTTATTCATATGAATTGCATGATTTTACAATTCCTTCCTAGTGTTATTCTATGGTTGAAAACTTGCTTCCTAAGAGATCTTTAATTTGTATATTTTAATTCTCCTTCATACCTTTCGATGTCGTGATCCGTGTGTTAAGTGTTTCAGAGTTTATAGGCAAAGAATGGCTTAGAGAATGGAGAGGAAGCTCGCAAAAATGGAAGGAACACAAGAAACCAAGGAGGTAACCAGCAAGCATCGACGCGCACGCATGGCTCACGCGAGCGCGCGATATGGAGAAATTTGCAGCGACGCGTGCGCGTGCCTGACGCGTACGCGTGGATTGGAGTTTGCACAAAGACGCGTGCGCGTGACTGACGCGTACGCATGACATGCCAAAACGACCAGTGACGCGCACGCGTGACTAACACGTACGCGTGACATGCGTGATCTGCAGAAATAACAGAAAACGCTGGGGGCAATTTCGGGCCGAGTTTTGACCCAGTTTCCGGCCCAGAAACACAGACTAGAGCCAGGGAACGTGCAGAGACTCAACACACATTCTCATTAGCATAGTTTTAGTTTTAGATCTGAATCTAGAGAGAAAAACTACTCTTCCTCTAGGTTTTCTTTACATTCATAGTTTTATAATTTTATGCTTTTACCTTGGATATTGAAGAGTCATCACCTCCGTTGAAGATACTATTCTAGTTTGTTTTCTTACTCTTTTATTATTCTATATTCTTAATTCTTGTTTAGATTTACAATTGGATTATTTTTAGAATTTATTAATGCAAAGGATTACTTTTACTTTTAATTGAATCGTAGTTATTGTCTATCATGTCTTCCTTTTATTTCTTATTTAATTCTATGCAAGTAATTCTCATGTCAATGGAGTAGATTCTCAACTTGACATCGGGGTTGATTAAAAGGAGACACTTGAGTTGGAATGCTCATGTGATTAGTTAAATTGGAAGTTGTTGGCTAGTTCTGTATTTACTAACGCTAGACCTTCCCAAGGGAGAGGACTAGAATTTGTGAATAAGAGTTAGCTCAATCACTTGACTTTCCTTTATTTAGTAAGGATTAACTAAGTGAAAATAACAACCTCTTTATACTACACTTGAGAAAATTCCAACAAGGATAGAACTTCCAATTAATCATTCCCCCAGTCAAGGCCTTTTATTTAGAATAATATAAATCTCTTTTAATTTTTATTGCTTTAATTTACAATCATATGCTTGTGCCCATTGCCCAAACTCAAAATTTTCGGAAAACTCCTGATTAATAAGATAGCACCCTTTTTGTCAACTCGTTAGGAGACGACCTGGGACTCATACTCCCAATATTTTTATTCTAATTTTGTGACAACCTTTCTAAATTGATGAGGCAGATTTTTGCTGGTTAAGAACTATACTCGCAACGTATTTCTATATTGATTTCTTAATTGGTTGACTTCCGCCGCTCGCGTCAATTTTTGGCGCTGTTGCCCGGGAGTTGCAATTGTGTGCTAAATTATTAATTAGTGTACATATTTTCAATTTTTGCATATTTTAGTTTATTTTATTACCATGAGCTGTATGTTTCTTTCATTGAATGACGCGTTTACTGCCTGACCCGAGCTTAGCCGCATTTGATCCTGAAATTGAAAGAACTCTTTCACGTATTAGGCGGGCTCGGCGTAGGCTAGCCTCTGAGGGTGGTGAAGTGATTATTATCAATTCACCAGTCTCATCTGAGGGCGAATCTGAACCGCCATCTGAGGAAGAAACAAGCTCATCTACTACTAATTCAGTTGATTTACGCACAGGTAACATGGCGGCACCCAGGAGGATCACTCTCTAGGAGGCAGGAGCCCCAGACTTTAATCTGCAACCCTATCAAGTGCGTCATCCAAATCTGGCTGCAGATTTTGAACTGAAGACCGCACTAATCAACTTGATGCCCAAGTTTCATGGCTTACCTGCTCAGGAGCCTATCAAGCACCTAAGAGATTTTCAGACAGTCTGTTCTACTGTAAGGCGTCATGGTGCAGATGAAACTTCTATTTTTCTGACTGCCTTCCCGTTTTCTCTTGAGGGAAAGGCGAGGGAGTGGTACTACACTCAACCTGAAGTGACCGTCACTAACTGGGATACGCTCAGGAGAGAATTCCTGGAGAAATACTTTCCAACTGAAGTTACAGATAGACTAAGGAAAGAGATCTCCTGCATTGTTCAGGGTGAATCAGAAACTCTTTATGAGTACTGGGAGCGCTTCAAGAATCTTCAGGACGCATGCCCCCATCACATGATTGACAAGTTAGTGTTGATCAGCTACTTCACTCAAGGCATGAAGCCTCGGGATAAAACTACATTGGATGGTGCTAGTAATGGTTCTCTGAAAAAGTACAAGACCGCAGAAGAAGCATGGCAATTGATCAGCGAGTTAGCTGAGTCCACTCAGAATCACAGGCACAGGAATAGCCACTCAAAGGCTATTGCAGAGGTTTTCTTTAGCAGTGAGTCCACTGCCGTCACACAAGCTATATGTCAAATGACCAACCTACTGAAGCAGATGCAATTGAATCAACAACAAATTCAGCCTCCCCCACCACAACAAAGCCAACAGTTGGTCCCCAAAGAGTATGCGGAATTTGTGCTGATTATAGTCATTACACTGATGAGTGCCCGCAGCTCCAACAAGAAGACAACACTGTGGCAGCTACTCATAACTTCTATGACCGCCCGAATCAAGGATACAATCAACAAGGCGGCAATTACAACCAAGGTTGGCAAGACCATTCCAACCAGGGATGGAGAGACCATTCCAACCAGGGATGGAGGGATAATTCTAACCAAGGTTGGAAGGACAACTATAACAGAGGAGGCAGAGACAACAATGGAAATTAGAGGTGGAACAACAACAACAAACAGCAGAATCAGAACCAGCCTTACAGAGCACCTCACCTAAGGCAGTCCCAAGGACCCCATCACAACCAACAACAGGCCTCTCAGATCACTTATCCTCCTTCCTCATCAAATGACGAGATGCTTCGTTCTCTTGCACAAGGACAACACGACATGCAGACTACACTGAACTCTACTCTAAATGGTCTGAATGCCATTTTACAAGCTCTCGTCTCCTGGATAGATTCATTACCTATTCCCACCAACCAGCCTTCAAGCTCCAGTAAAATTCCTTCTCAACCCTTACCTAATTCCAAGGGTGGCATCAATGCCATCACTTTGAGGTCTGGAACCACACTGCAAGAGAGGAACCAGGAGGAGCCCAACCCACAAGAACACGCCCCAGTTGAAAACTTAGTTGAAGTGGAAGATGCTGAAGAGGAAGAGGAAGTACAAGACATGGTTGAAGAAGAAGTAGTTCAGCCAAGGAATGGAGCACCAAAGGACACAGAAGCTGCAAGTGGCGCCATTCCTATCCCATTTCCACACCTTGTAAGAAAGTCCAGGAAGCAGATGGAACTTGATCCCAAAATGGTAGAAATTTTCAAAAAGGTTGAGGTAACTGTTCCCCTTTTTGATGTTATTCAAAAAGTACCTAAATATGCAAAATTTCTGAAAGATTTATGCATACATAAAGATAAAATTAATGAACTAGAAACTATTCCTTTAGGTAGTTCTATATCTGCTTTAATGGGGGGTATACCTAAAAAATGTAGTGACCCAGGTCCATGCATGGTTAACTGTACCATTGGAGGTGTAATATTTTCTGACTGCATGTGTGATTTAGGAGCGTGTATTAGTATAATGCCATTGTCTATATATGATGCTTTGAGGCTCCCTCCCTTAAAAAGGTCAGCAGCTCATTTTGTGTTAGCAGATAAAAGCATTATTACAGAGGTTGAAATTGCTGAAGACGTACTAGTGAGCATTAAGGGGCTCACTTTTCCCATTGACTTCTATATCTTGGAAATGCCCCCTAATGACTTAGGAAGACCATCATCAATCCTACTTGGAAGACCATTCCTGAAGACTTCAAAGTTCAAGCTGGATACATTCTCAGGAACTTACTCCTTTGAGATAGATGGCAGAGCTGTAAGTTTCAGTTTGAATGAAGCTATGAAGCAACCTCCGGAAGATCATTCTATCTTCCAGTGCAACATCATTGATGAAACTGTAACTGAAGTTCACCAAGAAGAAGCATAAGAGAGGCACATGGAGCAAGGTCCAAGTGTGGGGACACCCTCTGAACACAATGAGGACACTTTGCCATTATCCCTAGCTCCAGATGATCCAGAGCCCAGCCATGAGCAGATAGTGGAATTAAAGCCACTTCCACCCTACCCAAGTATGCTTACCTTGAGGATAATCAGAAGCTCCCAGTTATCATTGCAAGGGAACTCACTCCCCAACAAGAGGAGCAGCTGCTCAGTGTGCTGAAAAGACACAAGAAGGCAATTGGGTGGAGCTTGGCGGATATAGTAGGCATTAGCCCTCGAGTTTGTGAGCATAGAATATTCTTAGAAGAGGGAGCAAAACCTGTCCGTCAACCCCAAAGAAGATTGAATCCCACCATCTTAGAAGTTGTCAAGAAAGAAGTGACCAAGCTACTTGAAGCAGATATCATCTACTCCATCTCAGATAGTGGATGGGTCAGTCCAGTACAAGTAGTGCCCAAGAAGTCTGGAGTCACAACAGTAAAGAATGAGCATGGAGAGCTCCTGACAGCTAGAGTGCAGAATTCATGGAGAGTTTCCATTGATTACAGGCGTCTCAACCAAGCTACTCACAAGGATCACTACCCCTTGCCATTTATTGATCAGATGCTTGATCTCTTGTCAGGTAAATCCCATTAATGCTTTTTAGATGGTTATACAGGCTATTTTCAAATTCATATAGCTCCTGAAGATCAGAAAAAGACTACTTTTACATGTCCCTTTGGAACGTATGCATATAAGAGGATGCCTTTTGGCTTATGTAATGCACTGGCTACTTTCCAAATATGCATGATGAGTATCTTTTCAGATCTTATTGAGAGCTGTATGGAAGTTTTTATGGATGATTTCAGCGTATATGGTGATTCGTTTAACCTTTGCTTGGATAGTTTAGCTAGAGTATTAGACAGGTGTGTTAGTTCAAACTTTGTTTTAAATTTTGAAAAATGTCACTTTATGGTAAAACAAGGGATTGTTCTAGGCCATGTTATCTCTAATACTGGTATTTCTGTAGATCCAGCAAAGGTAGATGTCATTTCTAGTTTACCTTACCCCTCCTCCGTGAGGGAAGTCCGTTCGTTCCTTGGCCATGCAGATTTCTACTGGAGATTTATCAAGGACTTCAGTAAGGTAGCATTGCCTTTATCTAGACTGCTGCAGAAAGATGTTTAGTTCGAGTTCAGTGAGGATTGCATGCAAGCATTTGATTAGCTGAAAATCGCCCTGACTCAAGCTCCAATTGTGAGAGGACCAGACTGGAGCCAGCCTTTTGAGATTATGTGTGATGTCTCCAACTATGCAGTAGGAGCGGCGCTGGCTCAGTGCAAAGGTAAGGATCCTTTCGTAATTGCTTATGCGTCTAAGACCTTAGACACTGCTCAGTCTAATTACACCACCACTAAAAAAGAGCTTCTGGCTATTGTTTTTGTTCTGGATAAATTCCGAGCCTATTTACTTGGTACTAAGGTGGTAGTGTACTGATAAACTATTATTTTATGATTTATATTGTGTTTAATTGTGTGGTTTTATCAAGTCTTTACCCACTTATTCATATGATTAGCATGTATTTACAATTCCTTCCCAAAATTTTTCCATGGTTGAAAACTTGCTTCCTAGAGACTTTTAATTATGTATTTTAATTCTCCTTTTTCCTATTCGATGCCGTGATTCGTGTGTTAAGTGTTTCAGGCTTCATAGGGCAGAAAAGGCTTGGAAAATGGAGAGGAGGCTTGCAAAAATGGAAGGAACACAAGAAACTAAGGAGATGACCAGCGAGCAATGACGCGAGCGCATGGCCCACGCGAACGCGCGAAATGGAGAAATCGCAGCGACGCGAACGCGTGCCTGACGCAAACGCGTGGATTGAAGTCTGCACGAATGACGCGGCTGCGTGGATGACACGAACGCGTGACAAGGAAAATTGCTGAATGACGCAAACGCGTGGACGACGCGCACGCGTGACCTGCGCGATCTGCAAAAATAACAGAATACGCTGGGGGGTGATTTCGGACCGCATTTTGACCTAGTTTTCGGCCCAGAAACACAGACTAAAGTTAGGGAACATACAGAAACTCAATATACACACGGAGACGCATCCACACAGAAAGAGATTCATCACATTAGGATTACTTTAGTTTTAGATCTGAATCTAGATTAGTGTTATATTGATAGTTTATGCTTTTGCTTTGGATTGTGGATATTGAAGAACCATTACCTTCGTGAAGATACTACTTTAGTTTGTTTCCTTATTCTTTACTCTTTTCAGTTGATTATTGACTCTATTTAAATAAGTATGTTACATTTTGAGATTATTAATATATAGAGTTATTTTTATTTTAATTAATTTTAATTCTCTATTTAATTTTATTTAATTATGTCTTCTTATATTTTTATGATTATTAATTTCATGTCAATGGAGTAGATTCTCCACTTGACATGGGGGTTAATTAAGAGGAGATACTTGAGTTGGAATGCTCAAGTGCTTAGTTAAATTGGACGTTGTTGGCTAATTCTGTATCTGCTAACGCTGGACCTTCCCAAGGGAGAGGACTAGGATTTGCGGGTAAGAGTTAGTTTAATCACTATACTTTCCTTTATTCAGTAAGGGTTAACCAAGTGAGAACAACAACCTCTTTACACTACACTTGAGAAGATTCCAACAAGGATAGAACTTCCACTTAATTATTCCCCCAGTCAAGGCCTTTTATTTGGAATATCAATAATTATTCTCAGTTTATTTTTATTGCTTTAGTTCTCAATTAATTTAGTTATTCATTATCAAAACTCAAACTTTCTGGAAATTTTCTGATTAGTAAATTAGCACTCTTTTCTGCAACTCGTTGGGAGACGATCTGGGACTCATACTCCCAGTATTTTTATTTCTAAAATTTGTGATTTTTCTAAATTGGTGAGGCGGATCTTAGCTGCTTAAAAGTTATACGTGCAATGCTATTCTCTTATTTGAAATCTCTTAATTGGTTAACTTCTGCCACGCATCATGTACTCGGACCATGCAGCTCTAAAGTATTTATTAGCTAAAAAAGAGTCTGATGAGCGGATAATTTATACGCTTTTTGGCACTGTTTTTAGTATATTTTCAATATGATTTAGTTAGTTTTTAGTATATTTTTATTAGTTTTTAATTAAAAATCACATTTCTGGACTTTACTATGAGTTTGTGTGTTTTTCTATGATTTCAGGTATTTTCTGGCTGAAATTGAGGGACCTGAGCAAAAATCAGATTCAGAGGTTGAAGAAAACCTTTTACTTATGTATTTTTCAACGGTAGAGTTTCTACACACCATAGATTAAGGTGTGGAGCTCTGCTGTTCCTCAAAGATTAATGCAAAGTACTACTGTTTTTCTATTCAATTCAACTTATTCCGCTTCTAAGATATTCATTCGCACTTCAATATGATGGATGTGATGATCGTGACAGTCATCATCATTCTCAATTTATGAACGCGTGCCTGACAACCACTTCCGTTCTACCTTAGATTGAATGGATATCTCTTGGATATCTAATACAGGGGACTGAGTCCGAGATATTAGTGTCTTCGTGGTATAAGTTAGAACCCATGGATGGCCATTCCTAAGATCCGAAAAGTATAAACCTTGTCTGTGGTATTTCGAGTAGGATCTGGGAAGGGATGGCTGTGACGAGCTTCAAACTCGCGAGTGCTGGGCGTAGTGACAGACGCAAAAGGATAGTAAATCCTATTCCAGTATGATCGAGAACTGACAGATGATTAGCCATGCAGTGACAGCGCATTTGACCATTTTCACAGGAGGATGGGATGTAGCCATTAACAACGGTGATGCCCTACATAAAGCTTGCCATGGAAAGGAGTAGGATTGATTGGATGAAGACAGCAGGAAAGCAGAGATCAGAGGAACGAAAGCATCTCTATACGCTTATCTGAAATTCTCACCAATGAATTACATAAGTACTACTATCCTATTTTATATTTTATTTATTTTCATCCACTATAATTTCTTAATACAATTTAATCCGCCTGACTGAGATTTACAAGATGACCATAGCTTGCTTCAAGCCGACAATCTCCGTGGGATCGACCCTTACTCACGTAAGGTTTATTACTTGGACGACCCAGTGCACTTGCTGGTTAGTTGTACGAAGTTGTGAAACAGATATAAGATTATGAACGTGCGTGTTGAGTTTTTAGCGCCGTTACCAAGGAATGGAATGATCACAATTTCGCACACCAAGTTTTTGGCGCCGTTGCCGGGGATTGTTCGAGTTTGGACAACTAATGGTTCATCTTGTTGCTCAGATTAGGTAACTTTATTTTAATTTTAACCTTTTTGATTTTATTATTCTTATTTTCGAAAAAAATTAAAAAAATATTTTCTTCTTTTTCGTTTTTCCCAATTAATTCTCGAAAAATACAAAAAAAAATTTTACAAAATCATAAAATCAAAAATATTTTTTGTGTTTCTTGTTTGAGTCTTGAGTCAATTTTTAAGTTTGGTGGCAATTGCATATTTTTATTTTTTTTTAAAAAAATTTTTCGAAAATTCATGCATTCATAGTGTTCTTCATGATCTTCAAGTTGTTCTTGGCCAGTCTTCTTGTTTGATCTTCATATTTTCTTGTTTTGTGTCTTTTCTTGTTTTTCATATGCATTTTTAATTTGTTAGTTTCTAAAGTTTGAAAATTTCTAAGTTTGGTGTCTTGCATGTTTTTCTTTCATTAAAAATTTCCAAAAATAAGTCTTGATGTTCATCTTGATCTTCAAAGTGTTCTTGGTGTTCATCTTGACATTCATAGTGTTCTTGCATGCATTGAGTGTTTTGATTCATAATTTTTATGTTATGAGTTTTTTTCATGTTTTTCTCTTTCTTCATTAAAAATTCAAAAATAAAAAAAAAATATCTTTTCCTTATTTTACTCAAAATTTTTGAAAATATGATTTGATTTAGTCAAAAAGTTTTTAAATTTAATTGTTTCTTATGAATCAAATCAAATTTTCAATTTAAAAATCTTATCTTTTCAAAATCTTTTTCAAAAATCAAATCTTTTTGATTTTACCTTCATATTTTTAAAACTTTTTAAATTTGATTTTCAAAATCTTTTTCTTATTTTATTTCTTAATTTTCAAAATCTTTACTAACATTTAATATGATTGATTGAAAATTTTCAAGTTGTTACTTGCTTATTAAGAAAGATTCAATCTTTAAACTCTAGAATCATATCTTTTTAGTTTCTTGTTAGTCAAGTAATCAACTTTAAAATCAAATCTTTTTAATTTTCTTTTCAAATCTTTTTCAAATTAAAATTTCAATCATATATTTTTCAAATTCAATTTCAAAATCTTTTCTAACTTCTTATCTTTTTAAAATTGATTTTCAAATCTTATCTTTTTGTTTCAATCATATCTTTTTAAATTTCAATCATATCTTTTTCAAAAACAAATTTCAAAACTTTTTCAATCAATCTTATCTTTTTGTTTCAATCATATCTTTTTCAAAACTACCTAACTAATCCTCTCTCTCTTATTTTCGAAAATTCCCTCTCTCCTTTTTCAAAATTTCTTTTTAATTAACTAATTGTTTTAATTTTAATTTAATTTCAACTTTAATTTTCGAAATCTAACTTTCAATTTTAATTTTAATTAAATTTCGAAATTCTCTCTCTCATCTCCTTCTATTTATTTATTCATCTACTAACACTTCTCTTCCATCCAAAAATTCGAACACCACCTCCCTCTCTGTGTTTGAGTTTTCCCTCTTCTCTTCTTCACATTACATTCTTTTCTTCTTCTACTCACACAAAGGAATCTCTATAATGTGACATAGAGGATTCCATATTTTCTTTGTTATTCCCTTCTTTGTCATATGAGCAGGAGCAAGGACAAGAAGATTCTTATTGAAGCAGATCCTGAACCTGAAAGGACTCTAAAAAGGAAACTAAAAGAAGCTAAAATACAACAATCCAGAGACAACCTTACAGGAATTTTCGAACAGGAAGAGGAGATGGCAACCGAAAATAATAAAACAGGTTTAGCAATAGCAAGCCTTTTCCATCATCCACTCAGCAAAAGACAGAGAGTTCTGAGCAGAATCTATCTAGCTTGGCAAATATAGTCTCTGATCTATCTAAGGCCACTCTAAGTTTCATGAATGAAACAAGGTCTTCCATTAGAAATTTGGAAGCACAAGTGGGCCAGCTGAGCAAAGGAATCACTGAAACCCCTCCTAGTACTCTCCCAAGCAATACAGAAGAAAACCCAAAGGGAGAGTGCAAGGCCATTGAAATGACCATCATGGCCGAACCTGTAAGGGAGGGAGAGGACGTGAATCCCAGTGAGGAAGACCTCCTAGGACATCCAGAGATCAATAGGGAGTTTCCCTCTGAGGAACCAAAGGATTCTGAGGCTCATCTGGAGACTATAGAGATTCCATTAAACCTCCTTATGCCATTCATGAGCTCTGATGAGTATTCTTCTTCTGAAGAGAATGAAGATGTTACTGAAGAGCAAGTTGCCAAGTACCTTGGTGCAATCATGAAGCTGAATGCCAAATTATTTGGTAATGAGACTTGGGAAGATGAACCTCCCTTGCTCACCAATGAACTGAGTGATCTGGATCAACTGAGATTGCCTTAGAAGAAACAGGATCCTGAAAAGTTCTTAATACCGTGTATCATAGGCACCATGACCTTTGAGAAGGCTCTATGTGACCTTGGGTCAGGGATAAACCTCATGCCCCTCTCTGTAATGGAGAAACTGGGAATCTTTGAGGTGCAAGCTACCAGAATCTCATTAGAGATGGCAGACAAGTCAAGAAAACAGGCTTATGGTCAAGTAGAGGACGTGTTAGTAAAGGTTGAAGGCCTTTACATCCCTGCTGATTTCATAATCCTGGATACTGGGAAGGATGAGGATGAATCCATCATTCTTGGAAGACCATTCCTAGCCACAGCAAGAGCTGTGATTGATGTGGACAGAAGAGAATTAATCCTTCAACTGAATGAGGGCTCCCTTGTGTTTAAAACTCAAGGATCTCCTTTTGTAACCATGGAGAGGAAGCATGAAAAGCTTCTCTCACTGCAGAGTCAACCAAAGCCCCCATAGTCAAACTCTAAGTTTGGTGTTGGGAGGCCTCAACCAAACTCTAAGTTTGGTGTTGAACTCCCATATCCAAACTCTAAGTTTGGTGTTGGGAGTCTATAAAATTGACCTGATCACCTGTGTGGCTCCATGAGAGCCCACTGTCAAGCTATTGACATTAAAGAAGCGTTTGTTGGGAGGCAACCCAATGTTATTTAATCATTTTTATTTTATTTTCTCTTTGTTATTTCATGTTTTATTAGGTTGATGATCATGTGGAGTCACAAAAACTACTGAAAATCAAAAACAGAATGAAAAACAACATTGAAAACAGAACACCCTGGAAGAAGGGCTTACTCGCGTTTAAACGCCAGTAAGGAGCATCTGGCTAGCGTTTAACGCCAGAACAGAGCATGAAACTGGCATTAAATGCCAGAAACAAGCAGCAGTCTGGCGTTTAAACGCCAGGATTGCACCCAGAGGAAAGCTGGCGTTAAACGCCAGAAACATGCTGCAGACTGGCGTTGAACGCCCAAAACAAGCATGGAAGTGGCGTTTAACGCCAGAAACATGCTGCAGTCTGGCGTTAAACGCCAGGATTGCATATATAGGGCATTTTACACGCCTCAAAGGTGAAGGGATGAGAAATTCTCAAACACCTCAGGATCTGTGGACCTCACAGGATTCCCTCAGGATCTGTGGACCCCACAGGATCCCCACTTACCTTTCTTTTCTCCTCTTCACACCTTTTCATATCACTTTTCCCTAAATACCCCTCACCAATCAACTCAATCACTTTTTCCCATCACCTCTTCACCACTCACATCCATCCTCTCTTCCCCAAAAACCCCACCTACCTTTAAATTCAAAATAATTTCCCTCCCAAACCCAACCCTAAATGGCCGAACCCTAACCCCTCCCCACTCCTATATAAACCCCTCATTCCTTCTTCATTTTCACACAACACAACCTTCTCTTCTTCCAATCCACCTAATCCACCTTCTCCCTCCATCTCCTCCATTTTTCTTCTTCTTCTACTTCTTTCTCTTTTCTTTTGCTCGAGGACGAGCAACCATTTTAAGTTTGGTGTGGTAAAAGCATTGCTTTTTGTTTCTCCATAACTATTTATGGCACCTAAGGCCAGAGAAACCTCTAGAAAGAGGAAAGGGAAGGCAATTGCTTCCACCTCTGAGTCATAGGAGATGGAGAGATTCATCTCTAAGGTTCATCAAGACCACTTCTATGAAGTTGTGGCCAAGAAGAAAGTGATCCCTGAGGTTCCTTTCAAACTCAAAAAGAATGAGTATCCGGAGATCTGACTTGAAATCCAAAGAAGAGGTTGGGAAGTTCTAACCAACCCCATTCAACAAGTCGGGATCTTAATGGTTCAAGAGTTCTATGCAATCGCATGGGTTACCAGGAACCATGATCAAAGTATGAACCCGAACCCAAAGAATTGGCTCACCATGGTTCGGGGGAAATACTTAGATTTCAGTCCGGAGAATGTGAGACTGGCGTTCAACTTGCCAATGATGGAAGAGAACGCATGCCCCTACACTAGAAGAGTCAACTTTGATCAAAGGTTGGACCAAGTCCTCATGGACATATGTGTGGAAGGAGCTCAATGGAAAATTGACTCAAAAGACAAGCCAGTTCAACTAAGAAGGCTTGACCTCAAACCAGTAGCTAGAGGATAGTTGGAGTTCATTCAACGCTCAATCATTCTTACTAGCAACCGGTCTGAAGTTACTATAGACCGGGCCATCATGATCCATAGCATCATGATTGGGGAGGAAGTGGAGGTTCATGAGATTATACCTCAAGAACTCTACAAGATGGCTGACAAGTCCTCCAACTTGGCAAGGTTAGCCTTTCCTCACCTCATTTGCCACCTCTACAATTCGGTTGGGATTGACGTAGAGGGAGACATCCTCATTGAAGAGGACAAGCCCATCACTAAGAAAAGGATGGAGCAAACAAGAGAGCATGGACCTCAACATGAGCATGAGGAAATTCCTCACCATGAAATCCCTGAGATGCCTCAAGGGATGCACTTTCCTCCACAAAACTATTGGGAACAAATTAACACTTCCCTAGGTGAATTAAGTTCCAACATGGGACAATTAAGGGTGGAACATCAAGAGCACTCCATCATCCTCCATGAAATTAGAGAAGATCAAAGAGCTATGAGGGAGGAGCAAGAAAGACAAAGAAGAGACATAGAGGAGCTCAAGAGCACCATTGGTCCTTTAAGAAGAGGAAGACGCCACCCTCACTAAGGTGGACTCATTCCTTAATCTCCTTGTTTATTTATTTTCCTGTTTTTTTATTTTTATGCTTTATGTTTGTTTATGTTTTTGTCTTCATGATCACTAGTATTTAAGCGTCTATGCCTTAAAGTTATGAATGTCCTATGAATCCATCACCTCTCTTGAATAAAAAATGTTTTAATTACAAAAGAACAAGAAGTACATGGTTTCGAATTCATCCTTGAAACTAGTTTAATTATTTTGATGTGGTGACAATACTTTTTGTTTTCTGAATGAATGCTTGAACAATGCATATGTCTTTTGAAGTTGTTGTTTAAGAATGTTAAATATGTTGGCTCTTGAAAGAATGATGATAAGGAGAAATGTTATTTGATAATCTGAAAAATCATAAAATTGATTCTTGAAGCAAGAAAAAGCAGTGAATACAGAAAGCTTGCAAAAAAAAAAGAGAAAAATGGCGAAAAAAATAATAGAAAGAAAAAGAAAAAGCAAGCAGAAAAATCCAAAAGCTCTTAAAACCAAAAGGCAAGAGCAAAAAGCCAATAACCCTTAAAACCAAAAGGCAAGGGTAAATTAAAAGGATCCCAAGGCTTTGAGTATCAATGGATAGGAGGGCCTAAAGGAATAAAATCCTGGCCTAAGCGGCTAAACCAAGCTGTCCCTAACCATGTGCTTGTGGCGTGAAGGTGTCAAGTGAAAACTTGAGACTGAGCGGTTAAAGTCAAGGTCCAAAGCAAAAAAAGAGTGTGCTTAAGAACCCTGGACACCTCTAATTGGGGACTTTAGCAAAGCTGAGTCACAATCTGAAAAGGTTCACCCAGTTATGTGTCTGTGGCATTTATGTATCCGGTGGTAATACTAGAAAACAAAGTGCTTAGCGCCACGGCCAAGACTCATAAAGTAGCTGTGTTCAAGAATCAACATACTGAACTAGGAGAATCAATAACACTATCTGAACTCTGAGTTTCTATAGATGCCAATCATTTTGAACTTTAATGGGTAAAGTGAGATGCCAAAACTATTCAAGAGGCAAAAAGCTACAAGTCCCGCTCATCTGATTGGAGCTATGTTTCATTGATATTTTGGAATTTATAGTATATTCTCTTCTTTTTATCCTATTTGATTTTCAGTTGCTTGGGGACAAGCAACAATTTAAGTTTGGTGTTGTGATGAGCGGATAATTTATACGTTTTTTGGCATTGTTTTTAGTATGTTTTCAGTATGATTTAGTTAGTTTTTAGTATATTTATATTAGTTTTTAATTAAAAATCACATTTATGGACTTTAATATGAGTTTGTGTGTTTTTCTGTGATTTCAGGTATTTTCTGGCTGAAATTGAGGGACCTGAGCAAAAATCAGATTCAGAGGTTGAAGAAGGACTGCAGATGCTGTTGGATTCTGACCTCCCTGCACTCAAAGTGGATTTTCTGGAGCTACAGAATTCCAAATGGCGCGCTTCTAATTGCGTTGGAAAGTAGACATCCAGGGCTTTCCAGAAATATATAATAGTTCATACTTTGAATAAGGATTGACGACGTAAACTGGCGTTCAACTCCAGTTCCATGCTGTATTCTGGAGTCAAACGCCAGAAACAAGTTGCAAAGTGGAGTTCAATGCCAGAAACACGTTACAAACTGGCGTTCAACTCCAAGAATGACCTCTCCATGTGTAAACTTCAAGCTCAGCCCAAGCACACACCAAGTGGGCCCCAGAAGTGGATTTCTACATTATTTACTCAATTCTGTAAACCCTAGTAACTAGTTTAGTATAAATAGGACTTTTTACTATTGTATTAGACATCTTGGGACGTTTAGTTCTTAGATCATGGGGGCTGGCCATTCGGCCATGCTTGAACCTTTCACTTATGTATTTTTCAACGGTAGAGTTTCTACACACCATAGATTAAGGTGTGGAGCTCTGCTGTTCCTCAAAGATTAATGCAAAGTACTACTGTTTTTCTATTCAATTCAACTTATTCCGCTTCTAAGATATTCATTTGCACTTCAATATGATGGATGTGATGATCGTGACAGTCATCATCATTCTCAACTTATGAACGCGTGCCTGACAACCACTTCCGTTCTACCTTAGATTAAATGGATATCTCTTGGATATCTAATACAGGAGACTGAGTCCGAGATATTAGTGTCTTCGTGGTATAAGTTAGAACCCATGGATGGCCATTCCTGAGATCCGGAAAGTCTAAACCTTGTCTGTGGTATTCCGAGTAGGATCTGGGAAGGGATAGCTGTGACGAGCTTCAAACTTGCGAGTGCTGGGCGTAGTGACAGACGCAAAAGGATAGTAAATCCTATTCCAGTATGATCGAGAACCGACAGATGATTAGCCATGCAGTGATAGCGCATTGGACCATTTTCACAGGAGGATGGGATGTAACCATTGACAACGGTGATGCCCTACATAAAGCTTACCATGGAAAGGAGTAGGATTGATTGGATGAAGACAACAGGAAAGCAGAGATCAGAGGAACGAAAGCATCTCTATACGCTTATCTGAAATTCTCACCAATGAATTACATAAGTACCACTATCCTATTTTATATTTTATTTATTTTCATCCACTATAATTTCTTAATACAATTTAATCCGCCTGACTGAGATTTACAAGGTGACCATAGCTTGCTTCAAGCCAATAATCTCCGTGGGATCGACCCTTACTCACGTAAGGTTTATTACTTGGATGACCCAGTGCACTTGCTGGTTAGTTGTACGAAGTTGTGAAATAGATATAAGATCATGAACGTGTGTGTTGAGTTTTTAGCACCGTTACCAAGGAATGGAATGATCACAATTTCGCACACCAGAATCCAAACCAAGGTTAATACGTTGGATACTGTTGCTGCAAGAATTTGATTTAGAAATTAAGGATAGGAGTGGTAACCAGAATTTAGTAGCAGACCACTTGAGTCGCCTTGAGCACATTAAGGATGACTCCACTCCTATCAATGATTCTTTCCCATTTGATAGCTTGCATGCAGTATCTGAAGTAGTTCCTTGGTATGCACCTGTAGCTAATTATCTAGTTAGCCATACCTTCCCTCCCAATTTTACTAAGCATCAAAGAGACAAGCTGAAAAGCGAGTCCAAATATTATATATGGGATGATCCATATTTATGGAGGTGTGGTGCTGACCAAGTAATTAGAAGGTGTGTGCCCCAATCAGAATTCCAATCCATTCTAGAGGCCTGCAACTCTTCTGAGAGTGGAGGACATTTTGGCCCTCAAAGAACAACTAGAAAAATTTTATACTGTGGATTCTGGTGGCCTACTCTTTTTAAGGATGCTGCTACCTTTTATAAATCCTATCCCCCATGCCAAAGGTTTGGGAATATATCCAAGAGGGATGAGATGCCCCAACAGATTATGCTTTTTTGTGAAATCTTTGATGTTTGGGGTATTGACTTCATGGGTCCATTTCCAAACTCTATTCTGTTAGGCGTCATGGTGCAGATGAAACTTCTATTCTGTTAACCGTTTTCCCATTTTCTCTTGAGGAAAAGGCAAGGAAATGGTACTACACTCAACCGGAAGCGACTATTACTAACTGGGATACGCTTAGAAGAGAATTTTTGGAAAAATACTTTCCAGCTGAAGTTACTAATAGATTGAGGAAAGAGATTTCAATGATTGTTCAAGGCGAATCCGAGACTCTCTACGAATATTGGGAGTGCTTCAACAATCTCCTGGACGCATGTCCCCATCACATGATTGATAGGCTAGTATTGATCAGCTACTTTACTCAAGGCATGAACCCCCAGGATAAGACTACACTGGAAGGTGCTAGTAATGGTTCTTTGAAAAAGTACAAAACTGCAGATGAAGCATGGCAGCTGATCAGCGACTTAGCTGAGTCCACTAGGAATCACAGACAGAGGCGTAACCATCCCAAGGCTGTTGCCAAAGTTTCTTCTGGCATTGAAACTACTGCTCTCACATAGAGTATATGTGAATGACCATATTATATGTCACTTTGGATCACCACGAGCAATCGTGAGTGATCAAGGCACTCACTTCTGTAACAGGAGGTTAGCAGGATTACTGAAGAAGTATGGGATAGTTCACAAAGTAGCAATAGCTTACCATCCCCAGACCAATGGTCAAGCAGAGGTATCTAATAGAGAAATAAAGCGCATCCTGGAAAAGATAGTAAAGCCCCATAGGAAGGACTAGAGCACCAGACTTGTTGATGCACTCTGGGCGTATCGGACAGTGTACAAGACACCCATTGGGATGAGCCCCTTCCGTTTAGTGTACGAAAAGGCTTGCCACCTTCCAGTGGAGGTGGAACATAAGGCTTTTTGGGCTGTGAGGGAGTGCAACATGGGATTCGAGCAAGCTGGTGCTGAAAGGAAGATGCAACTAGCAAAACTGGAGACCCTTCGACTCAAAGCTTATGATAACTCCAGATTATACAAAGAGAATATGAAGGCTGTGCATGACAAGCATATCAAAAGAAGAGAGTTCAGACCGGGAGATCTGGTTCTCCTTTACAACTCCAGGCTGAGACTCATGCCAGGCAAGCTGAGATCCAGATGGGAAGGTCCTTACAGGGTGGAGAAAGCAGAGCCATATGGAGTTTTCCACCTACGTCATCCTTCAAGTTCCAATTTCATCAAGGTCAATGGACATCGCCTAAAGCTTTATCATGGTGAGAGGATGAAGGAACACAAAGAGCTAGAGGTCTTCCTCTTGGAGGACCCACCAACAGAAGCAGAATGAGCTTGAAGATCGTCCAACTTAAGGACGTAAAAGCAAAGTGCTAGGTGGGAGACAACCCACCATGGTATGATCGTTCCGTTTCAGTCTTAGTTTTATTTTATTTTATTCTACTTTATTTCTCTTAGTGACTCTTCTCATAATCTCTGCATATAGTCTGCATTTGCATTAGCATTCTGCATAAAAAAAAAAGAGGGCATGCGACGCGCGAGCGTCGTTGACGCGTACGCGTCATACGTGTATTCGAAGGGTTAACCACCAAAAACGCCTCCAAATTATTCAAACGCTGACAGAAATGTATCCGAATTTTACTATCGATAAAAATACCTTTAAATAATTTAAAAATATAACAACAATACCCAATAGTAAATATATTTTTTCAAAAAATGCCTTAGAGATTTAATTTTGATGTGATTTTTTACAAGAATAATTAAAAAAATAAGATATTATTATTCTTAAAATTTAATAATTTTTTTCTAAGTATATATTTTTTTGTGATTTTTTAAAAGTATTATTAGTTGTTAACAAAAAAATTACAAAAAAAATATATACACAACGAAAAATCAACAAATTTTAAGGATACTAATATCTCATTTTCTTAATCATGCTTGCAAAAAATTGTATTAAAATTCAATCTCTAATATATTTTTTGAGAAATACATATTTAATGTTAGATAATCTTGCAAAAAAACTAACATTAAATATGTATTTCTCAAAATATACACTAGAGATTGAATTTTGATGCAATTTTTTGCAAGTATAATTAAAAAAATGAGATATTATTATTCTTAAGATTTGGTGATTTTTTGTTAAGTATATATTATTTTGTAAGTTTTTAAAAGTATTATTGGTTGTTAACAAAAATAATTATAAAAAAATTATATACTTAACAAAAAATTACCAATTTTTATGTATAATAATATATTATTTTTATAATCATGCTTGCAAAAAATTGCATCAAAATTCAATCTCTAAGGTATTTTTTGAAAATATATATTTATTGTTGGGTATTGTTGTTGTGTTTTTAAATTATTTGAAGATATTTTTGTCGATAGTAAAATTCGGGTGTATTTTTGTCAGCGTTTGAATAATTCGGGGGCATTTTTCGTGGTTAACTCGTATTCGAAACAAAGAAGGAAAGAAACAGAGAGTTGCGCGGGAGCATGGCTGGAGGCATGCCTTAGGCACAAACACGCCCATTCGAACACATCCCTGACGCGTCCGCGTCACTTGCAAAATCAGCCTTCCACGCGTGCGCGTCACCCACGCGTACGCGTGAACCTGAAAAATCGGCTTAAACAAGGTTTGGGCAGAGAGTTGTGATGCCTTGATGCTGGAATGGTGCTAGGAGCACGAGCAACATCACGCGTACACGTCCCTGACGCGAACGCGTCATTTTCCCCTCCAGGCCATCCACGCTTGCGCGTCCCTCACGTGCACACGTCGGTTGAATTTTTGGCAAATGTGCGAATTGAACAGAGAGTTGTGCGTGCGCGAGGCTGCTCTCGCGCGAATAGCACAATTCAGGTCACGCGTATGCGTACGACGCACAGTTTAACTAGATCTGCACCAGAATTCTTATCTTTTCTCCCCCAATCCTAATTCTTTCTTCTCCCTTCTTATTTCTTTCTTCTTCCTTCTTCCTTCTTTATTCTCTCTTACTTTCTACTATTTTTTCCTCCTTCTTCATCTTCTTCATCAAGGTTATTTTCTTCTTTCCCTTTTTACTTTTCCATTATTACTTTTACTTATGTTTTCTTCTTTTTTTCTTTTTAATTTCATTATCTATGTTTTCTTTGTCTTTCTTTTTACTTTTTATATCCTTTTAATTGGTGTTAGAAATTTAATTGGGTGATTGTTTTCTTCTATATTTTGTTTGTGGATATATTGAGGCATTGTTTGACAATTAATATTACTTCTTAGGGTTGCTTGCATGTTCAAATTCAATACTTTCAATAACATATTTACCATGCATGCTAAGTGTTTATGAAAAAGCCCGTATGGCATTGTGCATTTTTTAATTCTTCTATCATTCTACTATAATGCCTGTTTTTTACAAAACCCCTTTCAATATATTATTGATTGAATATAATTGTCAATACAAACAGATTGTTAGTTTGAAACATTTGATAATCAAATTGGGCAATTAATGCTTGATCTATGCTACTCATGCCTTTGCCGGCATGCCAATAAACATCTTGCATCTACTTGCCATAACATGCACTTGCTATATTCCCATTGATGAACTTAGCACATGTAGTCGCGACCATGTGTTAACGACATCCTTCTTTACCTTGGCATCGATTATCACTTGTACCGTCCCTTCCTTGCTTTAACCCTTAGCTTTACATGTTACTTTCCTTTTCCCTTTTCAGGATGGCCACCAAGAAGGGTAAAGAGAAAGCTACTCCCAAACCACCGGCAAGGAAAGGAACAAAAAGAGCACTAGCTGCGGAACCATCTTCAGCAGCAGTAAATCCCTCAATAAAGCGAGTCAAGAGGATCATCAAGGTCGATGAAAAAGAGAAAGCCTTTCCAGCAAAGGACACTGCGCGGTTCACTAACCGCTACTGTGAGCAGATGTTCCCCATCTTGGCTGAGCGAAACTATAACAATGAGCACCTACTCATCCTCCCGACCCACATTGTTGAATTTGTTGAGCCCGGCGTTGAGAACAGACAATGGGGATTCTTACGGAAACAGCCACGGCAGGTTAACTTTTCATGGGTAGTTGAATTTTACTCTAATTTTCACATGCCAATCCTGCAGTCTGTCTATGTCCGTCAGAAGCAAGTCCCCATAACGGAAGAGGCTATTCAACGAGCTTTAGATCTTCCCCCTGCTCCAGAAGGATTGGACGCATTCCAAGAAGCCTCTTTCAAGCGCCAGACATACCAATTTGACTGGGACGCCGTTCTCAGAGTTATAGCACAACCTGGCAGCAGATGGATCTATTGATACCATCGATCCCGCCCTAAGGGAATATTGGCTTCAGCACTCACCTTGGAGGTTCGAGTATGGCCACAGATTATGTCTCACTACGTCTTTCCGAGCACTCATGAGTCCTCCTTCACTGCAGATATGGCTGTTCTTCTCTGGTGTATCCTTACAGACCAGCCTCTCAATTTACCAAGATACCTTCGGCATGCCATGGGACACGTATAGATCACGGACAACCTACCCTTTCCCGCCTTGGTTTCAGATCTAGTCTCAGTAGATGGAGTCTCCTACAGAGCTGGGGACACCAAGACCATACTTCCACGGGATGATCAGTACGTCCCCAATAGGAAGTACATCAGACCTCCAGCAACCATTACTGGCCAGACTACAGAACCGGCGAAAGATATCCCTTCTCCTTCCACATCACAAGAACCTTCAACAAATCAGCTACTCCTACAGATAATTCAGAGGTTAGACCGACTAGACCAGCATGCAAAGCGAATGGAGCGCCGTAACAAGTGCCAATTTACATACCTCAAGGAGCTAATTATTGGCAACCACCCACCTGAAGAAGACCCAGACACCCCGGACTCCACTTTATCTACTAGCACAGGGAGCCATGACAATCCCGACTGTGGAGATGCTGCTACCAGCCCACCTTTGTTCCTGACTGATGGCACCGAGGACGGTGCCAAGCTTTAAGTGTGGGGAGGTCGGTCAGTACCTGACTTCCGGAGGTAATTTCTCTTTCTCAACACCAATAGGTTATTTTTCTTTTGTTAGGATAGGATAGATTGCATAGTAATAAGTGTTTGCATGTATGTTCTATTTGGTTGAAAAATTTCACTAATTTAAATCAAAACTTTTGTGTTAAAACTTGTTTGAAGATTGTAAATTGGAACATAAATGATAGCAAAGAACACACAACCCAATAAGATTTTTGAGCTTAATTACATGGTTATATTATTTAACCATAATATTTTATTCTTGTGTGTTTCCTTCTCTATGATTGTAATCTATATTTTGTTCCATCCTATATGTCCAATGTTTAATGTGTTATATACATTCATATGATTGAGGCCATTATTTGATTATTAACTCACTTATCCCAAATAGCCTACCCTTTAAATTACCCTTGTTAGCCACTTTGAGCCTTTTAATCCCCATTTGTTCTATAATTTACCAAATCACTAGCCTTAAGCGGAAAAATAATTAATTACCCCAAATTGAATCTTTGGTTAGCTTAAGATAGAGATTGTGTGTTAACTAAGTGTGGGAAAACTGTGGGAACATGGGTTAATAGAAAATGTGTCATGATAAAATATTGGGAATTTGGGTACCTACTCATGTGAGACCAAAAAAATTAATTATCCATGTGCATTGGTAATGTTATGTTTACTTTTATGCTTTAAAAAAAACCAAAAATATTCAATAAATAAATAAATAAGGGGACAAAATTACCCCAATGTTAAGTTAATGAAAAGATCAATGCATATGTGATACAAATTAAAAGAAAAGTTGATGTATGAGTTTGTAATGCAAAAGTGGGAATTTTGGTTAGCTAGGCATGAATTTAAAAAAGTATATAGATTATGTGTATAGGTGAGAGCTTAGGTTAGTCAAGGATTCAATTTATAGCTCACTTAGCCATATATATACCCTCACCTTTACCTTAGCCCCATTACAACCTTGAAAAGACCTCATGATGTTTGCATTTGTACATTAAATACTTGTTGATTGGTTAGGTGAAGAACAAAGTTTAGAAAGCATGACTAGAGAAGACTAGAGAGGATTACCCTATACACTTGAGTGATTAGAGTGTACATACACTATCAGTGAGGGTTCAATACTTGATTCTATGTTCCCTGCTTTCACGAGCTGTCTTCTTATAAGCTTACTTGTCTTTACTGTATAATTTGAATTAGTGGAATTTGATTTATGTTTGTCTTGAAAAACTTATTTACTTTTAACCAAGTAGGCAAATTCATCTTAGCATATAGTTGCATTCATACATAGGTTGTATTTCATGAGTCTTATTTTCCCTTATTTAGTCTTTTAATCTCCTTGAACTAAGCATGAAGACATGCTAATGTTTAAGTGTGGGGAGGTTGATAAACCACTATTTCATGGTTTATCTTGTGCTCATTTGAGTGGTTTTCATCAAGTCCTTACCCACTTATTCATATGAATTGCCTGATTTTACAATTCCTTCCTAGTGTTATTCTATGGTTGAAAACTTCCTTCCTAAGAGATCTTTAATTTGTATATTTTAATTCTCCTTCATACCATTCGATGTCGTGATCCGTGTGTTAAGTGTTTCAGGCTTTATAGGGCAGAAATGGCTTAGAGAATGAAGAGGAAGCTCATAAAAATAGAAGGAACACAAGAAATCAAGGAGGTAACCAGCGAGCATCGACGCGCATGCATGGCTCACGCGAGCGTACGATATGGAGAAATTTGCAGCGACGCGTGCGCGTGCCTGACGCGTGCGCGTGGATTGGAGTTTGCACAAAGACGCGTGCGTGTGACTGACGCGTACGCGTGATACGCCAAAACGACCAGTGACGCGCATGCGTGACTGACGCGTACGCGTGACATGCGCAATCTGCAGAAATAACAAAAAATGCTGGGGGCAATTTCGGGCCGAGTTTTGACCCAGTTTCTGGCCCAGAAACACAGACTAGAGCCAGGGAACGTGCAGAGACTCAACACACATTCTCATTAGCATAGTTTTAGTTTTAGATCTGAATCTAGAGAGAAAAACTACTCTTCCTCTAGGTTTTCTTTACATTCATAGTTTTATAGTTTTATGCTTTTACCTTGGATATTGAAGAGTCATCACTTCCGTTGAAGATACTATTCTAGTTTGTTTTCTTACTCTTTTATTATTCCATATTCTTAATTCTTGTTTAGAGTTACAATTGGATTATTTTTAGAATTTATTAATGCAAAGGATTACTTTTACTTTTAATTGAATCGTAGTTATTGTCTATCATGTCTTTCTTTTATTCCTTATTTAATTCTATGCAAGTAATTCTCATGTCAATGGAGTAGATTCTCAACTTGACATGGGGGTTGATTAAAAGGAGACACTTGAGTTGGAATGCTCATGTGATTAGTTAAATTGGAAGTTGTTGGCTAGTTCTATATTTACTAACGCTAGACCTTCCCAAGGGAGAGGACTAGGATTTGCGAATAAGAGTTAGCTCAATCACTTGACTTTCCTTTATTTAGTAAGGGTTAACTAAGTGAAAATAACAACCTCTTTATACTACACTTGAGAAAATTCCAACAAGGATAGAACTTCCAATTAATCATTCCCCCAGTCAAGGCCTTTTACTTAGAATAATATAAATCTCTTTTAATTTTCATTGCTTTAATTTACAATCATATGCTTGTGCCCATTGCCCAAACTCAAAATTCTCGGAAAACTCCTGATTAATAAGATAGCACCCTTTTTGTCAACTCGTTGGGAGACGACCCGGGGCTTATACTCCCAGTATTTTTATTCTAATTTTGTGACAACCTTTCTAAATTGATAAGCCAGATTTTTGCTGGTTAAGAACTATACTCGCAACGTATTTCTATATTGATTTCTTAATTGGCTGACTTCCGCCGCTCGCGTCTGTAGAAATTGAATACAAAGAGAATCACTCTACTTTCTATCCAATTTCTTGACGTAACAAGAAAAGGATTTCTCAACGTAACTTGTCCATGCCATAGTTTGAGAATTGAATCGAAGGGACTCCTCAACCTTCTACTCAATTCCCTGATGTAACAAGAGATGGATTTCACTCAATCTCATTTGTCCACATCATGGTTTTATCACGAAACCAAAAGGGGATTTTTAAACCCCTAATCACTGATTACTGCAACTACAATAGCTAAGGAGGTATGTATAAGTATAACCTCTTATTAGGTTAAAAAAGAAAAAGAATGTAAAGCCCACAAACATAAAGCTCAATTTAGTAACTAAATAAACAAAATTAAAATATATCAAATTAAATTGAAAATTCTAAAAATATAAACTAATAACATCTAAATAATATTTGAACTATTCATATCATGAACATTTGAAACATGTATCAACTGTAGTTCTACATTTTTCTTCTCTGAAATCACTCCCAATAGGAACAATACTTAAGGATGCATTATGAGATGAATCATCATTGCTGTGAGGTTTACCAAGAAGGAATGGTATGTGACATGATGGATGCCGCAGTATTGGAATCCTCCACCAGATTCCAACCAGATCCTTGGCACCGTTGTCGGTCATCAGGATGACGATTTGGCTTAATGGTTTGATCGCGTGAGTATTATGATAAATAGTTTCAAATCAAATTTACTTTGAAGTTCTTAAACCAAATTTGTATTCACTAATCTTAACTTTTTCATTGATAGATTTGCACCGAATAACAATGCGTGTACATAGAAGTGTATGAACATGATTAAGTTGATGTGCGATCAGTCCTGGCCGAGTTACAAAAAAGATTCTTGCTGAGACCAGAGAGAGATGGTTTCATAAGTGGACAGTAAAATTTGTACATATTCAAACTTGAGTTACTTTCTATTATTATTTTTTGTTTAATTATGTATTTCATTAATATTAACTCGTGGTAAATGTTTCTTCGTGCAAGAGAAATTTACATTGGAAAAGATTCACGATGCCATAATCAAGAAGATCTTCAACCATTGCATGACTCGACGGCTTCAGCAGATGTTTGAGGACGTACGTGAAAGGCATGACCCCCTCAACTAGGCGTCGCCGAGCCACAAACAGGGTCAATAGGGCATCGGCTAAGTCGTTGAAATATACCGACGAGTCAGTGACTTTTATGAAGACAAAGGCCAAGCTGGTCCGTAACTTGGTTTATTTTGTTAATTATTACTTGATTTAATTATTACTTAGTTTAACATATTGTTTCAATATGTGTAGTCTAAGTCGTTGGATCGTAATACGATGATTGCAGAGACCTTCAAGTATACTCACACATTGAAGGATAATAAGGAGAGATTTGGTGATCAGCGGTCTACAGATTATTATGTGAGTAAACATCCTGTGATATAAAGTTTAACATGTATTCATTTTCAATTAATTGTCGTCTTAATCATAACATGTGTTACACAGAAGTCCTACACATAGAGATTGGAGGTCGCAGTCTAGTAATCTCAGCACAGTGAGGAGGACGACAACAACTCTGTTGCTTCAGTCATTGATCATGTGATATAAAGTTTAACATGTATTCATTTTCAATTAATTGTCGTCTTAATCATAACATGTGTTACACAGGAGTCCTACACACAGAGATTGGAGGTCGCAGTCTAGCAATCTCAGCACAGTGAGGAGGACGACAACAACTCTGTTGCTTCAGTCATTGATCCTGATATAGTTTGGCGCAATACCACATCTGAGCCGTACAGAAATCGTGTCTACAGGATGAAGTCATTCTTCGCCATCAACATCTGCACCTCTACATTGAGGGCTTCGTCTGCCTCTGTCACCAGTACTGCCGATCTCGAAGACAGCGTTGATAAGAGGGAGCAGGTGCAGAATCTCACCCAAAGCCTTCACCAACATGCTCAATAGGTGCAACAGACTGCAGAGAGGTACAACGAGATCTTCGCATGCATGTCAAACACGGATTCTCTCAGACTGGAGCTTAGACAAGAGCTGGAGTGGATTCAGCGAATGTAGCAACAGATGGCAGTGTATCCAGAGCAGATGCACACTTATAGAAGTTGTCGTAATACTCTTGAATGATAGAACCGGAAGCGTGACATTCTGATAGTAAGGATGTTACATTATGGTATCAGAGCAGTCTTTTCTATAGAGCCCGATGAATAGACTGACTATACTTTAATCGCATACTCTGAACATCTGTCATGTAGTAAGTCTTGTTTGGATGATAGGAGTTAGAGCTTTATGCACATGATTGTCTACTGATTTAACTCTGTTAGTCTACTGTGCACATTTCATGGTATTCGGTTTGGTCAACCTAATGCTATTGGTCTGTGTATTTAAGAACACTAATGGATTATCATAGACGAAATAGAAGTAATAGGTTATGTAAATCATGTGAGTTTGAAAGAGTTAGGCATTCTTCTTTAATTGGTTTGAGTTGACGAATGTGCTTGGATTGTACCGCATGATCTTATGAACCTTTTATTCCTCTATTTCTTGTCTTGGGATTTTTAGCTTCACTGTCTTTTCTTGAAATGCGACTAGTTCTTTTGCTTCCTATCTTACATTTGCTTTCCTTTATGGATCTTAATTGGCATTGCTAGTGAACTATGTATTTCTCTTGTAACGAGACAATTTTTAGTATGGCATGCTCATACCAAAATATTGAGTGTTACTGGTGCACGAAATTGTGATCTCTGATAATGGCTCCAAAAACTTGGTGCTCTAATCTTAATTCATAATTTGTCACAACTTCGATACAACTAACCAGCAAGTGCACTAGGTCGTCCAAGTAATACCTTACGTGAGTAAGGGTCGAATCCCACGGAGATTGTTGGTATGAAGCAAGCTATGGTCACCTTGTAAATCTCAGTCAGGCGGATATAAAATAGTAATGGGGTTTTTGAAAATAATACTAATTAAACAGAAAATAAGGATAGAAACACTTATGTAAATCATTGGTGAGAATTTCAGATAAGCGTATGGAGATGCATTCGTTCCTCTGAACCTCTGCTTTCCTGCTGTCTTCATCCAATCAGTCTCACTCCTTTCCATGGCTGGCTTTATGCAAGGGCATCACCGTTGTCAGTGGCTACATCCCCTCCTCTTGTGAAAATGGTCCAAGATGGCCTGTCACGGCACGACTAATCATCTGAGGTTCCCGATCATGCTGGAATAGGATTCACCCTCCTTTTGCGTCTGTCACTAACGCCCAGCACTCGCGAGTTTGAAGCTCGTCACAGTCATTCAATCATTGAATCCTACTCACCTTAATCTATGGAGTGTAGAAACTCTACCGTTAAAATTACATAAGTGAAAGGTCCAGGCATGGCCAAATGGCCAGCCCCAAAATTTGATCTAGGATAGCATACAACTGATCAAAGATGTCTAATACAATAGTAAAAGGTCCTATTTATAATAAACTAGCTACTAGGGTTTACAGAAGTAAGT
>NC_029786.2:88709011-88709120 GCF_000816755.2 Arachis ipaensis
CTGTGGCTAGGAAAGGTCTTCCTAGGATGATGGATTCATCCTCTTCCTTTCCAGTATCCAAGACTATGAAATCAGCAGGGATATAAAGGCCTTCAACCTTTACTAACAT
>NC_029786.2:88709727-88722442 GCF_000816755.2 Arachis ipaensis
AGCTTCATGATTGCACCAAGAAACTTGGTTGCTTGCTCTTCAGTAACATCCTCATTCTCTTCAGAAGAGGAACACTCATCAGAGCTCATGAATGGCATAAGGAGGTTCAATGGAATCTCTATGGTCTCTAGATGAGTCTCAGATTCCTTAGGTTCCTCAGAGGGAAGCTCCTTATTGATCACTGGACGTCCCAGGAGGTCTTCCTCCTTGGGATTCACGTCCTCCTCTCCCTCTTTGGGTTCGGCCATTTTGGTAATATCAATGGCCTTGCACTCTCCTTTTGGATTCTCTTCTGTATTGCTTGGGAGAGTACTAGGAGGGATTTCAGTGATCCTTTTACCCAGCTGGCCTACTTGTGCTTCCAAATTTCTAATGGAAGACCTTGTTTCATTCATGAAACTCACAGTGGCCTTAGATAGATCAGAGATTAAGTTTGCTAAATTAGAAGTATTTTGTTCAGAGTTCTCTGTCTGTTGCTGAGTGGATGATGGAAAAGGCTTGCTATTGCTAAACCTGATTCTTCCACCATTATTAAAGCCTTCTTGAGGCTTTCAGGCTGTCTTTGGGTTGAGAGTCCAACCACACTCTAGCTCTGTCTCTTACAGCAAAGGGAAAAAGCATGAGCCTGTAGACTTCAGGATCTACTCCATTAGTCTTAACAGTATCACAGATCTGCAAGAATTCAGTTAAGAACTGAAAAGGATCTTCATATGGAAGTCCATGAAACTTGCAGTTCTGCTGCGTCAGAGAAACTAGCTGAGGTTTCAGCTCAAAGTTGTTTGCTCCAATGGCAGGAATGGAGATGCTTCTTCCATGTAAATTGGAATTAGGTGCAGTAAAGTCACCAAGCATCCTCTTGCATTATTATTATTTTCGGCTGCCATCTCCTCTTCCTGTTCGAAAATTACTGACAAGTGCTTGCTGGATAGTTGTAATTTAGCTTTTAGTTTCCTCTTCAGAGTCCTTTCAGGTTCTGGATCTGCTTCAACAAGAGTATTCTTATCCTTGCTCCTGCTCATATGAAAAAGAGGGACAGAAAAATAATAATAATAGGGGTCCTTTTTACCACAGTATAGAGGTCCCTGTGTGAGTAGATGAATAAATAAATAGAAGGAGATGAGAGAGGAAGAGGATTTTCGAAAATAATTTTTGAAAAAGAGTTAGTGATTTTCGAAAATAGTTTTTGAAAAAGGTTAGTAATTTTTTTGAAAATTAAAATCAAAAATTAAAATAATTAGTTAATTAAAAAGAATTTTTCAAAAAGAGGGAAGATATTTTCGAAAATTAGAGAGAGAGAGAGAGTTAGTTAGGTAGTTTTGAAAAAGATAAGAAACAAACAAAAAGTTAGTTAGTTAGTTGAAATAAATTTTGAAAAGATAAGAAGTTAGGAAGTTAGAAAAGATATTTTGCAATCACTTTTTTGAAAAAGGTAAGATAAGAAGATATTTTTGAAAAGATATGATTGAAAGTAGTTTTTGAAAAAGATTTTATTTTTAAAATCACAATTAATGACTTGATTCACAAGAAATCACAAGATATGATTCTAGAACTTAAAGTTTGAATCTTTCTTAACAAGCAGGTAACAAACTTGAAATTTTTGAATCAAAACATTAATTGATGATGTTATTTTCAAAAATTATGAGATAAAAAAGAAGATTTTTGAAAAACATTTTTGGAATTTTCAAAAATAACTAAGAAAAATGAAAAAAGATTTGATTTTTGAAAAAGATTTTGAAAAAAGATAAGATTTTTAAATTGAAAATTTGATTTGACTCATGAAAACACTAGATTTTAAAATTTTTTGAAAAAGTCAAATCTAATTTTCGAATTTTATGAGAGAAAAAAGGGAAGATTGAATAACACACAAACTCATAGTAAAGTCCAGAAATGTGAATTTAACATAAAAACTAATGAAAACATCCCTAAAAGTAACTAGATTCTACTAAAAACATACTAAAAACAATGCCAAAAAGCGTATAAATTATCCGCTCATCAGTTACCAACCTGAAACTACACTGGCACTGTTATTAATAATATCAAACATGTAATCGATTTCATTCTTGAAGGTAAACTCGCCCAAGTTCAAGGGGATGCTGTGGCAACCGAGGCGAACAACTGGTTTTGGAGAATAGAGAAGTCGTTGAGGGCGCAACAGGTACCCGAAGTACAGTTTGTTGAGTTCGCAACATATATGTTGGAAGGAAAGGCTGAGCATTGATGGCATGGAGTGCAGAAGTTGTGGCGGCAAGACACGAGGGAGATTCTTTGGGAAGATTTCAAGGAGGAGTTTTAAGAAATACTTTTCGAAGTCTGTTCACGAAGCTAAGGAGATGGAGTTGATGCAACTGAGTCGTTACATCTCTTATTCAGCTTGAACTTGTTTTGGCCTAAGACACCATCTTTTCAATTATTTCTATCGAAGTTCTTTATATTTTGTTCATTTTGGAGGACAAAAATTTTTGTAAGTGGGGTAGGATGTAAGACTCCAAACTTTTGAAAATTAAAAATATGAGCTTTTGAGATTTTGAAAAATGTTTTATGAATAACAAGGAAAATAATTTGGAATATAGACTCGAGCACTATCTTAAAGGTTTTGGCCTAAGATAGGGCCAAAAGATAAAAAATACAAATCGGGCCCAAGGCCCAAAACCCAAGGCTTATAAGTCTTTCACTCATCATATTTCAGCACATTACCCGTTTTTTATAGAGAGAGAAGCTGAAAAAGAGAAGAGAGAACTGAGAGGAAATGCCCTAAATGTTACTATTCACACTCACACAAAAATCCACATAACTTTCAATCCGCAACTCCGATTGACGACCTGTTTATGGCTACGCGTTCGTCTCGACTCCCTTTTCGTTTTTATCTAAACATTGTGGTAAGAAACTTCGAAATCCTTGCCTCATTTTCTATTTCTTCACTAAAAAAGTATTTTTGTTAGTTTGGTGTTGAGATTTTGTGATTTTGATGTTTAAGGAAAGCTTAACCTAGAGTTTTAGCGGGGTTTCGACCTATGAACACATGGTACAAGATAAGGAAATTCTTTCTCTTTGATTATCCCCATTTTGAGTGAAAAACCTAGCATAAATGTTTGGATAATTGATGCAATTAGATGATTTGGAGTGGCTTAGGTACTTGATTTATTTTGGTGTGTGTTGGATGCTTGGGTTGATTGTGGAGCACTTAGTGGAGGCTCGGTGCTGTTGGTTGAGGCGTGATTTCAATTGGAGAGGGAATTCAAGGGTCGGGAACCGCCGTCAACAATGTAGGAGTTTTTCTTAAAATCGTTTTTATTATCGAGAACTGTTATAAATCGATATCGATATAAAAATTATATTTTGGTGATTATGTGAGTCTCATAAATTAGTATGTTTGATTTTTGTGGTGATTAATTAATTGGGTGGTAGCTTGAATTATGAAATGGATATATGTATGTGTATGTGTGCATAATTGTAATGATGTGGTTTAATTGCCTATTATTATTGATGTAAAAGTTTGGACCTACGACCGTGATAGGGTGAGATATCCCCTATTTGGTAAGTCATGGTAAGTGGTGTATTTATCATGAGTGATATGTTGTGGAATAATGAGAATTGGTGGTATGAATTAATTGTCGGATTGGCTATTGGTGGGATAATGTTGGAAAAAGAATGATTATATGTAATTGGGTTAATTAGGTATTTGATGGGTTGAATTTGGTTGTTTGGAGTTTTGAATGGCGAGGGAATGAATCTGAAGTGGTACTTATGGAAAGTTGATGTTTAGAAAACAGTTATGAAATGGTTTGAAACTGAATTGAATTGAGTTTTGGTAATTGGGTGAATTTGGTAAAAATAAGATTTTGACCAACTACGACAGGCCATAACTTAGTGCTTGGAGTTTAAAATTCAATGAAATTTATCTTAAATTAAAGCTAGTGGAAAGATCTTTAAAACGGTTTAAGAATGAAGGAAAACGGAATTTTGTAGCAAAAGTTATTGATATTTGAAAATGGGGGTGAAAAACTGAATTATGCATAATTGCATAATTTTTGGCACAACTGAATCTTGAGCACTATCCCTGGTTGTGAGGTGTGACAGGGCACTCTCCCTGCAAGATATGTATCGGGTATTCACCCTGCAAGGTGTACAAGATACTCACCCTACGAGGTGTGGCAGGGCCCTCTCCCTGCAAGATATGTATAGGGTATTCACCCTACGAGGTGTACATGACACTCTCCCTCCGAGTTTGGCTTGTGATAAGTCCAGAGATACTTTCTCTCTTAGAGATGTGCAACAGAGAGACAATATCTGGGCTAACTATCAGATGTGTCAGGTTCTGGCACTGTGACTGACAAGTGAGCTCATGGCCAGCAGGATAGGCATACATCATACTGCATCTTTTTTCCATTGTTTGGGTGTACTTTATTGTCTTTAGTTTGCCTATGTGAATATATCTATTTAACTGCTAATTGCCATATTTGCTGTAATTGCTCTTGATTGTGTCTGAATTTCATTACTTGTGATTGTGACTGGATGGTTCGGATTGTGGTGGTTGAGTGTTGATTGTTTTGTTTTGGCCGGAGGCCGTGATTTAGTTTTGTTTGGTCCGGAAGCCGTGATTTGATTATATATTGGGCCAGAGGCAATGATTTGATTTTGTTTAGACTGGAGGCCGTGATTGGTGTAAGTTATATGTCTCGGTAATTTTTGGTGAAATATGATATGTATTTTGTCTTGTGATGTTGTGATTGATGATTTTGGCTTTGAACGGATAGTCACATGAATTTCAAATGAAGATTTTGGTTTGGTAAATTGATGAATAAAGATTGGACGGATTTAAGAATGAAATAAATTAAGTTAGAGAAAAGAGATTCATAAGACGAGCAATGATCACCGCTGTTAAACGAATTTTGATTATTATATGTATATCCTTCTATAACAATTCTTAAACTCCTCTGGTGAGACCGTGTGGTTAGGTTCTCACCCCCTACAGCCTTATCCTTTTTCAGGAAACAGACGAGGAAACCGATGAAGATTCTACTGAGTTTTTAATCGTGCTTTTGTTTGATGTATTATCTTACCTATTGTCTTCTCTCACCATTATTATTATTATTATTATTATTATTAAAGTTGGGTTATAAAGTACTACGGTACTTTATCAACCTCGTTTCTTATGAAGTATGTTTACACAATTTTAGACATCTAAATATTCTTTACTAGCCGTGTAAACATTTTATGATTTTTTTTCTCGAAAATTATTTTATTAAAAAAATTATTACAAAGAATCATTAGGAAGATTTAATTATTAAAAAAAATTTTAATATTAAAATTATTTAGAATGACTAATTTTATAATATTTAAAGAAAAGGACCAAATATTTTTTGTGAAGAGACAAATATATCCTTAGATTATTTTCTCATTTATTTCTTTTTTTGTAAACATATGTTTTTTAATTATCTATCATACTCAAATCCTGATTCTTCATCTATAACTCATAAAGATATTTGTTGCTACCAATCACAAAATGTAAGACCTGGGAGTACCTGGGAGTATACTAATGTCTTACTATTATCATATATAGAGTAGTCAACAATGAGCATTAAACAAATCATTCAAAACTTATGGAATTTGTCTCGAGAGATCTCTTTCTTCAATTATTCAAGACTTAGCCCTTGAATCAAATATAATAATTGATGCTGATCTAATTGGTCTCTTGCATGAAATATTTGTATACCTTTGTGATAGACACCTAGCTCCTGGCAGGTAAGTTGATTTTTTAATGCTGCATTTGGTATACCCTTGCAAAAATATTACTATTGAATAATATGTTTCTTTCACACTCGTTTTTAGATTTTAATGTCTCTGCCCTCTATTACCCCTCAGGACTTGCTTGCTTTCGAGGAATCTATAATGCCTTACTATTTTGTTTTTTAGAGTAGTCAACAATTAGCAGTAATTAGACAATATTAGTATTTCTTTTTTCTTGTAATCCATATTCTCATTATTGGTTATTTATTGTTTTATATTTTTGCATAGACATGGAATCTACTGTTCGTTGACAAATTTTTTGTTATTTTCACGTTGGAGGTAATATTGAAGTTGTACCAAACCAGAAAATTATTTATCATGGAGGAAAAATCATAGGAGAGGTAATTGAAGAAGGATGTACGCGTTCAAATTCAATGCGTAAGATATGGCTTCGAACCAAGGAAAATATGCAGACTAAACGCGTTACCTACACACGCAAGTTTAACCAATCTCAACTCATAGATCTCATTGATACTGATAGTGTTAACCAATTGATCACATTCAATGATGATACAACTCATGTATACATCATGGAGGTAGAAAAGACTAACCATGATAGTACACCTCATGAGGACAATGATGACAATGTTCATAACAGGTATGTATTCCAACTGTGTTATCTTTTTATAAATTTTATTATATTAGTGATTAGTGAATTGTTATAAAAGTAATTTAATTTTTTTTATGATTAGTACACTATCAAGTAATTCAACTCAAGGAGTCGACGTCGTTGCTAATATTAATGGTCAAAATCCATTGACACCAATTCTATGTACAACCCAACTTGTCCCTACACCCCAGATTATCAATCGCTCTGCTAAGTGGAATGATCTTATAAAGGAAGAAGGACGGTTTTTTTAAAATGCAAGTAAGCTGAGAAAAGCATTGTTTGAATATGGTATTGCTCATAAGTTTACATACAAGTTCTTAAAAAATAGTGCAGGTGAAATAATTTGTGTCTGCAAGGTTGAAGGTTGTCCATGAAAATTGTCAGCTTATGCTATGGAAAAAAATACTTTGTTCCTCGTGGTGAGACATTTTATCAAGAATCATAAGCACTCAGCTCAAGATGTATTGGAGAGTACTCACTCTTTCAGGTCTAATTTGGGGTCTTCAATTATTGTCGATAAGTTGATATTAACTCCTGACAAGTTGCCTAATGACATACAAAATGACATTTTCAAAGAATACGGATTTTCACTAACATATCACCAAGCTTGGGCAGCAAAAGATAAAGCATTAGCTGAAATTAATGGCATACCTAAAGATTCATATATGCTAATTCCTTGGATATGTAATCATTTAGTGGAAATTGATCCACAAATAGTTGCAGAATGGACATGCTCTCCTGGTTATCAATTTGAAAAGCTTTTTATTGCATATGGGTGTTGTGTGATAGGTTTTCTTCATGGAGCAAGGCCTATATTATTTATTGATGGTTGCCACTTAAGTGGTCCATACAAGGGAACTCTTCTAGCTGCCTCTACATGCGATGTAAATAATGACTTATTTTCAATTGCGTATGCAATTGTTAGTGCTGAAAATAATGAGAATTGGCTTTGGTTCCTATCTAATTTGAAAGAACTAACTGGGTCAATTCCAGTTACGTTAATATCTAATAGGCATCCGATCCATCAATTATTGCAGCTGTGGAGCAAGTATATGACAGGGATAGACATGCATATTGTTATTGACATGTGAAAGAAAATTTTTGTGCAGAAACTAAAATGTTATAGAGGGGAATACGCTGTGAAGTAAAAGAAGATGCAAAAAAGCTACTAGATGCAATTTGTTATACCCGTTTTGGCACAGAGTTTACAGAGGCTGTGGAACAACTTCGTGCATTTTCACCAGAACTTACAAATTGGTTAGAGACTAAAGGAGATATTAACAAATGGGCAAAGTCTCAATTCCCTCATCGACGATGGGACCTCATAACTACCAATGTAGCTGAATCATTTAATTCATGGATAAGAAAAAGAGAGGACTCATAGTATTGTGCTTTAATAATGGAGAAGAGACAAACTTGCAAATCTGTTATATACTGCAAAGTTAGAGATGACTAAATGGAAGAATGAAGTTGGACCAAAGATTGATAAAATATTGATGGAGCATGTAGCTAGAAGTGAGTTTCTTAAAGTAGTGACATATGGAGATCATAATGTTATCGTTAGAGGGTCAAATGTTGATGTATATGTGAATCTAATACGCAAAGAATGTACATGTCTTGAATGGCAAATGACTGGAATTCCATGTCCACATGCTTGTGCTGCAATCAAATTATTACATGGCAACATCTACACCTATATAGAGGAGTGCTATCTGAAAAGTTCACAACAAAAGATTTATGCGAGCAGTATGATCCTAATTGAAACTCGTGACATGCCTGATGTCAACAACCTGACCCTAACAGACTAGGAGAATAATATTTTTCTTATGTCACCTACAACAACTCGTCCTCCAGGAAGACCATGCAAGAAGTGCCGAGAGTCACAATTTCAAGATGTGCGTGTTTACAAATGTAGCCGATCTGATCAGAGTGGTCATAATCGTTCTAAATGTAGAAATCCTAATCCAAAAAGAATATGAGTTTTTTTTAGATAGTTCTAACTTTATAGATTGTCACATTTAGAATTGCAATGTTGGTTTTCTTAAGTTATGCATATTAGATGATTTTACTGAGTTTCTTAATTGTATTTGTGAAAGTCTGCACTTAAAATTTATAGTTTTACTTTGATTTTTAATTAAATTTGTGTAATCTTACACTTGAATTTTTTAGTTTTACATTGATTTTAATAGCGTTTGTGCAAATATGCACTTGAATTATGCAACAGGTTTGGCTTTAGTTCTATTGTGCAATTCTACAATCAAATGACAAAATTCTATAATTTTGCATTAAAGTTGTTGCACTTAGTAAATAAAAATCTGCAATTATGCATTAATTTTATGATTTTGCACTAATGTTCTGTAATTTTCTGCACAAACTCTGCAATTTTACACTAAAATTGTGTAACTCTTCTCATAGTTAAACAAAAGAATCTTAGAAAAAGAAACACTTTCTATAAAATTTCTAATTGATATTTTCATTACAAGTCAAAGATCCAATGAATAATTGTGCTTCCATACCAGTCTTCCAATAAAATTAGACCACTCTAATGTTTTCATACCAATATTCCTTATGCTTCATTGTTCAAGTACACTGTAAACAACAACAATCATTAAATACAAAGACATTGCAAAAAATGTAACTGAAAGATTGATCAAAACCAGAACAATCTTCTTCTAACATTCCATCATGATCTAACAATGCATTCTTATTCTTTGTCTAACTGAAGTCCCAAATACTTTATTGCTCCAACAGTTGTCATCTTCCATGTATTCTTAAAGATTGGGATCAAGCTATTGCCACTACAACACACACTGAATATGATGCACAAAGGAACCAATAGTTGGTAAAAACCTTGCTCTAGTAACATAAATTCCATCTTCAAAATCCTGCATTTTTTTGTGTAAACATAATTAAGAGTCATGACATATAATCAAGTTCTTCTAATTAGACAAATAAAAAGAAATGCTACAATCATAAGCAACGCTAAAGCATTGCGTTTAAAGTTTATAAAAAATTTTAGAACACAAGTTTAGAAACAAAAACTGATCCATCTTCATTTTCAACCTCATACCAAACACACCTTGAACATAAACCCTTCAAATTCAGATTCATTCATTCATTAATATATTTTTTAATATAGACAACAAGTGTTATTAGAGTCCTTACTGGGGCCAAAGATAATTCTCTTAACATCAATAATGCACTACTATATTCATTAAAAAAATTGTAACTTAGATTTTGTTTAATGCATATGCCCTTATTACTTGAAAGAAACAAAATTGGAAATCACATAATCAGTAAAATGAAACAGTGACTAATAGTGTCATAAGCTTTAAATTAAGGCATTTCTAGATCACACTGAAATCTTAATCATGAATTGAAAATGTTCAAACTTCATCATGTATTGCAGTTTTCACATTAAAAGCTATACAATTTCTAATTTCAGGGATACTAATATAGCTCAAAAGCTTAAGGCAGGGACTTGAATCTGAAAGAAGCGTATGGCTTTGGGGAGCTTCAGGCGGGCATTGCTGCTGCGAGTGACTGGAGGAGTCAAAGGAGCGATGACCGACGTGGGAGGAATGAGTTTCACTACCGGCGACGAGCTTCAGAAGACGATTCTGCCCGAAGATGACAATTTTGCCTCTGGCAACCTTGCTGGATGGCAATGAAGACGAATCTCCTTTGACACGACGAAGATGGCGATGATTCCGCCTCTGATTTGACGATTCTACCTCTGGCGAATCTTCTCAGGCATGTGCCAACGACGCTCCCCTCAGGCTGGGTCAGGCACGCAATGACGTCTCTTTTCTCAGCTAGGTCAATTCTAGGGTATGGAGGTGGAATGAGTTTGAGAATCATGATTTCTCTGTGGGTGAAGAATATGGGGAAAAAAACAAGGAGAATGAGAAGAAAGATTATTGGGATAATATTATCTTTTTAATTTTTATTTTTAATAACGTAAATTAGTCCTTTTTAATAATTTTTATATTAACAATCCTTCTTATTAATTAAGTTTTATTAATGGTCCTTTACAATAATTTTCCCTAAAAGAAAAAGTATTTCTAGTTTTTCAAAGAAAGGTCAATGCAATTTCGAGTTAAAGGCTTCTATTTTTTTATTAAGTATATAGAAGTCGTCGTAATACTCTCGCTATTAGAGTGGCCAGCAGGAAGCATGACATTTTGATAATAAGGGTGTTACAGACTGATTCTTTTGCTTTCAAGAATTGTGTGAAGTTTTATCACTCCGACTGTGTTCTTGTTACCCCTGAGAAGGACAAATCTTGGATTTCTGGTAAGCCATTTGAGTTTCTTGGTAATGTAGTAGAGTTTTTGCTGGATAGCCAAATGTGATTACTGATTAGTCTTCTTTTAAGTGGAAATATGAAATAACATTATAGATACTAAAAAAAAGTTAATGTCCTATGAGTATGAAACTGTTTACCCCTGGTTCTTATCTGATATTGTTTAATTGTAAAATATGTTTCGTTTCATTCTTCTTGTAGTATGATAGTACTTTCCAAATTTTTATTGTTTAACTTCATAACTGTCCATTTGTGTTATTTTAAGAGTTCTGGAGCATATTATAAATATTATAAATCAGTAAGTGACATTTATTCATCCCCCACTTTGTCCTCTTGTTGACCTTTATTCTAAAAAGGATTTCAATTTGCTAACTAGGAAAAAATTTCTTGTAGAAATCATGGGAAAAATATTCCACAATGAAACTTAACCCATGAGAGGGTGAGTCTCTTGCTCTTTCTAGTTTCCTTTAATTTTCTGGTTGTTTGCATTTAGTTTACTTTAAACTTCTGACTGTTTAGGCTTGCCACATTGCCTATAATATAATGTTGTTAAGCCAACAGGATTGACAATGCAGCAATATGTATCACTAGTTATTGTAGAATATGTATATGGTAACCAACTGTGTATGTTGTTTTGTGATTTTACTGAGATTTGGACTTCTTATCAGATTTTCTATGATACAAATGGCTTTTTAGAAAAGAGCAGAGATTTTGAATGCAAGTGTTTTATCATGATTTAGTTGTCCATTTTTTACGTGAATAAGATATGAATTATCGCTGCCTGACTGTTCAATAAGAATCTACAAGTTCAAATGAGAACATATTATTTCTCCTGGCTCGTCATCTCGAAGGTCAAAATTAAGAACCCGCAAATCAAATTGTCATGTTATCGTGAATATGTGTTCCTTGGTATCTTGTTCTTTCTTTTTATTCTTCTTTGGTGTGTGTTCAGTAAGTTTTGGATGAAGACTATGATGATGAGGAGGATGAAGATGACAAAGGATTATAGCTTATGTTTTTAGGATGTTTGAACATAATGTATCAATATATTTGTGTTTATGTTTTGAATTGACTTGCTAGTTTTTAGTACTTTTCTTCTAGTTTGATAACATGATGAACTTGTTTATTTTTTGAAATACTATTAATGTTCTAATATAATTTTGATTTCAATTAAAAATTAGATGAAAATTTGTCTTGATTAAATTTGTATTTATTTTGTATAAAAACATGTTTACTTTGTGTTAGAAAAATATAATTTTTTTATTTAACAGTTTTTTTTAATTTGATAAGAATATAACCACGCTTTAAAAGCATGACAATAGATTTACATCTAGGCACACAATTTAAAAAGCGTGACTATAATTTACATCTAAGTACGTTTAAAAATGTAGCTATATGTCCACCAGAGAGCACATTTAGAAAACGTGGTTATAAGGTTATACATATAGCCACACTTTTAAAGTGTAACAGTAGGTAATAGCGTGGCAACAAAGTATGCGTGCCGATAGAACAATAGGCACGCTTGCACATGTGATCCTTGCAAAAGCGTAATCAATGCTAAAAAAGCATGACTAAAAGCTGTGGCTACGCTTTTTCTCACTTTATGGCACGCTTTAAAAGCGTGATCAATGCTAAAATTAGTCATCATGTATTTATTTATAAATATATATTATTTAATTTATTTTCAATACATATTTTATATTTTAAAATATATTTTATACTAGTGACTAATTTTAATAGCTAATTTTATCATATACCTAACTTTTTAAAATAAATACAATATAAATTAGTATTACTAATTTTCACTAATTTGACCTACCAAACTATCGTACATTAGATCTTTTTATATTATAATTAAGATATGATAAAACATCGCATTGCTTGAACTTGCATTCAAAAGAATAAAGAATAAAATAAAAAAATGAGCTCACACTCAAGATCGCCCCTTTCTTGTTGTGAAGACATATAGCAATTATTTGTATTATATGAATAAAAAAAATCTTATAAATACA
>NC_029786.2:88722456-88727179 GCF_000816755.2 Arachis ipaensis
AGTATATGTTGTTTTATATATTTTTTTAACAATAATAATTAATCACAAGAATAATCAGATATTTTACAGCAAAATATTGAAACCTATCATAACATTATAATCAAGTTTTTTTTTTCATAATGAAACCAATCATAACAATATAATCAAGTATTGTTCAGATTTAGATTTATTTTACCTAAACAAAATTGGTAGGAGTAAACGCGGATTGGATCGGATATGGCAAAAATTTCGATTCGATTTACACTAAAATCATCGAATCGGATCGAATTTAATATCCGCAGTTTTTTAGTTTAGATCCGATCCGATCCAATTTGTACATTTGCGGATCGGATCAGATATATCCGCAAAACATAAAATTATTTTTTAAAAGTTTAGTGTGCGGATCCAATCTGATAACCTTACGGATTGGATCTATATTCATAATTTTCAAATCAAATTGAGATAAATACTGTGGATATGCGAATTGAATTTGATCCATAAATACCCCTAAAAATGATTGAGAGATGTGTAGGAACGAACACCAAACTATTGTTGATATTCTCTTACTCCAAACTCATTGTTCGAAAAACCAGAAAGGGTGGTATTTGTAAAGCAACTCCATCCCTCACATCAAAAAAATATTCGAGGTGAAAATAAGATAATAATGTGGGAACTTTTAAGTGTACCGATAGTATACCTAAAAACCTTCTAATAATATGAATGTGTCAGAGTGTAAAATCATTTCGAAAAAAAGTTAATAGTTCTCCTATTAAGCCAATTCTATGATGCCTATGAATTGGTGCTTAAATTTTACCTAACTTACTTTTTGTAGTAAATTTTAATTTTTTTAAAAATTATTTATTGTTATATCTTTTAAATTAAATATTATTTTTTTAACCTTTTTTAATAAATAAACACCCCTTTTTAGACACCATAGCATTCACCTATCTATTATATATTTCGCCTTTTAAAAGAGGGGGTAAATTTGCATTTTCTATATTTTTAATTTTATGTATTTATTTAATTGTAATCGAGTCAGTCGATTTAACTAAATTCCATTTAAGACTCTATCGACACTTGATTAAACATACGAATGAATTAACCACTCGATTAACCCAATTGGTTTAATGACCCAATAGTTAACCAGTTTAGTTCACACTAAAATTATGATAACTATGTTTTAAAACTTTATATATAAATGTAACGTGTTTTTATTTTTTTCAACGCACATGAGAAGATATACTCCAGAATATAGAATTACCTAAATATTTTGTGGTAATTTTTGCTGTTTTGATTTGGTTTGGTCAAGTCGTAATTTGTTAATAGAGATATCACAATCCGCCAAAACCAAATGGTGTCAAAAGTCAAAACCCAAATCTGCAAGTTCTTTCAGCCACTACGCCCATTTTTTCAACAATCCAACATGGCACACAAATTACCTTATTTCCTTCGATATAGTCAAGGATTGAAACTTAAAACAATATACCATCATGTCATTTTATAATCTCAACCCTTACCTTTGAAAACAAAAAACACTTGAAAAACAGAATATGATGATCCAATAGAATAGAGCTCAAGAACAATGCAAGAAACAGATCATTATAAATATAAATAAATAAGTGCCATGTTCCTTCAAATCTGGGTCATCTTCACTTGCTGGTGCTGTTAGATTCCTTGACAATTGTTACAGGGCAAGGAGCATGGGTTGCTACAAAGTTGCTGACACTTCCCAATATGATCCTATATATTATTGTTTCAGGTTCACAAAAATGAATGTCAATGAATATTGTAATCAATAGGTATGGTTATTCAAATTCTCATCAGTCTTATAATCACAATTCAATATGTTAGGAGAAAAACAATAAAAATTAAAAATAGATCAAAACTGAAAGATGTTGCTCGCCCAAAAGCAAAAATAGAGTCAAATTAAAAAGTCTATTAATAATTTAGAATTTTAAGACATTAAATTTAATGTATTTAAACAAATTATGTTTAAACACAATAAATTAAATGTACTAGCATTTGAAAGTAAAAAATATTTTAAAACAATTTGAGATCAAGTAGTAATAAATATCAAATTGATTAAATATCTTCTCTTTCTCAATAAATGTCATTTTAATTTTTAGGTTTATTGAAGAATTAGTATATTTAGGTACCTTCTATTTTTAGATATTAGGCACAGAAATACTTTAAAAACAAAAGAGGAAGCTACAAAAAACTAGGAGGAAAAACCTATGCATGATTTCCATTGCTGTAATAATTCTCATTCCAGTGGAGTCTAAAGAGTTTAAATCAAGGAGTATTCAAAAATAAAAGAAAAACAAGGAGGAAAAAAATTTATAAAAAAAATAAAAAATAAATAAATAAGGAAAGAAAAGGAAGAAGTAGGAACCTTTTGATTGTGCTGAGACCCCTGCTTCCCATAACAATAGAATCCAGCTTCAGATCTTCAACAGCATCCAAAAGTTTCTCTCTGGCATCACCATAGTACAACTTTGTAACAATGTTCACCTAAATCAAATGAAATTTCATTCATAATTTGCCAAAAACATGTGCACCCCATTAACAATCAATGTCCTAAAATTGATTTTAGAAAAAAAAATAAGGAACCTCTTTTTGTCTGGAAGCAGTGTCAAGCAAATCAAGAACCTCAATATCAATTTGGACACCATACTTTTTCATAACCTCTGGCTCTCTAAACTCTTTCAAAGGAATAAGAGCTTCAAAAGAAAAAAAAAAGGAATCAAAGTCAAAATTAGATTAGATTAGATCAGATCATAAGAGAACAAAGAAGAACATTAGGGTACTCACGAGAACCAGATTTGGCCCAAAGCTTGGTGCGAGATTCATCAAGATCATTAGGGTTAATGTGGATTATATAAAAGGTGTCACCTTTATCAGCCAAATTCTCAAGTGCCCAACTTAGAGCATTCTTGCTGCTATTGGAAAAGTCCATAGCCACACCAATTTTCCTATCTTTCACCATGATGATATCTTTCTTAGGTTCTCAACTTGTGTACAAACAAAGTTGAACAAATAACAAACAGCTTCAAAGGATGAGTGGAACTTGGTAAAACATGAGATTCTAAACCTAAGATAGCTTCAAGAGAGAAGTAGATTTGTGTCGCAGATAGCATAAGATGGCGAATTTTATTTACAGTTCCATAGCGACAGAGATATATAGTGTATTCGTTAAAATTATTTGTTTAACACGTAGAAGAAAAAAATGGAAGGAAAAGTACAGGTAAGTAACAATATTTTTGAATAATGTGTAAATAATGTGAATTAATAGGGTTAAAAGAGTAAATTTAATTAGTAGCATTAAATTAGAGTGTATTGTATTTTTATTTAATTAGTAGTTGTTTATATTGTTCAAGATAATCATTATTTACCTAGCATTTCCCAAAATTGAATTTGTTATGATATTAGTGAAAAAATTAAAATTCAATTAATGTTATTTTAAAAATTATATAAATACAAATATTTGATTATATAAAGACATAAAACTTTTGATACTTTAAACTCTTAAGTCTTAACAATTAAGGAGTTATTATGTCTCGGATTTGGTTAGAGTGAGAAACAACGTCATAGAAACGTATAAGTTAAGCCTCAAGAAGATGAAAACATATGGTACTGACTGACACAACACAGACCAACAGAGAATATAATCTAATAAAGAAAAAGGACAAAATCGGATAGTGATTTAAATATTCGTAATAGAAGAGATTAAATATTATTTAAAAATTATTAATTTATTTAATATATTTTAATTTTTATTTATTTATTTATTAAATTAGATTTTATGTTTATAGGTTTTAGAATTTTTTTATACTAAAATAGAAATAAAAATAAAAAAATAAGTTGAAATTGAATACAAAATTTTATTTTTTACTTAATTTTTTGATATAACAAAAAAAAAACTTCTCAATATTTAACTTGTTCACATCACAGTTTGAAAATTGAATCAAATAGGACTTCTCAACTTTTTATCCAATTTCTCCTACAATAAAAGAGAAATTCACTCAATTTAACTTGTCTAAATCATAGTTTCATCACGAAACATAAAAATACTCTAACATTTCTAATCACTTAATACTATGATTACAATAACTAATAAAGTATTTATAATCTCTTATTAGATAAAAAAAATCCTAAAATTTACAAACATAAAATTTAATATAATAAATAAATAAACAAAAATTAAAATATATCAAAATAAATTAGTAGCTTTTAAATAATATTTGATCTGTTCATGAACATTTGAAACACTTATGAAAAGCAATAATTATTGGGTGGAGGTGTTGGTTTATTCTTCTAAGGTTTGTACCTCTCACTACAACCGTACGTTTGGTGTGATGAACGTGATGATTAACCATCAAATTCTTAAAATGAATCAGGGCCGTTAATTGTTTAGGTTATGTGTGATGACTTTGCTTGACGCAAAGTAAATACATTAGCGTAACGCATTAAAATAAACCAAATCCTTGATTAAAGAAACATAACAATACGAGAACACCGAGAAACCATGTTATGTTGTTGGTTTCTGTATTACATCATGTGATATGCTTTGCTGGACGATTTGCATGAAACTTACCCCCATGGTTTTTATGTGTATTTTATTTATATATAGTACCGCATGATATGCATGGTATTTTAGATATTAAATGTTTTAACTTTTATGTATCACTCTTATACACTAAAACTGGTAGTATACTTTTGATCAACCAAAAGAAGAACAGACATA
>NC_029786.2:88727187-88730945 GCF_000816755.2 Arachis ipaensis
TTTTTAAGTTGAATTAGAATGCATATTAAAAAATCAAAGTAAATTTTCATGCATTTTTTTTTTTAACTTTCAAGTGGGCTAATCATGTCCATCCATTGGACTTGGAAAAAGTTATGTATTTTTTGTTCTGTAGGCTTGTATAATGAAATTTTTAATGGTCGTTATATCTCATTTTACGTGGGTTGTGAAAAATATTAATTAATTTTGTACATAGGTGGTGTGAGTTATGAATAAAAGCCATAGTGCTACTCATTAGTCCATTAAAAGTGATATTAATTTAAGTTGAATTGGTATAGGAGTTTGTTCACTCATTTATTTAAATAAATATTTGACTATTCAAATTCCGCCTAAAGACATAAAAGAAATTAGTAACCAATGTGTGGGGACAATTGTCTTCCTTAAGTTTATAAAAGAAAACAATAATAAGAATATACATATAGAGATAATTGTCCTATTCTTATAATTCATTTGCTCTTCAGATTAAAAAAAATTGTGTAAGAAAAATTTGTTATTAAATTATTTTGTCAATTTTTAGCAAATCAATGGTGGTTCGATTTTAATAGTCTGAGAGCGAAACTAATTCCTCTTTTGCAGTTTTCTATAAGTGCATCAAAGGTTCTCGAATTAGACGAGTATGAAGATAGAAAATAAGTTCAAAAAATGTAAAAAACTAAAAGAAATGTAACATAAAGGATTCGAAAAGTAAAATTAACTGGAATCGAAAAGGTTTGCATTGAATTTTAAAGAAAGCGATAAAAATGCCTTCGATTGGATCAAAGGACTTTAGATATGAAAATTAAAAGTACTGGAATGTAAATTGGACATGGAAATTAAAGAATGCTTGAAAGATAAAGTTTTGCAAGAATTATAAATGAAAGGTAAAGACAGTGGAAGGAACCCTACAGAAATCGAACTCGAATGCAGACTCAGAAATTCGCTAGGATATGAGTGTGCTTGAGTGTATTTCTGAAAAGAGGTTCCAACCCTTATTTCCTAAAAATTACTAATATTTATAACCCACTTCCATAACCGACCATTAATTATACAACGTTGCCTTGTATGCGAATTCTTAGGTAACTGTTCCCGCTCCTTTGCCCATGAGCGTTACCAGTAAATTCCTAACTCAGAGAAAGCCTTCGACTTCCCTACTTGTGTAACTGCTCAATTCTCCTTTCGAAAAACTATTCGATTCTTCATTCGGGTAATTGTTCGATTTGTCAAGGTGTCTAACTCGAGTCTGTGTCCAATAACTTCCGATTAATGCTTGCACGTGCATCTTTTCGGCCTCTACTTCCTTCTTGACCCTTTACCAGCATTTTGAATCAGCTTAATCTTTCAAAAAGAATTATTTCGACAAACAAATTGCCCCTAGGATTAATATGTTTGCCTTCGATGTCATTTCTTGAAAGATGAAACACTTAATCCTAATCCAGTCGTCAATCTCCTAAACCGATAATAATTACCATTTACCTTCTCCATTAATTCTGACCCGTTGGACACGTCTCCCACGATTCACACTTTCTCTCTCCACCACTTCGCCTTTTTCGCAAAGTTACTGCCTTTCTCTTTGAATTCCCTCTGTAATAACGGCTAAACCAAAACTCCCTTTAAAATTAAGACTTTCATCTTTGTTCAACTTTTCCGAATCCTTATTCTCTCAACTTCTCTTGCATTCTCCCTTCTCGTACAACCTCTATTCTTCAACCTTCATTTTCTTCTTCTCATCAATGGCTACTTCTTCATCTCACATTGCTGCTCAGGACAAGGGCAAACGTCCTATGGTGCAACCACCGGCTCCTCCAGCCTTACACGTGCTGAACCAGGTCAATGATGAAGTCATTGATGACCCACAACTTCAACTTGATGACTCCAGGATTCTTATTCCCTTTACTGTGGGTGAAGATACCCACTGTTTTGTTGGCCCCATTGAGAATTTGGAAAGGGCGAACAAAAAATCCCTTTCTTTCCCAATGCTCAAGGGGAAGATTTACTGATTAATCAGGACCTCGACATTCTATTCTTCACCAATCAGAAACCTTTTAGAAACAACCCTAAAATCACCCCTCGTGGTACTGATTTCACAGCCTGGCATGGGCATCTTGCTCCATCGAAGAATGCTGCTTGGGGGCTCTTTGGATTCAAGATCTTCTGAGACAGGACTACCAATAACTTCCACCTTCCTTGTGGGATGATTGGCATGTCACTTCTCGATGTAGCTGTCATCACATGACTTCCGACTAGTCCTACAGATTTTACCTCTGACATGCAGCCTAAACATCAATACAACATTGCTCCTATGACCTCTTACAATGACTTCATTGCTCATCACGTGGGTGCAGAGGGTACTCCCATTACAGATGATGAGCATGTGGCTTTTTTGTTCTATTGGTTAAACCCAATTGCCTTCTGCTCTTGAAGCGTGCAAATGCAGAAGTTTTTCCTTCCTCTTGCTGCCCTACTTCACGAAGGAAACAACCTCAATTTGGCCAAGCTACTTTTAGGGCATCTTTTCGGAGAACTTGGCTAATTTGTTAATTGTCTTCGAAACAACTATTTGATAAGTACGGGAGGCCCTCTCTGGCTTCTCCAACTCTGTCTTAACGCCATTTTTAAAAAGTACATGATAAAACCTGGAGATGGTGCTTCAGACAAGCAGCACATTGAAGGTTTTCGACTGGCTAACTTCAAGCCAAATTTTCCAGAAGCTCAATCGAATGAAGACCAATTTTGGGCTGTCTTTTCCCTTTTTCACTCTTGTAAAGACTTCCACAATAAGGACCGAAATTTCACCCCTTTTTTGCGTCAAAATTGTGGTCCTGCCTGGCTCGAACGTCTCCTCTTCCCCAACGATACCGAAGAGAGCGAACTCGCTAACAGGAGTTGGGCCAATTTACTAGTTGTTCAGGTGATTCCAACAGGGCTACCTCAGGATAAAAAAGAACGTTTCAAAGCAGCTCTGTATGCCCCCTCATTACACAGCTAGACAATTAGGCTTCTCATAAGCCATCCCAACTCCACTCCCCAGAAACAGCAAGCCCTTTTGCTATATCACTTTGGCTTCAAAGAAGGAGCATAATATTTGCCTCTCGAAGAATCAACAACAAAGAGAGGGTTATAATCATCTTGTTTACGATCAAAGCTCTTACATTACAAAATCTTGCTTTGATTGGTAGACCACCTACTACTCTAAATATAGTCGTACTTTAGAGGAGATTAAAAGTTCTGTTGTCCGAGTGGTCCCTGCTGCTGAAGGCTCTCCCAAGAGGCCTTCGAAAAGAAAAATCGAAGCTACAGCTTCTTCATGACAACCTCCCAAAAAGAGTCGAAGAACTCCTTCAAGAACTTCTAGAAGGGTAATTACTTTCTACTTATATATTTAAACCGAAATTCTTTGAAAAAAAACACATCCACTTACAATCTTCTTGATTTCAATCTTTCATCAGTTATAATTGCAACCATTGAGCGAGAGCTCTTCTGATGACAGTGAGCCATCCATCCAGAATCTCCTTGCTGCATCCTCACATTCGGATGATACAATTAATTCAGATTCAGGCTCTCAACTGATTCAAAGAACACGACTTGTTCCGGTAACGTTATATCGTTTTCAAATATATTTCGATTCAATCAACATAAATATCGACTCATGTATGTTGTATTTCAGCCTGTTACTGCTGCTCAATCAATCACTTCATCTCTTGCACCTGATCAACCACCTCAACAATATCAACAAGATTTAAGATAACCAGCATCTCCGTCAT
>NC_029786.2:88730996-88744336 GCF_000816755.2 Arachis ipaensis
TGCTGAACCTCTCCAGGTAGCTTTTCCAATTTCAACTGGGACGCAAGTGGTTGATTTAACAGAGGAGCATACCCATCATTCTCCAACACAAACTTTAAATATTGAACATGTTTCTCCAACAAACCAGGCTGAAACCTCCACTGGATTTCAGGTGGCCCCTGATTCAGAATCTCCCTCTTGAGTTACTGAAACTGTTGTCCCTGATTCGGACTCACCATCTCGAATTTCAAAAACCAATACTTCTCCACAAAGAACTTCTAGTCCATCCAAACATGCTGAACTTCAAACTTCTCCTGGTCTAGGATCTGGGGATTTGTGTATGTCTACTGAATCCACCAATACTGACCTGGTTACCTTGGTCACCATCCTGAACCAAGCTATTCAGGAAGATAAAGTATGCATTTCTACCCCTACACTTATAGGTCCTTCTACATCTGGTATTCCATCTGAATGGACCAATAATACAGCCATGAACAAGCTTTTGTCAGATATTTTGAGTTCATCTCTTGAACTTCAAGTTTCGTCCCCACACTCTGCCATAGTCAACCAATTCATACAAGTTGCCAACAGAAGCGTAACTATCCAAGAAAGGCTACAAGAGATTAAAGATGAAGTGGCTAAGATCAGAACTAAATCAGAAAGCTATACCACAACTCTTCAGCCAATTAAAGCTTCCCGTGAAGAATTTGACTTAAGAATTTCTCAAGCCTTTTCTGTTCAAGCTCATTATGATAAGGAAAAAAAAGAACTTGAAGCAGAATTGGCTCAAATTACTGAAAGACTTGCCAAAATTCAGAAAAGGAAAGCTGATATAGCTATACATCTAGCCATTGTCCAACACGAACAACAAAAGCTCGTGCAAGAAATCCATTCTATTGAGGCCAAGCAAGAAGAATTTGAGAAGCAACTTGATAATGCCCAATATGAAGAATACAAGCAAGCCGAAACACTTTCATTTTTGGACAGTGAAAGGATTAAGTTACGCTCAGACTTAGCAAAGCTTATAGCACCTTATATTTCTTCACCTTAGAATTCAATACTTGTAATGACTGTCTTTATCTTCAGAATTATGCATTTTAATCCTAATTTAGCAAACAATAATATTGCTTCAAATATTTTCCGTTTATTGAATTGATTATATTTCCGAATTCAATATCCTTGACTCGATATGCATTTCCAGAATATAATCCAATCACTTGGAAAGGGCCTTCCAAGTATGGGACCATTTGCCAAGAACTCTCGATTTCTTTTCCATTGGCAAAATAACTTTCAAAACCAACTCACCTATATTGAAGCATTTTTCTTTTATTCGACGATTATAATTTCAAGCAACACTTTCTTTTTACCTAATCATGTTTTTGAGCGCTAATATTCGCTCTGAGTCTAATTCATTCAACTCATCAAACATTGCATTCCAATAATCATCGACTGGCAAATCATTTTGTTTTGATGCCCTCAAAGTATTAAGATTAATTTCCAATGGTAGCACTGCATCATGACCATATACTAATTTATAAGGCGACATACCTGTTGATCCTCTTGGTGAATTTCGATAAGCCCATAATACTTGGCTCAATATTTCATGCCAAGTTCGGGGCTACTTCCAATTTGTTTCTTGATCAAACTAATCAAAATTTTATTTGCCGCCTCAACTTGGCCATTGGCTTGTGCATAATAAGGGGTTGAAGTAACCATATTAATATTCCTTGAAGCTGCAAAATTATTGATTCGCTGACCAGTAAACATAGTCCCTTGATCAGTACTTAATGTTTGAGAAATTCCAAATCGATGGATTATATGTTCCTCAATAAAATCTATTATTTCATTTTGCCTAGCTTCTATTAAAGGAACTGCTTCGACCCACTTTGTAAAATAATCAATTGCTACCAAAATAAATTTATGATATTTCGATGAAGGGGGATGAATCAATCTAATTAGATCCAAAGTTCAACCTCTAAATGGCCATGGCTTAATAATCGAATGCAATTCAGAAGTTGGGATCTGTTGTATCGATCCATGCCTTTGACATTCTTGACATGCCTTTGCATATTCGATAAAATCTTTAATCATGGAGGGCCAATAGACATGATTTCGATATAGTACCCATTTCATTTTTATCCCAGCCTGATGAGCACCACATACGCCTTTATGGACTTTCCCTAGAACAATGTCTTTATCCTCTTGACTTAGACATCTCGAAACACTCCTGTCAATTCCTTTCTTATACAACTCATCAGCCATCAAGACAAAATTCATTGCTCGCAATTTTATCTTTCTATCGACTGGTATGCTAGGATTCTTTAAATACTTAGCAATAGGCTTCCTCCAATCATCATATGCCCATTCGCCTACACACAAAACTTCCCTTTCATCTGCAGCCACCAAAATTTGATGGATATTGGCTATGTTTCTTAATGTTTCTGGGCCAACTCTGTATTTTGAAGTAATTTGGACTAACTCATTGGCGATCTCATTCTGGATCCTCGGGATATGAACCAGGAAAACTTTTCGAAAAGAAGTTAACAACTCCCAAGCCGTTGCCAGATATTTTTGCAACTTCTCATTATTACATTTGAACTCCTTCGATAACTGTTTCAGGACTAACTGAGAATCCCCTAGGATTTGGACTTCCAAAGCCCCTTTTCCGATCAAGATTTCAAGGCCCAAAATTAAAGCTTCATACCGCCATATTATTCGAGCAAGGATATTTTAGCTCGAACAGGAACTCTGATGGAATTCCTTCTGGTGAGATAATGAGAATTCCTACCCCTGCACCATCCTTGTGCTTCAATCCATCAAAATACAACTTCCAATAATTGACTTTAATGTCGAGTACATTTTTTCCCTGGTCATTCAGATTATTCGAATTATCAACTAAAAAATCTACAATGACCTGACCTTTCACAGCTTTTGCTGGGACATACTGTAAATCGAATTCTGTTAAAGCTAGCATCCATTTCCCCAAACGATCTCGTAACATTGGAAAACTCAATATATGTTTGACAAGATCAGTTTGCGCCACAACTTTCATCGATTTAGCTACCATGTAACATTTTAATTTCATGCACGCATAATATAGGGATAGACACAATCTCTCTATTGGGGAATACCTTGTTTCAATATCAGTCAAAATGCGACTAAGGTAATAAATTGCCCGTTCATGTCCATCCTCATCATCTTGGGCTAACATACACCCAATTGTGTTTGTAGATGCTGCAATGTACAGTTTTAAAGGCTCATGTGGACGAACACTTGCCATTATTGGAGCCTTAGATAAATATACCTTTATCGATTCAAATGCCTGTCGATGCTCATGTGTCCATTCAAACTGTGAATCTTTCTTTAGTTTTACTAAAGGTGCAAACACTCGAGTTCGATCAGAGAGATTCGAAATAAACTTTCGAAGATAATTCACTTTTTCCAAGAACGATTGCACTTCTTTTTTTTACTTAGGCGAAGACAATGCTAATATTGCATCAGCCTTACTTTTATCAATTGCAATCCCTTTTTTATGAACAACAAAACCTATGAAGTTCTCGGCTGACACACCAAAGGCACATTTCAAAGGATTCATTTTTAATCCTTTCTTCCGCATAGTGACAAACGCTTCTCTTAAAATGATCAATGTGTTGATTCACCGAAATCGATTTAACCATAACCTCATCGATATACACTTCCATAAATCTCCTAATATACTCATGGAATATGGCATTCATTGCTCGCTGGTAAGTTACACCAGCATTTTTCAAACCGAAAGGCATAACCACCCACTTATAAGTGCCTAATGCCCTAGGACAACAGAAAGCCGTTTTGGACACATCATCTTCTGCAATGAAGATTTGATTATAACCTGAGTAACCGTCCATAAAACTTAAAATTTTATTTTTCGCTGCAGAATCGATCAACATGTCTGCTATTGGCATGAAATACTTATCCTTCGGGGTGGCATTCTTCAAATCCCTAAAGTCTATGCACACCCTTAATTTTCCATTTTTCTTCATTACGGGAACAATATTCGAAACCCATTTTACATAACATGCGGTTCGAATAAATTTTGCTTTGATCAACAGTTCAATTTCTTCTTTAATATTTGGATTGATTTCTGGAGCAAAACGTCGGGGAGTTTACTTCACAGGTCGAGCATTTAGTTTCAATTCTAATCAATGCTCTACGAGAGAACGATCGAGACCAGGCATCTCATGATAATCCCAAGCAAAACAATCTTTAAATTCATGTAAAAGATGGAAAAGTTCAGTTTGAAAAGAATCCGCAAGATTCTTACAGATATAAGTAATTCGAACATCATCAACAGATCCCAAATTAATTTCTTCTAAGGGATCTTGAGATTCAATCCCCGTCAAAGTGATCCTCATCTTTTACTGAATATTTTTCAAAATCCAAAGGTTCTAAATCATAGATGCAATCGAAAGAGAAATCAACAGATTCATTATGAATGAAATGAACTTGATCATTTGCTAGATTAATAACAGCTTCAGTTTCAATACAATGGACTTCTACTATTATATCAACAGTTCGACTAATAATATCATTTGCATTACATAATGAAGAAAAACTTAAACCATGACTAAATTCGTTTGAAGACATCAAATTTTTACTACTAAAAGAAGACATTACATTCCTAAATGATTCAACTTCATCAGAAAAATCAACTTTATTCTCTACTGAAGGGAAATTACTTATATAATTATTTAAAATTACCAGGTAATTCGAGACGTCTTGAGCATGTTCCATCGAATACCGTCTCGAATCCATCCTAAGATAAACAATCCCAACCAGTTGGGGGCATATCAAGGTGTGGATAACGCAGCTTCACCGTCAAGCCTTCTGAAGACAAATAGCAGCCTTCACTGTTATAAGAATTCAACACCCTGTCAACATTTAAAGGCTTCAATTTCGGACTATATACCCTAAAATCGACATGTAGCTGTTCGACATACAAATTCAAATCAGCCTTGACAATTTCAAGTTTTCCATCTTTTGTCCAAAGGAGGACACTCTGATGCACAGTAGATGGTACAGCTCCAACACCGTGAATCCAGTCTCGGCCCAATAAAGCATTATAACTTGCCCTCGATGGCACCACCACAAAAACAATATTTTGCTCAGAAGATCTCACTTTCACCCCCAAAGTAACCAGACCTTTCGCGGGAGTAGAAGTACCACTAAAGTCTGTCACAGCAATGTTGGTGGGAACCAAATCATCAGAATGCTTACCAACTTTCATCAGCATCCTCTCTGGCAAGAGACTTATTGCTGCTCCACCATCAATTAAAACTCTATTTACTTTAATTCCACTTAAAGTAGAAGTAATATAAAGAGGGCGAAGATGAGATTTTTGTTTTTCAGAAAGCCTCAGAAAATACCCTAGTTCATCTTCATATCGGATGAAAGAAAAAGCTTCTTCAGCATCCATGTCATAATCTTCTTCAGGGTCGCCTTCATACTCACCCAAGTATTCGGTCAGAATAATTGAAATAGTTCCAACCATCTCATCATCTTCTTCCTCAAAATACTCTTCCGCCAAATCGGCATCCTTATCTTTGTCTGCGCCTAGAGTATGAGCTATTCCTTGCCTTTATCCAACTTCGCAAGAGAAGGAATACCCTTTGGGCATGTTTCCCCATCAGAGGGAAAGACTATTCGGGAGTGCACCGAAGACATTGCCCCCTTGCTTTTGTCAGACTGAGGCTTCTTACTTTGAGGTAGACTCCTTCTTCCTCTTCCCCTCGGGTATCCTCTGGCCCGACCACGTTGATAGGGATACTGGTTTCGAGGATGCCCTCGATGTCCCCATTGTGGATTCTGCCGATATTGAGCATCTCGATTCTGGAATTCTTGACTATTCCGAATCCACTGGACACCTATAGCCTGAGAGCGGCTTATTGGTGCGATAGCATTCTGCTGAGGAGCCTTAGAACTTTGCCCCTCTACTCGCCAAATTGGTTGCCTCTAACGAGCCTGCTCTTCTCTATGAGCCAACTCCTTTTTCATCCTCTCTTTCTCAAAGATCGCTGCAGCCTCAGCGTCAAATACAGCATTACATCGGGGACACAGAGATACGTCCTGATCTTTGATCTTTTGCTGCACCAAGAAATCTAACAAACCATCCCCTGCTCGAGGATATACTGATCAGACTTGTGATTCGAAATCACCTAGAGCCACATCGAATCCTAACCATATTTACTCCAAAATATGGTTCAACAAAACCAACTTCCACATCGAAAGGATCAGCATCTACTTTCATCTCTTTTTTCCCATCATCAAACTTCAAACGTCTTTCCATAATGGCCTCCTGAATCAAATCCCTGAAACAAACACAGCTATTAGTCGAATGACTGGTTGCTTGGTGACATTTATAATAAGGTTTTCCTTTTAAATCTTTTGCTGAAAGTAAAGTTATACCCTCAGGTAGAATTAATTGTTTATCTTTAAGCAACACATCGAAAATCTGATCAGATTTTGAGATTTCAAAACTATACTTCTTTCCACTTTTTAGCTTTGAATCATTCGACTTTTCATTACTAGGGAGCTTTTTAAGTAGAGAACAGACATATGGAGGACCTTTCTTAAGTTCATCCAAATCAACCTCTGCTTCGAAATCGAACTCCTCTCCCGAGGAATCCATGGCTACATAAGCAACCTTTTCCTTTCAAGTAAAAGGTTTACTCCTTAACTTTTGTTCATTCTTATATTTTTCCTTTTCTTTTTTCATAAGTTCGACCTGACGAACCCTTTCAGCTAAATAGGCTAAGTCAGGTATATGCACATTAAGCAATTTTTAACGCATATAGAATCCTAACCCCATAACTGCTATTTTCACCACTTCACTCTCAGGTAATGACACGTAACATCTACTTATAGCATTTTTAAAACGTATCATATAATCATCAATGGTTTCTCCATCTGCTCGTTTCAAAGCAACTAGATCAGTAACTGCTACATTCAACTCCCCTCGATAAAATTGAGCATGAAAAGCAGTTTCCAACTGATTTCATGTCGTTATCGAATTCGGTCTAAGATTCAAAAACCAAGTAAACATATTCTTTCTTAACGAATAAGGAAAAAACTTCATTTTCAAGTTCTCATAATTAGATAGATTCCCAATCTCGACCAAATATCGAGCGACATGTTCAGTAGTTGACTCTTCGACTTTTGCTGCAAATTTTGTGATTATCTTTGGATTTTTCACCCCTCTAGGTACTTCAACCATTTGAACAACTTGAGAAAAAGCATACAAAAAATGGGGTCGGTTCATAAAACCAACGTTCAAACCAACTCGATTGAGCACTTCTTCCACAATTCTTGCGACTTGATAACGTTCACCACCATGATTAGCACGTAATCGGGCTAGAACTTCATCTGCATTTTGACCACGGGGAACTATCTGAAGATTCTCTCTGTTTAAAATATTATTTTTATTTTGAAATACATTTTTGAATCTCTAATTATTCCCCCTGACATCATGCCTTTCACCTTCATCATAATCAACAATTCAAGCAATTCGTTCAACTTGCCTTGCAAGACGTTCGAATTTCGATTCGTGATCAGTCATCATGGGATTTAAAATTGTGGTCATTTGTTGAGTCAATAAGTTGACTAAATCATGATAACTTTTCTCTACATATTGTTGAAATACCGCCATGGAATTAGAGGCATTCGATGTAGAGCCCACATTATAATAACGAGAAAAATTAGAATACTGTTGTGGATTTTGAGAATTATTTACTCCATTTACACTCTCAAACTGAATGGGAGGAAGAAAACCATTCACTGGAGGAGTATGTCCAGGAGGATGGCCATAAGGAGGCCAACCAGCAGTTACTGGAGGCTGGACTGGTGGTACGTTACTACGTGGACGAATATTACGTCCAATATTTTCAGTTCACTTACAACCAAACCTTCCGAACGTGAAGTAACGTCCGAAGATTACACAGTTACTGGTATGCTATCATTGGTGGACAAACCACCATTCACATTTGACACTTCATCAGCCATGTGAATAATCCTTCCACTTCTCAATTGCATACACCAATTGACACAAAATTTTTTTGACACACTTCACTTTAAAACTGTCCCACCGAGTGTGCCAATTTGTTTTCTCAATTTTTAGCAAATCAATGGTGGTTCAATTCTAATGGTTTGGGAGCAAAACTAACTCCTCTTTTGTATGTACCAGTTTTCTATAAGTTCATCAAAGGTTCTCGAATTAGACGAGTATAAAGATAGGAAATAAGTTCAAAAAATGTAAAAGGCTAAAAGAAGTGTAACATAAAGGATTCAAAAAGTAAAATTGATTGGAATAAAAAAGGTTTGCATTGAATTTTAAAGAAAGCGATAAAAATGCCTTCGATTGGATCAAAGGACTTTAGACATGAAAATTAAAAGTACTAAAATATAAATTGGACATGGAAATTAAAGAATGCTTGAAAGATAAATTTGCTTGAAAGATAAAATTTTGTAAGAATTATAAATCAAAGGTAAAGACAGTGGAAGGAACCCTATAGAAATCGAACTCGAATGCAGACTCAGGAATTCGCTAGGAAATGAGTGTGCTTGAGTGTATTTCTGAAAAGAGGTTCCAACCCTTATTTCCTAAAACTTACTAATATTTATAACCCACTTCCATAACCGACCATTAATTACATGACGCTGCCTTGTATGCGAATTCTTAGGTAACTGTTCTCGCTCCTTTGCCCATGAGCATTACTAGTAAATTCCTAACTCAGAGAAAGCCTTCGACTTCCCTACTTGTGTAACTGCTCGATTCTCCTTTCAAAAAACTATTTGATTCTTCACTCGGATAATTGTTCGATTTGTCAAGGTGTCTAACTCGAGTCCGTGTCCAATAACTTCCAATTAATACTTGCACGTGCGTCTTTTTGGCCTCTAACCTACTCTAATTTTTAAATATCTAAATATATTGATATTACTTTTTTATAATTTTTATATATTATTTTTGTCCCTACTATTATGATTTTTTGGGTTTGGAAAAAGTTCTACAAAAATGAACTTGTGATAGATTCAGAAGTTGTTGGAGATGGCGACAGAATATGTGTTAGTTTAAAGTAGTTTTTTTTAATAAAGTATTTTTATTCAATTTAAAATATAAGGCAAATACAAAAAACGTTTTTAATACTTAAAAATTCTTTTTTAAAAGATAAAAAAATAAATATTTTTTTCAAAAGCCAATTTAAATTGATCTATTTTTGAAAAAGAATTCCAACCTCTATTGCTGTATCTTGTCAATTTAAAGACTAATCTGACCAATTTGATACTGCCAAGAGTCAATTCTAAAGAATTCAAAAAATATATGTTTCTGTTGTAAAATAAATAACTAAGAAGGATAAATATAAAATAAGAAAGAGAGAGAGAATATTTGTTTTTATTATTGCTGTATCTCATGCCTCATATATGAACCCCTATTTATACATGTATGAGATTCTTATTTTCAACTTTCATTAAAGTTCAGTTTGGCTTGGAAAAATCAGTCGCCCATGTAATCAATGGTCATCCACATCAGCTCTTATCACAACACTCTCCCTTGGATGACCATTTAGGATTATTGCCTCGTTAAAACCTTACTAAAAAAATCCAGTAGGAAAAAACCTTAGTGAAGGAAAAAGAGTACAATATCCTTTGTGATAGGGACTGTTTCATTAAAAACCTTGTTAAGAAAAACCCAATGAGAGAAAAACCTGACCAAGGAAAAAAGAGTACAGTCTCCCCCTCTTGTCGACATCATTTAATGTCTCAAAATCGGCGCATCCCAATCTCATGTACCAATCTTTCAAAAGAGGATTTTGGTAGTTACTTTGTAAATAAATCTGCCAAATTGTCACTTGAGTGGATCTATTGGACATCAATTGTCCCTTGATTTTGAAGATCATGAGTGAAGAAGAATTTGGGAGAAATATGCTTTGTTCTATCACCTTTTATGTATCCGCGTTTAAGTTGAGCAATGCATGCTGTATTATCTTCAAACAGGACAGTTGGAGCTATCTTATGATCAATTAGTCCACATGATGACAGAATATATTGGATCAAACTCCCGAGTCAAAAATATTCGCGACTTACTTCATGAATCGCTAGTATTTTAGTATGATTAGTGGATGTTGCTGCAATTGTCTGTTTCGTGGACCTCCATGATATAGCTGTACCACCATATGTGAATAGGTATCCTGTTTGAGATCTCCCTTTATGTGGATCAGACAAGTATCCAGCATCTGTATAGTCAACTAATTGTGACTTGGATCCATAGGGATAAAACAATCCCATATCAACCGTTCCATGAAGATATCGAAAGATTTGTTTGATTCCACTCCAATGTCTTCTGGTTGGAGAGGAACTATACCTTGCTAATAAATTTATAGCAAATGATATATCAGTCGTGTATTATTAGCAAGATACATTAGTGCTCCAATGGTACTAAGATATGGTACTTCAGGACCAAGGATATCTTTATTTTTTTTCTTTAGGACGAAATTTATCATTTTCCACATCCAAAGATCTTACAATCATTGGGGTACTTAATGGATATGACTTATCCATATAAAATCTCTTCAAGATCTTTTTTGTGTATGTTGTTTGATGAATAAAGATCCATTTTTTGTATGCTTGATCTGCAGGCCGAGACAAAATTTAGTCTTTCCAAGATCTTTCATCTCAAACTCTTCTTTTAGAGTTTTTATAATTGTTGGAATATCTTCAAGAGTCCCAATGATATTTAAATCATCAACGTACACAGCAATTATAATGAATCCAGATGCAGATTTCTTTATGAAAACACATGGACAGATATCATCATTCTTGAATTCATTTTTGGCCAGATACTCAGTAAGACGATTATACCACATTCGTCCAGATTGCTTTAGACCGTATAAAGATCTTTGCAATTTGACTGAGTATAACCCTTGTGAATATTCATTCGATGGTTTTGATATCTTTAGTCCTTCAGGAACTTTCATATAGATATATCCCGATCTAATGAGCCGTATAAATATGTTGTTACCACATCCATTAAGTGCATATGCAGTTTATGATATGCAGATAAACTGACCAAATAACACAATGTTATCGCATCCACTACAGGGGAATACGTTTCTTCATAATCTATACCTGGCCTCTGAGAAAAATCTTGTGCTATAAGTCAAGCTTTGTAGCATACAACTTCATTTTTCTCATTTCGTTTTCTCACAAATACCCATCGGTATCCAACAGGTTTTGCATCTTCTGGTGTACGGACTACAGGTCCAAAGACTTCACGTTTTGCAAGTGAGTCTAATTCAGCCTTCATGGCTTCTTTCCATTTTGGCCAATCATTCCTTTGTCGACATTCTTCGACTGATCTTGGCTCAAGATCCTTACTTTCATGCATGATATTTAATGCCACATTATATGCAAATATTTCATTGACAATTGTCTTATTCCGGTCCCCTTTTTTTTCTTGTAAAGACATAATTTATCGAGATCTCGTCATTTTCACAATTTTCAGGTACCTGAACGTCTTCTGGCGTTAAAACTATATTAGAATTTTGGACAACTGCAGGTGTCTTTACTATGTCTTTTTCAGCAGAAATAGTATTTACCTCTTTTCTTTTTCGAGGATTTTTGTCTTTGGAACCGACAGGCCTGCCACGCTTCTGGCGTGAATTTGCTTCAGTGGCTATTTGTCTGACTGGACATCAATTTGAATTGGAGAATTTTCTGCTGGTATATAAGATTTGGTTATCCTCTTTGTATCGGAAAATGCATCAGGCAATTCATTTACTATTCTTTGCAAATGTATAATCTTTTGAACTTCTAGTTCACATTGCCCTGATCGAGGATCTAAATGCATCAACGATGATGCATTCCAATTAAGTTCCTTTTCAGGAAGCTTATTTTCTCCCACCTAATGTTGAAAATTTTGATTCATCAAAATGACAATCCACAAATCGGGCTTTAAATACATCCCCAATTTGTATCTCAAGATATATACCTTACTATAGAGGGAGAATCATATCTAACATATTCCCCAATTTTCTTTGGGATCCCATTTTGGTGCGATTAGGTGGTGCAATGGGAACATATATCGCACACCCGAATATTCTTAAATGAAAAACATCTGGCTGCTGGCCAAAAGCTAATTGCATAGGAGAGAACTGATGGTAATTCGTTGGCCTCAAACGAATAAGTGCTGCGGCATGTAAAATAGCATGCCCCCAAACCGAGGTTGGGAGATTTGTTCTCATAAGTAAGGGTCTAGCAATTAATTAGAGGCGTTTAATAAGTAATTCTGCTAACCCATTTTGTGTGTGAACATGAGCTACTGGATGTTCAACACTTATTCCATTAGCCATACAATAAGCATCAAAAGCTTGGGAAGTAAATTCACCAGCATTATCAAGACGAATTGCTTTGATTGGGTTTTTTGGAAATTGTGCTTTTAATCGAATAATTTGAGCCAATAATCTCGCAAACACCAGGTTGCGAGAAGACAATAAGCAGATATGTGACCATCTTGAAGATGCGTCTATCAGGACCATAAAATATCTAAAAGATCCACATGGTGGATGAATAGGTCCACATATATCACCTTGAATCCTTTATAGAAATTTAGGAGATTCAAATTCAATCTTTACTGGTGACTTCCTTAAAATTAACTTCCCTTGAGAACATGTAGCACAACAAAATTCACTAGATTTAAGAATCTTCTGATTCTTTAGTGAATGTCCATGGGAGTTTTCAATAATTCTCCGCATCATGGTTGTTTCCGGATGACCCAATCGGTTGTGCCAAATTATGAATTCATTTAGGTTAGTAAACTTCTGGTTTACAGTGGCATGTGATTCAATTGTACTAATTTTGGTATAATATAACTCTTTTTATTTGAATCATGAATTGTGTACTCATGACTTCCCTCATTCATAGTCTCAATATGATATCTATTTCGGCGAATATCTTTAAAGCTCAACAAATTTCTTAGAGACTTGGTAGACAATAGTGCATTATTTATTATGAATTTTGTTCCTCCGAGAAACAAATTATAACTCTTCCGGAGCCTTCAATCACATTGCCTGGGCCAATAATAGTATTAACATATTCTTCTTTTGGCACAAGATGGGTAAAATATATATCACTTTTGAGAATGGTGTGCGAACTTGCACTATCCGCAAGGCATACATCTTCATTATATATTCTTGTCATTTTCTTCAAAGACAAATAATAATAATAAAATAAGTAGTATGCATAGTTGAATTGAATACTTGATCGAAATTATTTTTTTAAAAAATACTGTACATAAAAATAATGTCATATACTAAAATTTTATTTTAAAACTT
>NC_029786.2:88745211-88752192 GCF_000816755.2 Arachis ipaensis
ATTAACACATTCTTCTTTTGGCACAAGATGGGTAAAATATATATCACTTTTGAGAATGGTGTGCGAACTTGCACTATCCGCAAGGCATACATCTTCATTATATATTCTTGTCATTTTCTTCAAAGACAAATAATAATAATAAAATAAGTAGTATGCATAGTTGAATTGAATACTTGATCGAAATTATTTTTTTAAAAAATACTGTACATAAAAATAATGTCATATACTAAAATTTTATTTTAAAATTTGACACATTTAATCATTTCAAAATTCATAAATATTAATATTTTATTATTTATATACATCATATTTGAAACTTAAATACATAGAAAATAAAACTTAACAATAAGTTCTTTACATTATTTATTTACATGGATACTTAACAATCCCACATATTAAACTATTCCATCATTGATCAAATGACCAATATTTCTTTCAGGATCTTCAAAGAAATCAGATACATCATAATGAGTGGTGGAATTTTCAGCATCATTTGAAACAAAATTCGTTCCCTTTCCTTTGTCATTCTTTTTCAAAGATGTTTGATAAAGATCGACTAGGTGCCTTGGTGTACGACAGGTACGCGACCAATGGCCCTTTCCACCACAACGGAAACACTTATCTTCTGTTGATTTCTTTTGTCCAATATTTCTTTCTTTATCCCACTTTTGGTGAGATCCTCTCTTTTGAACATAATTCCTTTTTCTTCCATAATTTTTCTTGTTGCCAAAACCTTGCCATTTACCTCTTTTGGGGTAATGATTTGCCGCATTTACTTCGGAAAATGGGATTGTGCCAGCTGGACGCGCTTCATGATTCCTTAAAAGTAATTCATTGTTGCGTTCAGCAGCAAGAAGGCAAGAAATTAACTCAAAATATTTTTTAAATCTTTTTTCTCGATGCTGCTGCTGCAGGAGTACATTTGAAGTATGAAAGATCGAGAAAGTTTTCTCTAACATATCATTATCAGTTATCTTTTTTCCACATAATCTCATTCGTGAGGTGATTCAAAATATTGCCGAATTATAATCATTTATGGATTTAAAATCCTGTAGACATAAGTGCGTCCATTCATATCGGGCTTGAGAAAATATCACCGTTTTTGGATTATTGTACCTTTCTTCAAGGTCTTTTCACAGATCTGCATGATCTTTTAATGTGAGATATTCATTTTTCAATCCTTCGTCAAGATGATAACAAAGGAAAATTATGGCTTTGATTTTATCCTTCTGAGATACATTATTTTCAGCCTTAATGGTTTCTCCAAAATCCATTAAATCAATATGGATTTCAGCATTCAGTATCCATGATAAATAGTTGTTTCCAGATATATCAAGAGCATTAAATTCAAGATGAGATAACTTCAACATAATGAAAATTTGTTACCTGAGCCTTCCTAAAATTTGATCAGAGTCTCATGCTGATAACGCGTTGTAAAATAAATAACTAAGAAAGATAAATATAAAATAAGAAAGAGAGAAAATATTTATTTTTATTATTACTGAATCTCATACCTCATATATGAACCCCTATTTATATATGTATAAAATTCTTATTTTTAACTTTTATTAAAGTTCAGTTTGGTTTAAAAAAATCAGCCGCCCATGTAACCAATTATCATTCACATCATCTCTTATCACAATAGTTTCCGCCTAATGCAAAAGATAGATAACTACTACATACATTATAAGCTTCATTCTTTAACGTATTACATCAAATCGAGATCCTTCAAAAACCTCTTTTTAAATAATTAATCTTGATAATTTTGAACAATAATTATTTTAATACTTTCTATTTCAATTGTGTTTGTTGCTGAACTAATCATTTAGTTTAAATTTATTTGTTGCTGAAAATAATTATTTAGCTATTTTTTTTACTTAAAATCATCATTTAATTAAATTTACTATCAATTATCATTAAATTTGTCAGTAACTCGTCGATTAAACCAGTGACCTGCGACCCGGTTTTATATGATCGGCTCAATGATCAGGTTCTAATAAGTAATAACTATGTCTCTTTCAGTCTCTCTCTCACTCTGTCTGTCAGACACCTTAACCGCCGCCTACTTCTTTCTCCGGTATCACTCCCATTTCTTTACTTCGACTTTAGCTGTGTTAGTTTTCTCTCCACCGTTGCTGTTGCTATGTAATGTCTCTCCGGCGAGGCTGCAACCTGTGACCTCGACACCGATCTGCTCTCCTCTGCTGTTGCGCTCTCTGCTCACCCAGTCGCGGTCACTTCCTCTGTACTCTCTCTCTCGCCGCTGATCAGTTTTCTCCACCGGTCTGCTCTCTTCTAGTTTTGTGTCTCTCTCTCAATATCTTGATTTCTGATTAATTGATATTGAATATTGATGACTTGATATAAGAATATGGATTAGTTTAATTTTTTAAATTTCTATTTTATTAGGTTAGTTCTGGTTTTGCCTCTTTATTAGGTGAATATAAGCTTGATTAAATTCAGCGGGAGCTCTTTAATCTTTGTGATTTCTGTTCTGCCAAATAGAGCCTTACTTTGCTTATGTATGATTAAACCTTGTTACTTTATGAATGAATCAACTAATTAATATTCCGGAGCCTTAATTTTCTTCTTTGTTGCTTGTCATTTGAATTTAATTAAAGATTGGAAGAAAATAGGCCTTAGTTTGGAATTCAAACCATAAAGTCTGGAATTTTGATTCTACAAACCATAACTTCCTGTGGATGAGCTTGAGGTTTTCATGTCTTTTTCATTAGTAAGTACTGACATATACGTTGGAGATTATATCTCGATGAACCTGATGACTTAACATCTGGCCAAATGAAATAGTAAGGCATGTTCAAAGTTGATTCTGCGGACAGATCCTAAGCTTAATTATATAATTTCTAATACTGTGTGCTCGCACTGAATTTGCTATAGTTGGAACTGTAATAATTGGTTCATATGGAGCTCCCTTCTCTGTTAATGTCATAGACACATTTTAGTTCTCCAAGCTAATCCTTAGCACCTCTTTAAGCCTTTAGATAGTAATGTTGTTGGCTTTGGATATTGTTGTGACATTTTTCCTGAGTTATCTTTGTAAAAGTTTCTGACATAATCTTTAAAGTTAGGCGGTTCCTTGCCATTCATGATTTCTGAAAAATAAACAAATAAATAAAGGGAAAAAAAAGAGAACGTAATAATGATGCATATGTAGGGGGAGAAGATTTTCAACAATAGATTGTCCAAATTTCAAACACACTTCTTTGATTCTTTCAATTTACATTTATTCCCTTTGATCTAATAGGTTAATTAACTTATGAAATTTCCATTGTCACCAGCACGTGGTAAGACTGAGGAATTCCAGCTTTCATGACATTTGGTTACTTTTCAAAGTCAATATTTAAAGCTAATTCCTATAGCTACAGGAAAGCAAACAAAAGCATTAGGAAGAAGGATATAGTGACATGCGGAGCTATGTCTGTATTTTAAGGAAATTATAAAGAAAGATTTGAGAAATTTTAAAAAGAAATAAAAAACATAAAGGAAGAAGTAGAAGCAGGTTTCCCAAAACTTGGTTCTTCTTTGTTTCCTTTCGTTACTAGATGGTAATGTTTTGCAGCAAAATTCATCATAGTTTCTAATGGCTAAGTGGCGGGTCTTGCATTGTTTGTTTGCCTCATTTGTGTTTGGTAACTTGTTTGATAATATTTTGGCATATGTTTTGTAACAAGAAATCAATGACAATATGTGCACGTCATGTGTTTGATGAACCTATTGTTGGCTACCTTTGATTCTCAGGGTGAATTCTAATCATTGTCCATGAGTCTCTATGATGAATTCAAAGAGATTCTAAAGATTCAGAAGTTTCGAAGATTGGTGTCATATACTGGATTCTACTGCTTTGCCACACTCATAAGCTATGCTTATGTTAGCAATACGTGAGTCTAATGTTGTCACAACCTTTTTTTTTAATACTAGATTTTGCATGCTTTACAAGATTGGTTTGAATGCTAATCTCTGGAGTGATATATGATTTGGTGTTTCAGAACCCGAGCTGGATATTCCAGAGCCGATCAATTCTACGCATCGTACCCGGCTGGTACTGAGCTATTAACAGATACTTCCAAGGTATTTGCCATTATATAATTTAGAACATGCGCAGCTTTTATACCTTTTTTTCTTTAAGGATAATAGTAGTGTTTGCAAATTGTTATTAGTTGTACAAAGCTGCTCTTGGAAACTGCTTTGAAGCTGAAGAGTGGGGTCCAATTGAGTTCTGCATCATGGCCAAACACTTCGATCGTCAAGGGAAGGCTCCATATGCATACCATTCAGTAAGTTTCAAGCCTATATGTTACTCTCTATTTTGATTTTTCTTAATTTTAGAATTGTTTATATTAATTCTGGAATCAGAACAATTTTTACTTTTTACCACTGATATTGATACTTAAAGACATTGCTGTGTAAATCCTAGTTTTATGTGAAACTCGAATCTTATGATTCTTTCATTTTAGAGTAATTGGTCAAGTTGGTTCATCAAATTTCAGGCACGAATCAATTTAATCATTTGAATTTCTTGGTTCCTCACGTTCTGTGTCTGAATTTTTTTAACAGTTATTAAATTTAATAATTCCTTTAACTTCTACAAGGATAGTACAATAAAATCACAACTACTTTTCAAATCCCTTCCATTTCCTTTCTTCACCAAAATGAAATTACTAACACATCCTAGTGAATACACTTTTAGTCAAATTCAGAGTTATTCCTGGCCATTTGTCATTATAGCACTATTATTAAGGAACCATTGAACAGTCTCTCTTCCTGGCTAAGTGACTTTGTGAGGTCCACTTCATAGTTTCATCTAAAGTAATATAGAGAAATCATTGATAAGAAGGTGCATCAATATTTTCTTGAAAAATTGACTTTTCAAAGGATAATGCAAGTATATGGGTGAGTACGTAAAGGATGGATTTTTTCAGTCTTGTCTATTGAATGTTTGAGGAATATTATAGTTGCTGATATTGGAGAGTTAAAAGATGAAATAAAAATGCTTAAATGTTAGAATTCAGGTCCTACACTAGTGTAAGATAGGTAAGTTCTGCAAATAGAAAATATAAACAAAAAGTTATATGGTAAAGCATAATCATAGAAACGTATTGGAGGAATTATGATTGAAGTCTTTAATAATATTTGCAATTGCAAGTATCACGTAAAATATTTTTCCTTCTTAACATTTTGTTGACGGCTAAGCATTTCATTGGACTCAATCCAACCATGGGAGGTGTACTTTTAGTCAGGACTGCAAGATTTTAAACATGTTTCTAATCCTTTTAAATGGAGCAAATTATAGTTTTGGTTTCTCAAATTGTTTTTTTTTTAATCCAGATCTTTTCAAAAATGCTTGGTTTTAGTACAATCATTTTGAACAATGCATGTATCCACATTGGTCCTCAAGAATGATTTCTAGAAAAGTTTGGAATAAAGCCAAAAAAAAGTTGATGGAGGAGGGACTAAAACTAGAATTTGCTATATGTACAAGGAAAAGAAAACATATTTAAGCATAACTGCATGGCTTCAACATTACACACTTTTTTTTTTTTCGTTTTTTATTACGCTGTATTTGGTTTGGGTCTGTTTGAAGTGTATATGGAAGGTATAGGTAGTTTAGCCCACATCTTAGTGGTTAAATCTCTACATCCAAGCTTAAGAGTGTGCTTGGATAAAACATTTGGAATGTATTTTTTAAAATCCTTTAACTTAAAATGTTTTGTTTGGACATTAATACAAAGAAGTTTATAAATTCCAAGGATCTTAATAGCGTAGAGAATCCAAGATACCTCGGGAGAGAAGGAATCAAGACTCTTTTTATTATCCTTTCATGAAAACTTGATTGATAATATAGAAAGAAAAGAATTTGCAATCAAACTTGCCACATATGTATCCCTTTTCATCTTTTCTTGCTGCATATACAAATAAGGTATTTTAAAGTTCCATGTATTTGGATTTTGGCAATTTACTTATATTGCATTTTAAATTCTTTAAAATTTTAAAATACCTTATCCAAACTAAGGTCCCCAGACCATCACCTCCTTCCCCTTAGTATCTTAGGTCAAAAAAGGTTCATAGGCAAAGGATTTTGAGTTTTCACCCTCCTCTTTCCATTACATGTGACATATAGCCTTTTAAATTCAAGGGAGGATCACTTTAAAATTAAATTCTTAAATGTTAGACATCTACATTTTGAATGAGGTGGCCGGGAGAGGTTTAGCATATTTGGGTTAAATTGAAACATGATACATGATAGGGGACAATGACATTATTTGATGCATATAACCGACTCCATCTAGGGTTCAAGGACATTATTTGATGCATATAACCGACTCCATCTAGCAGGAAAATGTTTTGTTGTTTTAGAACATTTTACTTTTAATATCATTGTATTTTGGCTTCTTACAGAAATACATGGCACACTTGCTTTCACTTGGACAGCTTGATGGAAGTGGTTAATGGGAGAAGTTAACCATTTAACTCCGATGATATTTGATAATTTGGGAGTTGTTTTAATATAATAATTACATAGCCATATGAAAATTACTTGATGATTACTGAGTACTTGCTCAAGTTTTGGGCTGCCATGTATGCTATAACTGGCTTTTTATGATCAAAGAATATAGTATCTTGAGCATTGATTCTGTTTTTTGTCTTTAAAAAAAAAAAGATTTATCATGCTTCTTGTCCATATACAAACTCTTTCTATTCTTCCCAAGATATTGTATGACTTGTTGCTTGCCAATAAGTACAACATTAACTACCTTCTCTGTTTTTTAATATTCTACTCTTGAACATGAACACCTAGTAGTTGTGCAAATGTAGAAGATGATAGAGGCACCGGAAGAAAAGTTAAGTATAGCAGAGTAAAAAGGGGAACTAAGGAAAAAAGGAGGGTATTTTGGAAAAAGAATATAAAAAAATGTTGAATAAGAGTGATATTAGTAATTTTGGAATTACATTGTCGCTGCT
>NC_029786.2:88752248-88762073 GCF_000816755.2 Arachis ipaensis
TTGTCTACTAATTTGATAACCCATTTACAATATTTGTCGACCTAATAAATTTTAAAAATGTATTATCACTAATATATTTAGCCATTATATTAATGTTAAAAAATCTATATATAAAGTCCCATCAGCATCGTGCATCGTGCATCGCAAAAGCGACTACTGTAATATAATACATTTTACTCATGACCTTCTATATTGGTAAGTGGCCATGCAATATGCATATTCAAATTATGGTATGTACTTTTTGTCTTTATTATTATATATGATTGGTAGTTAATTTATATGTTAGAAGAATATTGCATTACTGTATTATTCTACTATTTCACACATCATCTCCGATCCCTATTCAAAGGTTTATATATCGTTTGTTCTTTTTGTTCTTCTTGTGTCTTCTCAAGCCTTGAATTACGTACTAGTTGAGGGTGAGTCTTCTTTTTGATTTCTTGACCAAAAATTAAAGAATGTATTTCCTATTTGTTTCTTTTCGTTTATATATATACATAATTAAATAGAGATAGTGGATGTTTAGTATGAAACTTTATTCCTGCTTGATACATGGACAGTGGAATTTTGTAACTTGTAGGTATGATAGATAAATGTTAACTATATATGTGATATTGTAATATGTATGTCTACTTCATAGTCAATTATTGTTGCTTTTGTTATGTTCCCTCTCGCATAATAACATGCATATGTGCTAATTATACATTTTGTAGTAATTTTTACTTGGTCTACACATGCAGGAAAAAATGCAACCTAACATAAATATGAAAATATATGGAGGACTATCAAAAAAGATGTGAGATTTATGAATATAAGAATAAAAGAAACAATTTGCTAAAATTTATTATCAAAAAATTGGTTCTCTAGTTGGACTCTAAACATATAGAATAGATTTCGTTTCAGTCGGGTTGAGAATAATTATAGAAAACTAACTTTTAATTAGTTAATATTAGTCAATTTTTTTTTATCATAAAATTATTTTTATAATTTTCCCTTGATAAGGTTCAGGGTTAGTGTTTAAGATTCATGATAAAGATTATGATTTAAGATTTAAAATTTAGAATTTAAGATTTAGAAATTAGGATTTAAAATTTAGGATTTATAGTAAGTCGGCAACAATAGTGCAACGGTCACTGGTTAATAATGAGTGGTAGGTGAGCAGGGAAGTTTTGTACGGTGTTAAAAAAAAGAAACAACAGTGAAAAAAATGATGGTTGGATATAAGAATAAAAAAGTCATTTAAAAAATAAATAAATTTAAAGGTTTTTTAGAGACTTGAGAAGAAGGGTTGAATTAAAGAACATAATAATAGTAACTCAAACAAATTATTTACTGATAAATCAGTAGATTATTTAGGTTTTTGTCTCCTCTCGAAAATGCAGTAACAAAAATAAAGGGAGAAGGTAACACAATGATATATCCTGACTTGGTCACTAAGTGCAATGTGTGATATATTCTGATTTGGTCACTAAGTGCAATGTCTCCACTATAAATCATGTTGAAATTTCTATTATAATCAATTTGATTTCGATCACTAATACAAGAGTTCAAATCAACTCTTTGACATCTAAGCTCTACCTAATTTAGAACATTTCTAAGTGCTCACCTAACTTAGAAAATGTGAACTATATGAACTCTATCTGAACTTAAACCTCTGAATTACTACTAAGCTCAAATCAAACTTAGGAACCTCTAAGTGCTAATTCAACTTAAAGAAAGAGGAACTAATCCTAGTTCAAGCAACCGAAAACTTCATTACAAAGATATGAATATTATGGCTTTTGTCAAAACTCTCTCTCTTGCCTTTTACCATTCTTGGCTTTTTCTATAATTTCTCACCCAAGCATAACTTTGTCTTTTTCAATTACAAAAAGATAGAATAGAAAAAGATGAAAATAAGATTATTCAAATAAGCTTTTGTGAAGAATAAGATGAAATATGAGTGCTCTGTGTTTACCTCTTTTTTCTTGAGTTCATCCTTAAAAGATTGCCAATTATATAATGATGATCAATCTCCAACCATGAATTTTCCATCTTCAATTTTAAATTTGTTGCATCAAATGAATATTTTTTTTTCTTTTATTTTTTGTACTGTTGCAACCTCAGTAGTCATTTGCATTGATTGAAAAATCTTTTCTATTTTGTTCTGCAAATCGTTGCCGCATTATTGTTATGACTGTTAGTAATGAATGAGAATCCTTTCTTTGTTTTGCTTGATATACAACATCTTTTTTTTTGTTAGACTTGATCTGATGTTGAAGGATATTTCTTGATTGTAGCTAATATTCCTAAGATATTACATGTTGAATAATTGGCCTTTTTTTCTCTCGCCTAGAGAGTGACCTGCAACGTTGGAGAGTGCTCCGTTAGGAAGATTAATCAGATAATTTCTAACCAGAAAACTACACATATACCATATATAACAACCCTAAACACACAACTTACTAAAGCCAAACAAGCATTTTGTCCCAAAACAGAAGGTTTTACACAACATATCTAGAAAGTTACAAGCATGAATTTCACTTGTTGGGAGCCTATAGAAGGCAAAGTTATCACTTTCAAGAATGAAGAGCAACAAGATTACAGGAAAGATTGCTTAAACCTAATTGGAAAGATCATCACAGAGAAAGAGGTTCCCTTCAAAACTACCAAAAATATGCTCATGGGTATATGGGGAAGTCCAGTAGGGGTATCAATCTCTGAAGTGGGTAGAAACAAGGTACTTATCAGTTTCAAATACAAAAGAAAAGGGTTGCAAATCTTGAAAAATGGACCATGGAGCATCAGAGGTAATTTGATCAATTTGAAGGTGTGGATTCAAAATGTTGCCATTGGAGAAGTGGATCATACCTTTCTAGAGTTTTGGATTCAATTTCATGGGGTACTATTGGAATTCACGAACAAAGAGAAGGCCAGAAAGATAGGAGAACTACTGGAAATCGTTGAGGAACTGGAGGACCCGATTCGGGAGAATGTGTTAGCAAGAACGTTTTTAAGGGTCAGAACTGCGATTAATGTCAACAGGGAATTAGCAACAGGATTTTGGATGGAGAGGGATGCTCTACCGCCAACCTGGATTCATTTTAAGTATGAACGGCTTCAAGATGCGTACTGCATGAATTGTGGAATCATTAGTCATGGGAAGAGAGAGTGCAAAATCCTACTGCTATGGTAGCTTGGGATCCACATAAACCCAGATACATGGAAGGATTGAGCACAACTCAGGTAAGAACGCTTAGTCACAAAGTTGTCAAGAATGAAGGAGATGAAGATCACCAACAATTGGGAATGGGTGAAGAGGCGCGTGAGCTACAAAGCACGGGGAGAAATGTAGGAATGAGCCAAGACTCTGCTGCCGGTGGGGTAGGTAACAATCTACAGAATGTTCAACGTAATTTAGGAGAAAGGATGGGAAATGATCAGATTGAGAAAGAACAAGGATCACCAACAGATGCAGAGTAGTTAGGGAAAATCCTTGAAAATCAGCTGAGAAGGAAGAAAAATTAGGGATTTGAAGAATTAGGTTTGATTGATATGCTGAACAGATTCATCAATGAAATAAAAGAGAGAACCAAGAGTAATGAAATGGGCCTGGATAAAGGAGGCCCAAGTGGAATAAAAAAAATTTCAAGATAGCACAATGACTGAGGGGCATGCCCAAACTAATAGCAATGGCGAACAAATAGGTAATGAATTTTATGGGCCAAACAAAAAAAAAGAGAAACAGCCCAAAAATGATTAAAAACAATACAAGTTCACAAATAATAGCAGGCCGGGAATTGAAAGACAAGGGTCCAGTTGGAGTAAGCCTATGCGACATGTGCGGGAAAGGTAACATTGAGCACAAAGTTGAAGAAAAATAACACAAAAGGAGCTGAAGTGCATCAAACTGATGAGGGTGATATTTATTTGGTGGAGCTTGCAGGAGAAAAAGAGAACAAAGGAAATGGTGATCAACAGAATAAATTTTAGCAATGGAAAATTGAGCTTACCCAGATCCAAAACAACAAATTGAGAATAAAAAGAAAGAGGGAAATGGATGCAGTTTTTTTAATAGAGGGAACAGGGAATGTTGAAAAGAGGGTATTGTAAAGATTAGAAATTTATAGCCATTTGTGGGTATAAGTTTTCATCACTGAAGTTAGCACGTGATCCATTTGTTTACTAAATGAAAAAAAGAGCTTGGTTTTCTGATTTTATCAAAGAAAAAATGTCTCTTCAAAGTCATTTTTAGTTTTTGTCATTGTGTAGTCATTCTTTGAATATAAAATATTAAATTTTTTTTATAAAGGTCAATGCATTGTTTACTGTGTTGCTAAAGTAATACTATTTCAGATAACTTGATATGATATATTCTACTAATTGTCGAGACTATATGCTGCCATTTGTGTAGGTTATAGAGAACAAAATCTTCATTTAATACCGAGATTTATTCCCGATGAATTGGAAAAGAACAAATTGGAGTTTTTATAAGATAAACCATGCTTTTAATAGAAAATCCTAAAAAGGTTATTATAATAACTTGGAGTTTTTTTTTTTTTTTTTTGAAATATAGAAAGCTCAACACATTAAAGTGGAGCAAAACACACAAACATAAACATAAAATATAAAACATGTAGACCGAGAACCAATTCCCTGACACCTCCGGCTATGCTACCAATCACCTAAAGAATCACATCCAATCCACTCATAATAACTTGGAGTTGTCAGTATTTTTTACATTTGATCGGTGCTATATAAATTTTAAGATTGTTTAGTTGTGCATTATTTGAATTTCTAACATTTGGGTCAAATAGCAGAAAAATTTAGAGCATCATTTTTATAATTTGTCAAAATCACTCATTAATAACATAAAATATTCTATGGCATTTTTTTAATGGCAGTCTTTTCTGCTTACTTTAACATTTTTATATATTTTTTCAAATAATATCAATGCTCATTTATTTTCTATGTTAATATTTTTTTTTTACCAAAGATAAGAGACTCGAACCCGCAACCTCTTAATTGAGTATGGGGAGATTATGCCATTTGAGCTATAACTCATTAGCAAGCACTACATAATTTGATATCAACAATTATAAAAAATAATATTAGATATAATTCTTGTAACTAATATAATTTATTAGGGTATAAGTTTTTAACTAATAATTATAGATTGAGTAAAGTAAATTTTTTGGCTTTAAATTTTTTTAAAATTTTAAAAAACATCCCTATATTTTGTATTTTATTCCTGTTCCAAAGTTTCTTGCGTGTCAACTCCGTTGTATTAAAAAAAATTTAAAACAAAAGTTGTTCCAGATATGTTTTCAAGTTATTAAAATTTCATATCAGCAATTTTTTAAAAAAAATATCAGATACAATAATACCTATAACTAATATTATTTATTAGGATATAAATTTTTAACTAATAATTATAGATCGAGTAAAAAGTAAATTTTTTGGCTTTAAAATTTTTAAAAATTTTCAAAATCATTCTTACATTTCATTTTGTTTCCATTCTTTTTTTTTCCGTTTTCAATTTGCATAAGATATATCCGTGATAGCTTAATTCTAGAACCAAAATGAGAAAAATTTTCACATTTTTATTTTTAAAATTTTAAATAAATAAAAAAAACAAAAAAAGTTTTGTGGTTAACCTTACGTACTTTTTATGTACTCTGACGGACTATAATTAATTACCATCAATATAAACTATCAAAAAAATAATCTAGGTAACTCAATACCTTTAATTTCATATATTTTTTTATTTTAATGCATATTATAATTATAATCTCCTGAAATATTTTATGTGATTATGTATGTAATTTACACGTTATTTCTTTGATTTATGTATGACAATTTTTTTTAAATCTATCTTATTTTTTTCTACACAAGAAATTTTAGTGATAAACTTAACAAAGCTAGTTATCCGATATATATTACATAATATCTGTAACATTTTCATACAGTTATTTGCTAATTTAAATAAGAAGACTGGGTTAGAATTGAAGAAAATGAAAATATTTTTTTTTGTGTAAAAAATAAGTTATAAGTAAATATGTCCATATGTTTATGTAAATTAAAAATAAATCTTAATATGGGTTGATTATATTGGATCCAGTTAGGTGTTATGATTGGAACATTGTATAATCCACTATTGATATAATCCTACTACAATTTACCGTCATACTACAATAAACATATAAATTTATGAATTTGAGAGTAATATATAAATTCAAACCCCTTCACAATTTAAGAGCCATTCTAATTGCAAGGAAAATATGAATACATAATACCCAAATCATCATTAAAAAAAAAGGGGACATGTTACTATTAATATTGTTTGTCACCTGGTGATCGCGGGTGCTCGACGGATTGGGTGATGGTGAAGGTTTAAGAGGGAGAGACCCTGAAGTAGCTTGGAACGGGTTCCTAGTCTGGAGCTGGAGAATGGCGAAACCGGTGGTTGAACGGACGAAAGGGGGATGGCCACCTGCAAGGACACTCCGACGCTCAAGTCAGCCAAATTAGGTAAGGTGATGTGTACCTCGGGGGGAGCGCTGACCTCTCCCCTTATATACTGTGCTGGGCGGGTCCAAAGATGACCTAGCCCACTGGTCAGGATGTCTGTGAGCTGTCCCTGTCCACGTGGGAGGAGCAGGTCGTTTCGGTCCTCGGGTCAGGGCTTCGGATGCTGCCCCGAGGAGGCCGACCCGACTGGTCTGGTAGGCGTGGTGTTGGGTCGCGCAGGGGGTAAAGTTGGACGTCGACCGGGTCGGGTGGTGGAAACCGACCCGTTGGATTTTCTTTGTGAGGGATAGTCTGGGCCTGGGTTAGGAATGGTGCCCCGACCCGGCGACTAGTTGGGTTGGACTTGTCATGGTCCGTAACAGTGCCCCCAACGCGCTAACCTTGAGGTTTGGAGCTCGTGGCTAGGCGCGTTTATCCTACTCACCGAGACGGGATGTATTCTTCTTCTCGGGAGTTCGTTGATGGCGTTTCGTGTTTCTTACGCGTGATTATCTCGTCTCTGACGCCGCCTCCTTGGCTTTTGCGCAGGGCATTAAATGCCCCATCGTTTCACGATTTGAAATTTGCATGAAATGTCAAATATGCCCCTATCTTTTGGCGCTCCTCCTCGACGGTTACATTCTTTGTCCCTTTTTTATTTTCGCAACCTTCTCATTTCTTTACTCTTCTTTCTTCCTGCTTCTATTTCCTGGAATCGCTGCTGCTTCTCTTATTTGCTACTTGTTCGTTCTTTTTCATCTTGCTTTTGTTGCAGCTTCAACTTTTCGGCCTACTTCTTCATCTTTTCTGGTATGTTTATTTTATAGTTTTTATTATGCTCTTTCCTTTTGGTATTTTTGTGCATTCCTCTACGCATGCCTGGGTTTCTGTTTTGTTTTTTTTTTGCCCCTTCTTCTTTTAGAGGGGGCGCCACTGGGTTTTTCATAGATTTTGCTTGAATTATGGGTTAGTGTAGGGGTATCTAGAGGGTGATTTGGGAAGTCATAGTTTTTATTTTACTGCTTTAAGGGTTCTCGACCTCCCGTTCTGACTAAGTGGTATCCTGCTGTAGGTATGGCCGAGTGCCTCGTTCTTCCGGATCAGGCTCAGCGATCGCTAGCCGACTTCGTCGATCATTATGCTTGGGTTTCTTCCGACGTGAAGGACACCCCTTCCAAGGTCACGAAGGAAGGCCTCCAAGACTTGTGCCAGGCTGGGCTCTTGTGTGGGGGTGGTCCTGAGGAAGCATTTTATCAAGTCTATGTTCCTGCTAATCGGGAGTGTGTTTGCCAGAAGAACCTGGCAGCTCCACGAGTCGTTGATTGGTTGTGGGTTTATGAACCCATGTTCATGACCTTGGGGGTTCATTTGCCCTTCAAGTCTATGTTCCTGCTAATCGGGAGCGTGTTTGCCAGAAGAACCTGGCAGCGCCACGAGTCGTTGAGTGGTTGTGGGTTTATGAACCCATGTTCACAATCTTGGGGGTTCGTTTGCCCTTTTCCCCCTTTGTCATGGGCTTGCTGAATCGTTGCGATGTCGCTCCGTCGCAACTGCACCCGAACATCTGGGCTGCCATCCAGTGCTTCGAGATGGTTTGTGAATATCTGGAGCTTCCGATCTCTGTAAATGTTTTCCTCTACATTTTCCTTCTTACGAACCCTTCTCGCCAGGGGAAAGCGAAGAAGGGATATATGTCCTTCAGGGCCCAACAAGGTCGTAGGATTTTTGGCCTTTTTGAGGGTCATCAACCCTTCTGGCTTACTGCCGAGGGAGAAAGGCGGATCCCGACCTGCTGGAGCTTCGGGGCGGGATCCGATTATTTGATAAAAATATCTTACGATTGGTTGAGTCCGGAAGATCGTAACATCGCCGATATCTTGTTGGAAATTTTCGGCGAGAAAAATCTTAACCCTCGTATGGTTATGGGGGACCGGGAGGCCGGTCGGTCGTATGTTGGTGAGTTCCTTACTTTTTGTATTTCAGTGTTTTTGTTCTTCTATTGCTCACACCTTTGCCTCTTTGTTCGCAGTTTCCATGGCTGGCGGGAAGAAAACCTTGGCCGACTTGATGAACCTCATTCAAGGGAATGATGAGGGTGGTGAAGACTCTTCGGCGAGTCAAGACCAGGAGGATGCCGAGGAGGCTAGTGGTCGGGTTGACGGGGCTAACCAAGGTCAGCCGGAGAAGGGTGAGGCCCCTCCTGAGAACACTTCAGGGAACCTAAGTGTAGAGGCGGAGGCTCCTTTTGATGAGGAGGATCTAGGGCTTGATGATGACGATGTGAAGGTTGTCAGCAACCCGAAAAAAGGAGGCGTGACTCCGGGAAGGCCCTCTCTGTCATGGAAAAGAATTTTGATGCTGAGGGTTTCATCGAGTCCCAGTTGCTTCCCGGTACTGAAGAGTTTTTCCGGGACGCCGACCTCTCTGGCCAGGCGAGGTGGATCTACCGCAGCCTTCTTCGAGCTGCTGCTATTGCCAAGAAGGTGGAACCTGTCTTGGGAAATTACCATGTTTTGGAAGGGAAACTTCGAAACTCCCAGAAAGATCTGACAAATTCGAGATCTCGGGAGGAGTCTCTGAAGACGAAGTTGTTTGAGCAGGAGAAGAAGGCTGAAGAGGATGCCAAAGAGATCAACAGGCTGGTGGACTGGGATCTCGTGTTGATGAAAGATTTGAATACTTCTCGTGGGGAGACTGCCGCCGCTGAGAAAAAGGTCAAAGAGTTGGAGGAGAGGCTAAAGCTGGCGGAGAACTCGGCGACGACCGTCCGCCAGGAGATGGCCGTCTTGAAGAAGAAAAATAAGGAGCTTGCCAAGGGGGCCCGGGAGGCTGTGAAGCTGACTGAAGAGGAGATTAAGCTTCAGGTGGCCGTGCTAGCTCCTGACCTCGATCTTTCTCAGGTTGGGGCCCTCAAGACGATTGAGGGCGGGAAGATTGTTGATATCATCAAGCCTTGAGGTGGATACTTCTTGCAGCTCTTGTGTTTCTTGTCTTGCTTTTGTAATTTGTTATCTTTATCTTTAGGCCTGCTTAAGGCGCCTTTTATTTGTAATGAACACTGGCATTTTATTTTGATTAGGCCGTTTATGTTTTATCGTTTGCTCGTTCGGACCGTTGTGGCTTTTTGATTACTTTGTCGTTTCCGCTTATTTGGGCCGTCGTGGCCTTTCGATGTTTGGTTTACCATTTTTTATGGTATTTACCATTTTTGTCGCTCTTTGAGTTGTGTTTTGGCTTTGGGGTCCCTTTGGTTCCCGGGGTGATCAATCCCGGATTTCTGTTAGGTCGACCAGTCGTTGTTTGTTGTTTTTTGTCGCATCGGCGTATATCTTACAA
>NC_029786.2:88762080-88771842 GCF_000816755.2 Arachis ipaensis
GTCGTCAGGTCGTGCGGTTGCTTTTTCTTATGAGTAGAACCTTTTCAGGTTTGCCATATTCCATATTCTCGGTACCTCGCTTCCATCTAACCTCTCTAACTTGTAGGCGCCCTTGCCGGGGACTTCTCTTACCCTGTAAGGGCCTTCCCAGTTAGTGGCCAGTTTACCTTCTCCTAGGGTCGGCAGCCCTATGTCGTTGCGCCGTAAGACTAAGTCACCTTCTCCAATGCTTCTTTTTAGCACTTTGCCATTGTACCTTAGGGATATCCTTTGCTTGATTGCTGTCTCTGTTAGATGTGCCATTTGTCTTGTTTCGTCTACCAGATCACTTTTGACTGCCTCGCTTCCCCCTCTGAGGAGTAGCCTTGGACTCGGTTCCCCGACTTCAACTGGGATGACTGCGTCGACCCCGTATGTGAGTCGGAAGGGGGTTTCACCGGTAGAAGATTGTGGGAAGGTTCTGTAGGACCATAAGACTGAGGCTAGCTCGTCTGCCCACGAGCCCTTCTTTCCTTCAAGTCGTTTCTTCAGCCCCTTTGAGATGACTTTGTTGGCTGCCTCTACCTGTCCGTTGGTTTGGGGGTGCTCGACTGAGGAAAATTTTTGTTTGATTCCTAGTCCTGCTAAGAATTCTTTAAACTTCTTGTCGATGAACTGTGTCCCGTTATTCGATATGACGGTTTCCGGGATACCGAATTTGGTGACCACTTGCCTCCACATGAATTTTTGGCAATTTGCTGAAGATATGCTGGCTAGTGGTTCGGCTTCCACCCACTTGGTGTAGTAGTCTATGGCTACTATCAAGTATTTTACTTGTCCTGGTCTGGGTGGGAATGGTCCAAGGAGATCGACTCCCCACTGGGCGAAAGGTCGGGGCACCATCATCGTGCTGAGTTCTTCCGGTGGAGCCTTGTGGAAGTTGGCGTTTTCTTGGCATTTCTTGTATTTTCTGACGAACTCCTGGGCGTCTGACATCATTGTGGACCAGTAATATCCAGCTCGGATGATCTTTCTTGCTAGCGACCTTCCTCCGATATGGTGACCACAACACCCCTCGTGGACTTCACTTAAGACGTAGTCGGTCTGGTCGGGGCGCATTTGAGTAGGGGTTGATGGAGCCTTCGCTTGTACAACTGCCCCTGTATGATCACATATTTGGGGGCTTCCCTACTAGTGGATTGTGCTTCCTTCTCGTCTAGGGGTGTTTCCCCGTGCTCCAAGTATCGGAAGATAGGGTCTATCAATGGGGGGGTTGGAGTTTGGGTTGTGCATAAGATGATTGCTGGCTCGGTTGCTAGCCCCTGGATTAGGGATCTGTTCCCTGCCCCTAGTTTAGTGCTTGCTAGTTTGGAGAGGAGGCCTGCTCGGGCGTTCCTTTCCCTAGGAACATGCTGGATTACGACCTCTTCAAAGTTTTTGCACAACTATCTTACCTTCTCCAGGTATTTTTGTAATAGTGTGTCCCTGTCTTGATAGCTGCCGTTTATCTGGGATGTGACGACCTGGGAGTCGCTGTTAACTTCTACCCTTGATGGTCCGACTTCTTTGGCTAAGATTAGTCCTCCTATCAGTGCTTCGTACTCTACTTGGTTGTTGGAGACTGGAAAGTCGAACTTGATCGACTGCTCATAAGCTATCCCTGCCGAGTTTTTAAGAATGATCCCGACTCCTCCGAACGTTTGGTTGGATGCTCTGTCGACGTGGAGCTTCCACCATGTGTTTGGTATGTCGGGTGTTTCTCCCGTGACCTCTACCAGGAAATCTGCCATTGCCTGGGCTCATATCGTAGGTCATATTGGGACAGCTCTATTGCCCATGCCATCATTCTCCCTACGAGGTCGGGTTTCTGGAGAACTTGCCGAATGGCCTGGTCGGTTCTTAAGATGATTACGTGCCCTTGGAAGTACTGTTTGAGCCTTCTTGACGAGGTTAGAAAGGCATAAGCCAATTTTTCCAACTTGGTGTATTTCAACTCTGCCCCTTGGAGTACTTTGCTGATGAAGTATATTGAGCGTTGAGTCTTGTCTTCTTCTCGGACAAGAACTGCTGCCATGGCCTGTGCGGTTACTGCCAGGTATAGGTACAGGGGCTCTCCTTCTCTGGGTCTGCTGAGCACAGGTGGTTCCGAGAGTATCTTTTTGAAATGGCTGAATGCTTCTTCGCATGCCGGGGTCCATTCGAAGGCAATTCCTTTCTTCATTAAGTTGAAGAATGGGAGGGCTTTTTCTGCCGAGGCTCCGAGGAACCGGGACAGAGCTGTGAGCCTCCCGGTAAGTCGTTGCACATCTTTGACGCATCCTGGGCTTGTCATTTTGAGGACGGCTTCGCACTTGTCTGGGTTAGCCTCTACCCCTCTTTGTGTTATCATGAATCCTAGAAACTTTCCTGATTCCATGGCAAATGCGCATTTGAGTGGGTTGAGCCTCATTTTTAATTCTCTTAGTGCCTTGAAGACAGCTTGGAGGTCGTCTATTAGTCTATTCGATTCTGCTGTCTTTACTAAGATGTCGTCGACGTACACTTCTACTGTCTTACCAATGAGGTCGTGGAAGACCTTGCTCATTAGCCTTTGGTAGGTGACTCCTGCGTTCTTCAGCCCGAATGGCATTACTTTGTAGTAGTAGGTACCTCGTGGCGTTATGAACGCCGTTTTGTCCTCGTCAGGTCGGTGCATTGGGATCTGGTTATAGCTAGAGTACGCATCCATGAAGCTGAAAAAACGATACCCTGCTGCTGAATCTACCAAGGTGTCGATATTGGGGAGTGAGAAAGAGTCTTCTGGGCATGCTTTGTTTAGGTCAGAGTAGTCGACGCATATTCTCCACTTCCCGCTGGCTTTTTTGACCAGGACGACGTTGGACAACCATGTCAAGTAGTCGAGTTCTTTGATGAACCCTGCTTCTAACAACTCGGCTGTTTGTTTGGCGACCTCGTCGGCCCTTTCTTGAGACATCTTTCTTCGCCGCTGGGCCACTGGTTTGGCATTTGATTTTACGACTAGCCGGTGGGACATGACCTCGGGATCTAATCTCGGCATGTCTGATGGAGTCCACGCGAAAAGGTCACCGTTTGCCCTTACGACCTCCATGAGGGGGTCCTTGAGTTCATGGGACAGGTTCTTGTTTACGAAGGTGAGCTGGTCTGCTGACTTTCCTATCTGAAACTTTTCCATGTCCCCTTCTGGTTCTGGTCTCGGCTTGTCCTCCATCCTGACGTCCAGGTCTGCCAAGAACACGCCAGCTACCTTCTTGGATTCTTTCCTTAGAGAGAGACTGGCGTTGTCACAGGCGACCGCCGTTTCTGGGTCTCCCCTTATGGAACCAACTGTTCCCTTATCCGTTATGAACTTCATTGTCAAGAGCTTAGTGCATATTATGGCTGAGAATTCATTGATGGTTTTCTCCCTAGGATGATATTGTAGGCTGTGGAGTCTCTGAGGACTACAAAGTCTACCATAACCGATTTTCTGGCATCACCGGTTCCCAGGCAGATTGGGGGAGAGATCATCCTGTCAGGTTTTATGTAGTTATCGCCTACTCCCATGACTCCGTGCTGGTGATTCTTGAGGTCAGACTCCTTGAACTCCATGGCGTCGAACACATTTCTGAATAGGATGTTAGAGTCAGCTCCCGTGTCGACGAGGATTCGTCTGACTAATCCTGTCCCGACCATCGCAGTAATCACCATAGTGGGGGTTCTCGGGGAGGTCGTGAAACCATTTATCTTTCGGGCCAAAGGATATCGTGGGAGGTCTTTTGCTGGCGACGGGACCTTCTGTCGAGATGGAGAGTACCCGTGTATCCTTTTTCGCTGCCGACTTAGATTTGGGGGGGCTGTCGCGCCCGACCACGATATTGACCACAAAGGTTGGGGGGTTGCTGGCGTCCCCCATGGGTTCTTGCCTTGGCTTGACAGTTCGGCTATGATCTTCCTCGGAGCGCTCTCGTTCTTGTCTCCTCGGCTCTCTGATGAGCCGGGAGAATTCGCTCAGCTTTTCTTCTCTGATGGCCTGCTCTAAGGCATCTTTGAGATCGAAGCAGTCTTGGGTTTTGTGACCGAATGCCTTGTGATAATCGCAGTAAAGGCTTTTGTTGCCTCTCGTTCTTTCTTTCAATGGTCTAGGTCTGGATAGGATTCCCTTGTCTGCAATTTGTTGGTAAACCTCTACTATGGGCGCCGTAAGTGGCGTGTAGTTTGTGAACCTTCCTACCCGTGGGGGTTGCTTGGGTTGCTTGGCTAGGGTGCCGTCCCTGGGAGCTTCCTTGTACCTGTCGAACTGGGGGGCCTGCCGAGCTGGGGGGTTTGAGAGCTGCCGTTTGTTGGCTGCTACAACCTGACTCACTTCCTCATCATTGATATATTCCTTGGCCACGCTTTGAATTTCCTGCATGGACCAGACAGGCTTAGTAGTGAGGTACTTTCTAAAGTCCTCGTTTAACAGGCCGTTCATTAGGAAGAGACTTGCGACTGAATCCGTAAGGCCGTCGATTTCTAGGCATTCGTCGTTGAACCTGTCCAGGAACTTCCTGGTTGGCTCCCTGGGTTTTTGGGTGACCCCTAGTAAGTTGATTGGGTGTTTTGCTTTAGCTATGCGCGTCGTGAACCGAGCCAGGAAGCTTTGGGAGATGTCTTCAAAAGCCGTGATGGATCCTTGTGGGAGGGTGTTGAACCATCGGATCGCTGGGCTGGCTAGCGTCACAGGGAATGCTCGGCATCTGACCACGTCGCCTACCCACTCTAAGTTTATTCTTGCTTCAAAGGCTGTGAGGTGCTCCTAGGGATCCTTAGTCCCGTCATACCCATGTCTGTCGGCTTGTCAAAGTTCTTCAGGAGCCGGACCTTGAAGATTGAGGGGTGAAATGGAGTGGCTCCCATGAAAATGGGATCCTATTGTTTCTTGGCTTTCCCCCTCTGGGACTCCCAGTGGCTCTCGGACCTGCTTTGGGTAGGTCGGAAGGTCGCCTGTGTATGCGGCTTTTCGTGCTTTGTTAGGCTCCTTTCTCAGCTCTCGTGTCTTCGGGAGGGGGAGCGAGTGCAGGTGCGGGATCGGCTGGCGTCGCCGTGGGAGTGGCTGACGTCTCTGTGGGATCGGCTCCTCGCTGCCAGCTCTTGCTCAAGGTTTTGTACTCTGTGCCTGAGTTCTTGCATGATCTTGGCATTGTTGGCCCCCGTTCCCTGAAGGGACATCTTTCGGGGGTCTTGGTATAGATTGGCTGGTTTGGCTGAACGGAGGATCGTGGCTGTTCGCTGGCACGGGCTGTCGAGCTTGCCCTACTCAGGCGGGCTCCGCCCCATTCGCGGAGTTCCTCCGAAGTGGGGAGTCGCTCCATGTCTACTCCAGCGTCCCCACAGACGGTGCCAATGTTCGTCACCTGGTGATCTCGGGTGCTCGACGAGTCGGGTGATGGTGAAGGTTTAAGAGGGAGAGACCCTGAAGTAGCTTGGAACGGGTTCCTGGTCTGGAGCTGGAGAGTGGCGAAACCAGTGGTTGAACGGATGAGAGGGGGATGGCCACCTGCAAGGACACTCCGACGCTCAAGTCAGTGTCCGTACGAAAGGATAGCCAAATTAGGTAAGGTGATGTGTACCTCGGGGGGAGCACTAACCTCTTCCCTTATATATTGTGCTGGGCAGGCCTAAAGATGACCTAGCCCACTGGTCAGGATGTCTGTGAGCTGTCCCTGTTCACGTGGGAGGAGCAGGTCATTTTGGTCCTTGGGTCGGGGTTTCAGATGCTGCCCCGAGGAGGCCGACCCGACCGGTCTGGTAGGCGTGGTGTTGGATCGCGCAGGGGTAAAGTTGGACGTCGACCGGGTCGGGTGGTGGGAACCAACACGTTGGATTTTCTTTGTGAGGGATAGTCTGGGCCTGGGTCAGGGGTGGTGCCCCGACCCGGCGACTAGTTGGGTTGGACTTGTAATGGTCGGTAACAAATATGAAAGTAGATTTGGGCATATGACATATATTTTCATGAGCAATCTTCCCCGTTCATACTAAGGCTAAATTAATACAAATGCTAACAACTAATGACAGCAAGAAAGATTGAAACAAAACATGATAGAAAACTAAAAACAGACACTACCAGCAAACCAAATATAACAAAGAAGACATTAAAGTTGTAAATTAGGATGGGAAGAAACTTTCGTTGAACTTGTGGATTGATTTCATTTTCACGAAGCTGTCATATTGGATCCACCGAACTGTTTTCCTTGTGTGATTTGTTTTATTGTACTTGAGAATATGGAAATAAGTGGACTTCATACCATCCATATCCAACATTGGTAGATGCCTTTCCATGATGTGTAAAAGGTTATCATCAACATATAGTGCAGGTATGTAAGGAACTCCAATACCATTAAACGTATAAAGCTCGCTCCAAATAATATCATCATTGATAGCATCAGCTTGCCAAATGGTAGAGCTATATGACTGATCATCATGATTATTTATAGCCAGACAGAGCTTATCATTTCGGATCAACAGATTATGGCAATGGGCATGGGCTTCAGTTGGGAGGAAAAATTTATGGAAAGTAAATATTACTACAGAGAATGATACAATACATGGAGGGTCAACATCCTCCTCATGAAGTAAGCAACTTACCCAATAAATAACAACATAAAGGGAAACGTAATCAGGATCCAATCTATCAACGTAGGGTGGACGTAATACATATTACAAAATTTCTTATCCTAATAAATATCCATAAAAATTATTAATCTTATAAGATTATTATTTTATATCCCGCAAGTTGTAATCAACTTAAACATACATGTCTAAAGCAACTTTTTTTTGTTTGTAAAAATATATTATTAATAATTGTATCGAATAGTATGAGTCATTTACTATAATTTTTTAATATAAATGTATTAACCGTTTACCCAAGAAACAAAAATTGGCATTACTTTAATCTTAATTTATTACTTAAGCATACATTTCTTGTAGATTCGTTTTTATTATAAATTATTACTTAAAATATTTTTTCTTAAATCTTTTCAGTTATAGTAGTAACGTGAGTCAAGTAGTATATATGATGTTGAATCTCAAATAAATAATTTTAGAACTTTTTAATGAAATATATTAAAAACGTACAACTTGTAGTTTTAAGAAGAAATTTCAGCCGGAAAGTATTTATTCTTTTTTAATCATCCTAAATATACAAAGTTAACGGAATTTATTGATATTATTAAAATATGATAATTTTATAATCATAAAGCTTGATTCTTATTTTCTAGTCATTTATATTGGCTAAAATAAATTTCACTTAAACTTCTTTTGATATCTTAATATTCATCCCACGCGAATCATGATTTAGTACATTATTAAGAAATATTGGGTATACTATTTTAAGCATTTAACTAAAAAGGGAGGTATTTGAATTCCCTAAAAGTAACCTTATACCTATTCGAAACTTTGCAAAGATAAAGACACGTTAAATTTTAGGATGAATTTAAAACAACCGTTTGTCTAAATAATCATAGTCAAAGACACTCAAACCATTACGTGCAACACATGATAACCAAATAAGATACATGTAAACATTCCTCCTACATGAACTTCCTTGAGCGACAGCAGTAAATGTCATCTCTGAACCCCTACCACCATTTGGAGTCTTCATTGTTGTATTAATCTCTTTCAACAAAATTAACTCATTACCATTAAACAGTTGAGGAGTTTCTGAAAATTCAACTTATTGGCCTTCCATACAATAATGCCATGAGTAGCTTCCTGCTTTTGCTGCAATATTCCACATGAGCCACCTATATCCATGTGTTTGATTGTAGTTGGCAACATAATACAGGGAATCATTACTAACTAACAACCTTTGAAACCTACACCTTGCTTCTAAAGGAATGAGTATATATCCGAACTCATGATTTAACATAGAATAATGTATGATACACTGGTTCTTAGTAACTCCATAATTATTCCAGTTCAACCAATAAATAATGCCATTTGACACAACATACCTTGGATCAAGACCTTGGACGTATGGTGGGCATATACAATGTCTATCCCACCGACGGGTGACTGATGAATATAAACTAAACCAAGAGTTTGTATCTAAAATTTTTTTCTTAAATATACTAACCAAAACATAATCGAAAGAGATTGGAAGATAAGTGAATGCATAAGAAACTCCACAGATACTACAATGATGTTTCACAGGATCAGAGATCCGACAAAAGATTTCCATCTGTGGATTTAGCACTATTATATTAGTTGGCTTACCTTTGCATGAGTACCTGATTGCTATATTATCATTTTGGCATCCAATGACATGAAACTGACATCCATTTGCTGGCCAAAATGGAATTCTAATAGCTTCTCTTTTGCCAGTTTCTGCATCAAATTGAATAACCCAGCCACCACTTGACCTAGAACCCTTCACAGTTAAGTGTGCCAAGATGGTACCACCTTTTTTATTCGAATGGTTTAAGTGCATTAAGATGAATTCTCGTGTCGACAAAGCTCTCCTCCAATACGTAGATGTTGTTCTGCATCGACCGACCGTTTTACTATTGGTTCTACTAAAGATTTCATAAATAATCTCATTTGGTATAAGGGGCAACAACCCTCTCTTGGCCGGTGAGTTAGACATTTGAATGGTAAATTGTGGTTTGGATAGTGCAGAAAATACAATAAGTTCTTTAAATTGAAAGTTTAATGGGCTAAAAGTGCTCCATATCCTAAACGACAAACACTGGATTAAATAGTATATTTTTTTCCAGTTGGGATCCAGTAAAAAAAGAGTATTTAACTTTATTTAGTCTGACAAAGGCAATTTATTTGCTTGCCTTAAACACTAAACTGGTTCTCCATGGTAACACAGTACATATGGACAAAATTGTATATTAACATAACCCAGCAGATATATGAACGTAGTATTATGGAATGGTTAAACTATTATTCATTGCTTCTTTTCCGCTTACGTGATTTGACAAAAATAAATAAAAAGAGTTTTTAACGCTCTTAAAAAGGCTCGTGTCACTTTTATCAGCAAAGCAATTAACTCAAGCTATGCGTAAACGTGATTAGACATAATTGACTAAAAAGCAGCGTGGTTGGTTCTCTAAATAAATGTCTTCTAATTGAAAATTCAATCACTTGTTGTGAAATAATGTATCTCTGAAAGTTGATGCGCTTCTTTTGATGAGTAGGCTTAATTTATTGGTGTTCATTGTAACAAACCTGAATTTAAAATTTAGTGGAAAGCAAACTAATAGAAAGGACAATTTTGTTTACCAATATATTGATAATAAGTTTTCTCTCGAAGCTTATATCATTTAATATTTAAGACTGTCAAGAATCAGTCATTTCTGAATACAATTTCAATTACAAACTCCATTAGATGTTGTTCCATATGACTAAAATTTAATTTTTAAATACATGAAAATAATTTGGTCTCACAAACATATATAATAAGGGAGTCACTCAGATAAAGACACTGAAAACGTCTTTTTATAAAGATATTCTTTTAATAATTAAAATTTAACACATATAATCGATTAAATCGTGTTATTTTTGTCAAAATTAGACTAGACAAATTGATTTGACCGAAAAATGGTAAAGCAAATCTTGAACTGATCTAAATTAATAATATTTTTTATAGAAAATGACTACAATATTCTATTATAGAAAATGACTAAAATACTTCTATTATATATATTAATTTTGAGAATCCTAAATTTTAGTCCTTTATTTTTTTATGGTAGGGTTAGGATTTAGAATTTTTAAAATTAATATATATATATATATATA
>NC_029786.2:88771882-88807746 GCF_000816755.2 Arachis ipaensis
AAAGAATATTTTGATAAGAAAAATTTAATAACAAAAAAATAAAATTTTTGTTAAAGGATATTTTTGTAAAAAGTAATTTATTTTTTCTTGAAAAATGGATAAAGTTAACATTAGTTAATACAAAAAATTTAAAATGGATTAAAGATGAGATTTTTTAAAAGTTTTAAAAGAGAAACATGTACATTTTATAAATAGAAGAGATGAAAGTGTCATTTTACCATCTCAAAAAAAATAAAGTGAAATTTTCTCCAAAAAAAAAAAGAAGTCAGAATTTATCTACATTTTCATTTATATTTCAAGAAATTTAAGACCAATTCAACAACAATTTCATAAGAACAACCCTCAACACAAGTAAATCAAGCATAATTTTCATGCATTATTGTTAGATTTGTCTTAAATTTTTTGAAAATTTAGTCGTCGGGGATATATTTGATGCAAATCGAAAACATTGGGGACAAAATTGAAACAAAATAAAACTTAGGAGTATTTTTGAAATTTTTATCAAACTTCAGGGACAAAAAGTATACTTTACCCTATTATTTATAAAAGAAAATGCAAAAAATAGGATAATTAAAGATAAATAAATAATTAGTGACTCAAGGCCACAATACACAGATGAACAACAAAGCCACAAATGGAATGGGAGAGGGGGGAAGTACTAGCTCTCATGGATTTGAATACTCATGGTAAAGAGTAAAGACAATACAAAATTAAGGAGGAGAAGGGCTCCATGTGCAAGGAGTGAAAAGCACGTGCCACCAATGGACACTGAGAAAAGGAATGAGCCAAAGGGTCAATGAGTATAGCGAGCAAAATGCGAAAAGGAAGCAGTGGGGGTGTGGAAGAAGGTGGCGGAGAATGTGATGGTGATGGGTATAGAAATTACAAACATGGAAGGAAGGAACATTGATTGGCTCAATTGGTCTCTTTGTCTACGGCACCTGCGTGGCAAAGTGGGACCCACCACTTAGTGGTTCAGTACGTGAGTACATGTTAGCGGATCACATGCACCACCACCATAACGGTTACCCACTAATTATTAACACTCCCGCCACAACTCATCATCTCAAATATGAAATCTCAAATCTAATCTAATTCTAATCTTCTAAAATTATTTGCCGGACTTTTATAATAATATGAACCAAATCTATGCCCATCTGCACCATGTTTCAGTGGTTGTTTGCTAGAAATTTCTTTTTCCTTTTCTTTTTCTTGTAGTACTAATTTTGTTTTTTCTCTGATTTTTTCTTCTATTATTTCTTATTTATTTTTTTTATGTTTGTGTAGGGACAGATGTATTCATTAGTTAGTAGGAGCAGCAAAATTTTAAAAATATCAAGTAGTTTTTAATTTAAAATGTTAGTTGCTCCCACTACAATATTAATCTTGACTCACTCTTTAAATTCTTAACCCTTCTTCTTCTCTTCCTTTTCAATTTTCTTTTTCTACTTTCCAGACTCGAGTTACTGTCGTTGTCCACCTGTCCCGCATCACTGTCGCCAAGGTTGCTGTGCAACCTTTCTTCTTGCGTTGCTACTCGGCTGTTCTATTATTCACGTCTGACCATTTGTTTTGCGTTCTTCTTTGTCGACGTCTGTCACCATTTCGTTATTGTCTTTCACCAGTCGACACTCCGTCATCATCTCTCACTAGTCGCTACTCTATCATCGTCTCTGAGTCTTTGACGGTCTCGCCACTCCATCATCTTTCGAGTCTTGAGTCTTGCCTCTCTAGTTTCCAGTCGCCTCGGGCACTGGCCGTACCACACCTCTTCAGTCTTTAGTCTCTCAAGTCTTTTCATCCTTGCTGCCTGTTGGGCGCTGCACCGCTGTTGATTGCTACCTCCTGGAGTCTTGGACTATTGGTAGTTGGTACATTCACTAATTTGCTTACTTTCATTGCTTGAATTTGGCATTTTGTTTAGTAAAATTTGATTTTATCCTATTTAGTAAAAAGAATTTGATTTTGACAAAGATGGTATGAATTATGATATTATTTTTTTGTTGTTGCTATTTGAATAATTGAATGATTTATGTTTGTGTATATTAAGGTGTAATTGAATTAGGATATTGTTCTTTGTTGCTCTTAAAAATTAATTTGAATGACTTTTACACTGGGTCTTTTTATTGAAAGATGATATAAGATGAAGAACAATGTGGGTAGTTATTTTTGAGATTTACATTCTTGAATTTTTTTTACTATCTACATTCTTAATTTGATATTATATTATTGTATATTTTTTAATATTTTGTTTATGTTTTGTATTTATAATTTTATATTGTACTTTTAAATTTTTATGGAATTGTGAATTATTTTTATTAATTAATTAACTTAGGTTTACAAATTTATCCTTTTGGTAATGGAGAAATATTTCAAAAGAACATTATCGTTGGAGATTGGATTCTAAAATAATTCATTGATCACTTCTAACAAAAGGAAGGTTGTAATTCGAAGTAGAGAGTCTTATAGCAAATTGTAAGACCTAAAACTTTTGAAAAATCTTATTATGAACTAATTTCAAATCATTTATTTATTTACAGCTCTAATTTTAAAAATTATTTTATTAAAGATAATTAGAGGTAGTTTTGATTAATTGAATTTGAAATAAATTAAAGTTTTTATCCAAATTCTATAATTATTGAGCATTTTCCTATTTACAACTTAAAGTTTTAGAAATTCAAAGTTTATGAGGTTTAACTATTTAAATTAGAATATTTATCTAATTTTATAATTATTCAATTATTTTCTATATTTGAATTATAAAATTAATAGTCATAAAATAATAAAATTTTTATATGATAATATTTTTATAATTAAATACTTTAAGTTTTGTGAATAAAGAAAATTAATTATATTGTATTATATTTTTAATTAGAGTATTTGAGTGAAAACCAAATAGTAATTTGATACAACAAATAAATTTTAAAGTAATTTTAAGGATTTAATTAGTTTTCAAATTAACCCAAAATCCCCAATTTTACACACAAATCATAACCCTAATTAACACATATTTTTTCTCTTTACCCCAAGAAACCCTAGCGGCCCTTCAGAAAAGAGAATCAGAGGGGCAGCTCGAAGAAAGAAAGAAAGGGAGGGCAGAGAGGAAGAGAGAACCGAGGGAGAATAGAAGGAGAAGAAGGAGGAGACGCCGCTGCTACCGTTGAGCCCGCCGTCGTGTCGCCATTGCCGTCCCTAATGAATAGAGACACGCGGGAAGGAAGGCTTCGCGAGGAGCGTCGCGTCGCTGCTGGGAGCCTACCGCCGCCAAGGCCAGTCGCTTTCCGTAAAGCCATCGCCGTCAGCCGCGTCATCGCTGTCACTGCCAGCATCCTCCGTCCACGAGCCGTCGACAGAACTGCAAAGAGAAAGGATGCGCGAAGAGAGAGAGAGAGAGAGAGAGATCGACAGGAGGGTGTACGCGCGAGATGAAGCCGTCGCGAAGCTGCCTTTGCCGCCGCCCCCAGCCGCCGTCGCGAGCTTCATTGCCGTTGCTGAAGATGTGCCGCCGAGCTCCTACCGCTGGGAAACGCCGTTGCCGTCATCAATGACCACTACCGATAAGGATTTTGAGTTTGGTTTATATTCCTGTGAGATTCGGGAACTTTATGTTATTACAGTCGCCGTCACCGAAGTTCTGGTCGCCGCTGCCGCTTGAGGTGGCTGCCAAGACTGCCGCCAAACTGGTTCAGAGACTGTTGCTGTTTCATTTTCTTATTACAGTAAGTATCTCTATTTTGAAAACTCGTGTTAGTATTCTGTTACGTGTTAATAAGGTTTTCGCAATATTAATGTTTTTAGGATTTAGTAACCGAGGTTGCATGTTTCGATTAAGGCTGTTTCTGCTATTGAGAAAGCAAGCGGAATTGTGGTTGCGGTTACCGCTGATCGCGGGTCAAGAGGAAAGGTTTTCTTTGACGCGCTTGATTTATGGGTTCGACTTTTCGAGGTAGGGATTTTTCTAAAAACTCAATTTTATAATTTGGAATTGTTATAAATGGATATTGATGTGAGAAATACACTTTTTAGTGATTGTATAAGTCTTATATATTGCCTGGCTATTTTGGATGAATATGATTGTTTGTTTGCTTGGATTATTGTTTGGTTTTGTTAAACGGACGGTTGCTGAATTGTTTCTTTAAAGTTTTAGAAATGAGTTTGATTTGTTGATAAATGAGTTGATTTTGAATCAGTTTCCTTGAGATATGAATATGGCAAAACTCCCTGAGGCGCGGGGATCCCTGCGGGGACTGCCCCGAATGGGGATCCGACTGTGGAAAATTTTTTCCGCGGGGATGGGGATGGGGGACAAAATTCCCCCGAGGCAGGCGCGGAGACCCGAGTGGGAATCCCTGTCCCGTCACACACACACACACACACACACACACACACACACACACACACACACACACACATATATATATATATATAGAAATCCAAAACTCCTAATCTTCATTTACATAACCCTTCTTAAATTCAGAGATTCCTAACGTTGTCCATACTCCATCCAACCTCTCTGCAGCCACCCCCTCACCACTCTCGCTTCTCATCGAATTGTGACACTTCACCATGCCATCACCCTCACCGCGTCGTGCTTTCTATTTGCGGCGTTCCTTTTGTAACTCTGCCATCGTGTTCATTCTCCTCTCTGTTGCCGCGTCTTCCACATTGTCCATTGCTTTGTCCTTTGGCTCGTCGTTGCGTCCCCCCACTACATCATTTCGAAAGAAGTCACTATCGTGTCATTTAGATTTTTTGTATAAAATCTTGCTGGTTTTGTATATGATGGATACTTGCAGCTCTCATCATATAGAAATTAATAATTAGTTAGAACTATTAGATAGATGGGGAATTGGGTCTCCACGGGGAATGAGGCCCCGTGGAGAATGAGAATGGGGAGCAATATTTTCCCACAACGGAGAATGGGAACAGGGATGGGGAGCAAATCTTAGGGCGGGGATGGGGAGCATAGAGGCATCTCCCGCCCCCGCCCTGCCCCGTTGACATCCCTGGATATGAAAATGACATGGCTTTTTGGAATCAGCTTGATTTTGAACTGATTTGGTTTTGAACTCATTGGAAAGGGTTGCGAAATGGTTTGGTTGGAAACCGAAAAGAGTGGCAAAGTCCAAGTTTTAGGGGAGGTGCTGCCAAAATTTTTATAAAATCTGAGACTTTGTTTGAAATATTATTTAGAAAATTATGAATTTAAGAATTATATTATTTTACTTGAATTATTTAAGAAAATAATGAATTCTGTTTTGAATTGAATTATTGAAAAGAGAATTATGATTGAGCTTTATTTCTTAAGAAAAGTATTCTATTTTGAGTGCAACTTTTTAGAAAAGACTTATGTTTGAAAGTTGATTTAAATATGACAAGGGTTTATATTTTAAATTTAATTAAAGAATCACGTTTGGAGGAGTTTTTGTAGATTTAAAGGAAATTGGACCTTGATTTCCGTTTGTGATGTTTTGAAAAAAGTCATAGAATTGGTTTTAAAAGTGAACCTAAAGGTGGTTTTGATTTGAATGGATTGGTTTTGTTCTAAGTGATTCGGTTTTGAAATTTGTTTGGGACTTCTAATTCATATGATTTGGTTTTGATTTAATTTAGGAACTTCATTTGATTGATTCACTTTAAGAAAACAATTATTTTTAAGGATCTTGAATGAATTTAAGAAATTGAGAGTTGGCGGACTTCTCCTTAAAGTCTTGAGACTTTGCCGAGGTAGTTAATTGATAACTCCAATTTAAAATAGTTAAACAAATGATTTAAAAGTGAATGATTTTGAGTCTTTTCAAAGAGAATTACCATTTGATATAATTTTGAAATTGTTTGGAAGTTTTGGAAAAATGTTACATAAACTGGCTCTATTTTAAAAGGGAATTTATTTTGAGGAAAAAGTGGCTTATGAGCTTGAAATAACATGAGATATGAGGAGGATTTTGGAATCAAAACAAAGATGAGTTTAATTTGGTTTCAAAGTAAAGTGATTTGAGAAAAAAGTGATATATGGTATGAATGATGTTTTGACTTGATGTGGATTGTTCAGGAAGTGCGAAAATGATTATGAATGAATATGAATGATGAATTGGCTTGTGAACTTCTTTCTATCTGAGATACGAGTTTCCCTGGGTAAGATGCAGTGGCTTTCCACCATGTGCTCTAGGTCGAGACTCAATACTCTGTTGACCCTACGTCGTAAGATGTGGCCGGACACTTTAACGCCCCGAAAATTCCCCCAATGAGCAGAATTTGATTATGATTGAGAAAAAGCTATGCATAGACTCTTGGGATGTGCGCACGGGAGACTATCCAGGGTTTAGCAACTGGACATGTCGGGTTGGCTTTATAACCGACAGATGAGATTCATCAACCATAGGGCAGGCATTCATCATATGCATCTATGTGACATTGTTTGGGAGTGCATATTGTAATTGGTTTGCTTATGTGAATAATTATATTTAATTGCTAATTGCTATAATTGATTTAACTGCTTTGATTGTGTTTGAACCTTCTTACTTGTGTTTGTGACTAAAATTGATTGGATTGTAGTGAATTGGATGTTGATTGAGTTTTTTGGGCCTAGAGCTGTGATTGATTATGTGATGGGTCGAAGGCCGTGATTAGTTTGTATTTTTGTTTTAGTAAAGTATGAAAAATTAAACTGGTTCAGCATAGACTTAATGAACATATGCTTGGAACAGCTTGGTCATTTATACTGTCTAGGAAAACTTTTAATATTTGATACAAAAGGAAGTGGTTTTGGATTTTGAAGAATTAACGGATTTCTCTTTTAAAAAGGGTTTTGAGTTTTGAATGTAAACCTTTGGTTTTTAAAAAGATACATAAGGCGAGCAACAATCACTGTACTTTGAAAATAGTTTTATATTATGTATCTTATTATAGCAATTTATTTAACCTTCTAGTGAGAACCAGCGAGGACGATGTTCTCACTCCCCTACAGGTTCTTCTTTTTCAGGATATGGACGACAAAATTTAGAAGAGTTTATTTTGTTTCTATTTATACGATGTATTGTGTTGTTTTAGTTATTTTTCTCTCGCCTTTATCTTTACAATTTTTGTAAGAGGGATAAGAATTTTGATATGCAAGGCTTGTAAATTAATACTGTGTATATATGTATATGATTTGTAAGTATTGTATCTGGTCTGTATGTACGTATTTATGTTTTCAACCTAAAAAGTCTTTTTGAAAGATTATACGGTTTTAAGTTTTAAACATGCTCCTATTTTAGTATTAAATATGTTAAGAGTCGTCGTAATACCCAAGCCATCAGAGTGGCGTAGCCGAAAGCGTGATATCCTGGTAGCAAGGGTGTTACACAGATCCAGGACAACGACCAAAGATATTAAGTTATCATCCAAATGACAAAGACAAAGTTAGATGTGCATATTTGCAAAAAGGTCCTTGTCAACCAAGGGCTCATAATTGGTTTGATGACTATGGCAACTAATTAGAGTATTGTATATCAAAAGATGTTACTTTTTGTCTTTCTTGTTACCTTATGAAATCCAAAACTAAAGGTGGTGATGCTTTTGTAACTAATGACTTTTAAATTAGAAAAAGGAGAGACTACAAACTCATGTTAGGATTCATGATAGCACTCATAATCAAGTTTGGAGAAAATGTGAAGCACTTATGAAGCCAAAACAACACATTAGTGATACTATTGAAAAATAATCTCAGCAAGCTAAAAAGAATTTATCAAGTTCACTTGATAGCAACAATTGATTGTATAAGAAATAAGGATTTACTACAAGAAAAACACTGAATACCCTCGAATTAAGCGTCGGACATTACTGGCATATGTAGCATCGGATTTCCTGACGGTTATGAGTGAAAATTCGTCCCTCAAAAAAATTACCGTCGGAGTAGAAATTCCGCTACTAAATCCGATGGTAAATATTGGCGCAAAATTTTATTTTATTAGTGCCAATGTTACTGTCGCATTTTACTGCAAAATTTTTTTATGATGACAGATTTTAATGAAATGTGGCATTTAGGCAATGATAAACGCCTCCTCAGCTCTATGCCGCTACTCCATTGAGGTTGCCACCGTCACCACCACCTGGAGATGTCGCCGTCGCTGCCGTTGCACGTCGTCCTTACTACTGCAGGAGCCATCGCTGCTGCTGCCGCTGTTGGTGTACGTTCTCATCCGAGGTCCTCACCTTGTCACCGTCATTGCCACGACCTGTCAACACCACGCTTCCACCATCTTGCATCTACCATCTAAGGTGATTTTTCTATTGTGTTTTTATTTTTCAGTTTTTTTTTGTAAATTTAGGATTTCGTTAGGTATTTTATTAAATTATTAATTGAATTTGTTTAATGAAGTGTATGATTAGGTTTTGTTATGTTAATTTAGTATAATTAGAAATTAAATAATATTAGGGTAGGTTAGGGTAAGGTGAAATTAAGAGCGCTTGAGCTGTTGGAAGATTTTATTTGAGTATTAAGGGTGGTTGAGCTTATGGAAGATTTTATTTGAGTTTGGTGAATGTGTTTCTTTCAATTGCATTGTATTTATATCGTTTCTTTTTGTTATGCCTATTAATTTAGTAAAATTAGAATTAGGTTTTAATTAATTACAATGTTGACTTTTATTTATTCCTTTCAAATTAGTTTTTAATGTAGTTTTACCCTGTAAATTTAATAAGTTATTTTTTTTATTAGGACGGTGTTTTTTCCTCTGAGATTAATTCGAGTTCACTTCTTTTGTAGTTTATGCAGTCATATTCTAGGTTGATTTTCTATCTCTGAATATAATGAATTGTTTAAGTTTTATTCTGGACTTACTTCTCCTATGATAAAGTTTTAGGACGGAAGTGGGAGAAAGTTGTGTAGTGGCGCCTTCTCGAAACCCTTGTTTGTTGGAAAATTATAGAGTTATAAAGGATTGTGCACTAGAACAGCTAGGATTTGATGTTTTATTGAATTTGTGTTTGTTCTAATTTATGCCTCCAGTTGTTTTCTCTGTCGAACTTTTGTTTATATTGTTTAAAACATGTTTGGCTTGTGAGAAAAGGATAATTGGATTTGGTGTGAGATTCTAATTATGAAAAAAGCTCTAAAAATATTAATAAGTTGTGTTGTTGGTTAAATTTTAAGGTGATTGTTCCAAAATCATTCTACGTCATTGTCTATGGATGTACGATAGGGATAATGTTGGACTGGTGGTTTAAAATGTGAGTTCTTTGAGGGGGTTGACGAGTTTGTAGTGTCTTCAACATAAAACCATTTAGGTCTCAAGGGATATCTAGGTGTCCGTGCTATAAGTGTCAGTTGACTAAGTGGTTAGGACCTTCGGATATAACATTTCATCTCTACTGTAATAGGCTCAAGGATGGGTATTGGATGTGGACGGAACATGGAGAAGTGGATAAGCAAGGAATTAACCAGTCTACCTCGAATTCCAATAGGTCTGAGGATTGATCAACGAGAGTTCGGGTGGTTTGAGAACTAAACATGGAAGAAATAAATTGTGAGGGTAAGCAAGAGAGATACAACGAGATGGTGCTTGATGCAATTGGTATTACCAATATGGAAGATGCTGAACAAGAGCCTAACTTGAAGGTAAAGAGATTTTATCATCTGTTAGAATCTACTACAAAATCTTTGTTCGAGGGGTGCATTCATTTGAAATTGTCTGCATGTATTAGAATGATAAGTATTAAGTTTGAGTCAAATCATACGCAAAAGTTTTTTGATAAGTGGGCCACCCTTTGCAACGAATCAATACCTGTCGGGACTACTGCCATCTATAAAAACCGTAACTAATCAACCAGTTAATGAAGTAATTAATTGTCCAAATTAGGTTCCGAAATATTAGAGTGAGAATTTGAGGTTTTAGATGTAATTTTTGGACTCAGTAGGTCTTTCTGAGTCAGAAAATGTATTTTTTGCGAAAAACCGTGAAATAGCGAACCGACAGTTGAATCGGTTCAACCGGTTCAAGTCTGCCTGGTACCGCATGAGAAAAAGTAGAAATAGTAAAAAATCTTAGAAAAATATTAGAAATGAAAAATCGGGCGTTAATTTTAAAGGGTTTGGCCCGAAGTTGGGCCAAACGTGCTAAAAACGCTAACGGGTTAGACCGGACCCAAGTTGGGCCCAAGCCCAACATATATAAGGGCTCATTAATAAACCCTTACCCTCTCACAAACACACACACCTCAGAAATTGAAAGAGGTAGGGGAGAAGAGATTGAGCACTATTCATCATCATCTTCTCTAGCTCATATCTTGAGCTACGGAGCTCCGACCGTCGCACCGTTTGCGGCTACACGTTTCTTGTAAAGAGCTCTACAAAATCCATATAAGAAACTGATAAGGGAAGCTCGAAATCCTGTCAGTTCTTCTCCTCAAAATTTTGAAAATCTAGGGTTTTGATTAAGTGAGTTTTTGTGATTTTGGATATTTAGGTTCACTCTAATCCTTGCTTAGCATTGAATTTTAGCGTCCAAAGCTATTGGGAAAGGTAAGAGGCATTGAACTCTTGTGAAATTTTATTTATGTTAAGCCTTAGGTTGATTTGTGATGGTTTATGTATATATAGTTTGATTATTGTGAGTTTGGGAGCTTTTGGAACTTGTTGGTGCTTGTTGGAGTGGAATTGAAAGCTTGGATTGTGGTTGAGAGCTTGATTATGCTAAATTGGAGTCTTGGTTCATATAGGGAATCGGCCAAGGTATGGTTTCGATTTCCTCTATGTAGTATATAATATTCATAGACACTTAGGCTAGTGACCCATATGATAGGTTTGAAAATTATATGTTGTTGATGATTGGTTTGGTTGATGATGTATAATGTTTGATGTTGTTGCTGTGGTTAAGTGACGAGATTGAGATATGATGAATTTGGGTGAATAAATATTGTTGACTATTAATGTGAATCATGGTTGAGTTGATGCTGAAAATTGATAGTGATGTAATGATGATTGGTGGATATGTGATATATGTGATATTGTGGTTGAGAATAAAATGTGGTAAGATTGGTGTAATATGACACAAAGGGTTGGCTTTCAGGAAAAATGGGAGTTTGGTATTGTTTTGGTTGGGTGTGGTTTGAGGATTTTGGAAAATTTGGTAAAGTGTGAATTTTGGTAAAAGTTGGTTTTTGATGAACTTTGTCTGATCATAACTTTTGCTTTAGTTTTCAAAATTTTTTGAAATTTGAAACTAAAGCTTATTAAAAACTCTTCAAAACGATATAAAGTTTATAAAATTTGAAATTTTGAAGAGGAAGTTATGATCAAACAAAAATCTGTGTTAAAATATGAAATTATGCAAAGTTGCAGAATTCTGTGATTTCTGGTATGTGCGCACGCACAGGCAGGGAAATGCGTTCTGTTTGCAGAGCTAGCACAGCTTGTGCGCGAACATACCTAAGAGGGAATTACAACCTGTGCGTACGCACAGCCTTGTGCATAGCACATGTTGGAAATGTCAGTCTGTTGGGGGCGCTAGCACAGCTTGTGTGAGTGAACAGATTTGTAAATTTTCGTATCTGTGTGTACGCACACCCCTGTACATACGCACACTTTTAAAATCTTTTTGGGCGTGCGCGCTCACACCCCTGTGCGGACGCTGATGTCAATTGGGATGTATTTCAGACGGCCTTTTATAAGAAATATTTCCCTGAGTCTGCAAGGGAAGCGAAGGAAATGGAACTCATGCAGTTGAAGCAAGGTTCTCTATCTGTGACGGACTACACAAGCAACTTTGAGGAACTCTGTAGGTTTTCTAGGGTATGTCAGGGTGCCCCAGAGACTTATGAGAGTTGGAAGTGTATTAAAAACCAAAGGGGGCTGATGGACAACATTATGACTGCTGTGGCTCCAATGGACATTCGTACTTTTTCTGACTTGGTGAACAAGGCGAGAGTGGTGGAAGAGTATGCCAAGACGGTAGCTTCGCCCAAGGAAACACACGGAGGATGTTCTAGTCGAGGACGTGTCAAGCATTTCCATCCGAGGGGTCAAAGTTTCAAGAGAGGAGGATATCCACATCAACGGCAAGGAGGCTTTAGAAAGAACAATCAGAATCAGTTTCAGTATGCTAAAGGGAGAGGAAATCAGAGTGGTTGCTTCAATTATTGGTTTCCTGGGCACATTGCGAGGGATTGCACTTGTGGGAGGAACCAGAATGCGGGTCAGGGTCAGCATCAAGGTCGTGTCTTTGCTGTGAACGCCAAGGATGCTTCCAAGGTGGATCCTTTGATGAGAAGTATATGTCTAATTGGTGATAAAATATTAATTACATTATATAATACTGGAGCATCGCATTCGTTTATTTCTTTTGCTAAGGTTGAGGAACTAAGCTTGAAAGTGTCAGATTAGCTTTTGATCTGCATGTACACACTCCACATCAGACGGTTATAACTAGGTCAGGGTGTAGGCAAGTAGGTTTCAAGCTTGAGGGTAGAGACTTCGTGCATGACTTGATCTGTTTACCAATGATTGGATTGGAGATGATTTTGGGATTTGATTGGTTGTCGAAGAATCAGGTTTTGTTGGATTGCTTTGAGCGGTCAATTCGGTTTATGCCGGAAGGAGAAAATAGAGCAGTGGTAGCTGTGGGGTATTACCTGAACTCTATAATAGTGCACTGTAGTGGGGAGGAGTGTCAGGGATATATCCTGTTGGCTGCTAACGCGTTGGGGGATGCCCAGGACTTAGACCAGATTCCGGTAGTTAGAGACTTTCCGGAGGTATTCCCGGAAGATATCCCTGAATTTTCACCTCAAAGGGAGATTGAATTTGTGATTGAATTGGTGCCGAGAGCCGGACCAGTGTCGATTGCACCGTATAGAATGGCTCCGATAGAGCTGGCAGAATTAAAGTCTCAGTTGGAAGAGCTTCTGAACAAGAGGTTCATTCGACCGAGTGTATCTCCATGGGGAGCGCCAGTTTTATTGGTGAAGAAGAAGGATGGAGGAATGCGTTTGTGCGTGGATTACCGACAGTTGAACAAAATGGCGGTGAAGAATAAGTACCCGCTGCCGAGGATAGATGACTTGATGGATCAACTGCAAAGAGCCGGAGTATTTTCCAAGATTGATTTGAGATCAGGTTACCATCAGATAAGGGTGAAGGAGGATGATATCCCTAAGACTGCGTTCAGGACGCGCTATGGACACTACGAGTTTGTGGTGATGTCCTTTGGGTTAACGAATGCACCTGCTGTTTTCATGGATTACATGAACAGAGTCTTTCGTCTCTTTTTGGACAAATTCGTGGTGGTTTTCATAGACGACATCTTAGTTTATTCCAAGATGGCAAAGGAGCATGAGGAACACTTGAGGATTGTGTTGCAAATCCTAAAGGAGCGAAATTTGTATGCCAAGTTGTCGAAGTGCGAGTTCTGGAAAGAGGAAGTGAAGTTCCTAGGTCACGTGGTGAGCAAAGGAGGGATAGCGGTGGATCCTTCTAAGGTAGAAGCAGCGATGGAATGGGAAAGACCAACGACGGTGACGGAAGTGAGGAGCTTTTTGGGTTTAGTTGGATATTACCGAAGATTTATTGAAGGGTTTTCCCGAATAGCACTGCTGATGACTAAGTTGACAAGGAAGGAGGTGTCTTTTGTGTGGACGTCGGAGTGTGAGGAAAGTTTTCAAACTTTGAATCAGAAGTTAACTTCAGCGCCAATTTTAATCTTTCCGGAATCGCATGAACTGTTCGAAGTGTACTGTGATGCTTCTTTGAAAGGTTTGGGTTGCGTGTTGATGCAACACCAGAATGTGGTGGCTTACGCATCGCGTCAGCTGAGACCGCATGAGGTAGATTACCCAACTCATGACTTGGAATTAGCGGCAATTGTGTTTGCGTTGAAGATTTGGAGACACCACTTGTACGGAGTAAGGTTTAGCGTTTTTTCTGATCATAAGAGTCTCAAGTACATCTTTGATCAGAAAGAGCTTAATATGCGTCAGAGGAGGTGGATGGAGTTGTTGAAGGACTACAATTTTAAACTGAGTTATCACTCTGGAAACACGAATGTGGTAGCAGACGCATTAAGTTGGAAGTCTTTAACTGTAGCTTGGATGAGAATCAAGGAATAGGAGTTAGCGGGTAAGTTTGTGGATCTTAAGTTGGATATTGGTGAAGTTACCGGAAGAGCTTGCTTGAATCAGTTACAGATCTCAAGTGACTTTAAATCCGAACTCCTAAGGGCTCATCAAAACAATGACGTGTTACCTAAGGTGTTGCCAGCTATTGAGCAAGGGAAGCAGTGGAGAGTGTCATGGGATCAAGATGGATTGTGGAGATTCAAGGGTAGAATCATTGTGCTGGATGTTGGGACTTTGCGGCAAGATATATTGAGAGAAGCACACAACAATGGGTTTTCGATTCACCCTGGGAGCACTAAAATGTACCACGATCTGAAGGCTATGTTCTGGTGGCCTGGTATGAAGAAAGATGTGGCGGAATATGTCTCAAAGTGTCTGACGTGTCAGAAGGTGAAGATAGAGCATCAGAAACCATCAGGGATGCTACAGCCACTTGAGATTCCTCAGTGGAAGTGGGAAGGAATCGCAATGAATTTTGTGACTGGTTTACCGAGGACTAGGTCGGGATTTGATGCAATTCGGGTGATCATGGATCGCTTAACCAAATCCGCTCATTTTCTACATGTTTGAGTGAATTGTTCTATGGAGGAGTTGGCAAGATTGTATATCAAAGAGATAGTAAGGTTGCATGGTGTGCCATCGAGAATAGTGTTGGACCGTGATCCCCGATTCACATCAAGGTTTTGGGGAGCTTTTCAAAGAGCTTTCGGTACGAAGCTATGTCTCAGTACCGCATATCATCCGCAAACTGAAGGACAATAAAAAAGAACTATTCAAATGTTGGAGGATATGCTAAGGGCATGTATATTGGATCAACAGGAAAGTTGGGACCATCACATGCAATTGGTAGAGTTTACGTACAACAATAGCTTTCATGCGAGCATTGGGATGGCTCCGTATGAAGCCTTGTATGGACGGAAGTGCCAATCTCCACTCTGTTGGTATGAATCTGGTGAAGTGAGCATTTTGGGTCCTGATTTGATAGTAGAGACTACTGAGAACATTAAGACAAAGAAGTTGAATCCGAGGTTCATTGGACCGTTCGAGATTCTAAGACGATTCGGGCCGGTAGTGTATCAAGTAGCTTTGTCACCTCATCTGTCTAACTTACATGACGTATTCCACGTGTCACAGCTCCATAAGTACACGTCAGATTCGGCTCATGTGTTGGAGCCTGAGTCGGTGGAGTTGAGAGAGAACTTGACTTTTCAAGTAACACCAGTGAGAATTGATGACACCAGTGTGAAAAAGCTATGAGGGAAGGAAGTCTCACTGGTTAAAGTAGCTTGGGAACGAGCAGAAATCAAAGAGCATACTTGGGAGTTGGAATCCGAGATGCGAAAGGATTACCCCGAGCTTTTCTCAGGTAATTCAAATTTTGAGGGCAAAATTTCTTATTTGGTGAGGAGAATGTAAGAACCGTAACTAATCAACCAGTTAATTAAGTAATTAATTGCCCAAAGTAGGTTCTGAAATATTAGAGTGAGAATTTGAGGTTTTAGATGTGATTTTTGGACTCAGTAGGTCTTTCTGAGTCAAAAAATGTATTTTCTGCGAAAAATCGTGAAAAACCGCGAACTGGCAGTTGAACCGGTTCAACCGGTTCAAGTCTGCCTGGTACCGCACGAGAAAAAGTAGAAACAGTCAAAAACCTTAGAAAAACATTAGAAATGGAAAACCGGGCATTAATTTTAAAGGGTTTGGCCCAAAGTTGGGCCAAACGTGCTAAAAACGCTAACGGTTGGACCGGACCCAAGTTGGGCCCAAGTCCAACATATATAAGGGCTCATTAATGAACCCTTACCCTCTCACAAACACACACACATCAGAAATTGAAAGAGGGAGGGGAGAAGAGATTGAGCACTATTCATCATCATCTTCTCTAGCTCATATCTTGAGCTACGGAGCTCCGACCGCCGCACCGTTTGCGGCTACGCGTTCCTTGTGAAGAGCTCTACAAAACCCATATAAGAAATTGGTAAGGGAAGCTCGAAATCCTCTCAGTTCTTCTCCTCAAAATTTTGAAAATCTAGGGTTTTGATTAAGTGAGTTTTTGTGATTTTGGATGTTTAGGTTCACTCTAATCCTTGCTTAGCATTGGATTTTGGCGTCCAAAGCTATTGGAAAAGGTAAGAGGCATTGAACTCTTGTGAGATTTTATTTATGTTAAGCCTTAGGTTGATTTGTGATTGTTTATGTATATATAGTTTGATTATTGTGAGTTTGGGAGCTTTTGGAACTTGTTGGTGCTTGTTGGAGTGGAATTGAAAGCTTGGATTGTGGTTGAGAGCTTGATTGTGCTAAATTGGAGTCTTGGTTTATATAGGGAATCGGCCAAGGTATGGTTTCGGTTTCCTCTATGTAGTATATAATATTCATGGACACTTAGGCTAGTGACCCATAGGATAGGTTTGAAAATTATATGTTGTTGATGATTGGTTTGGTTGATGATGTATAATGGTTTGATGTTGTTGTTGTGGTTATATGATGAGGTTGAGATATGATGAATTTGGGTGAATAAATATTGTTGACTATTAATGTGAATCATGGTTGAGTTGATGATGAAAATTGATAGTGATGTAATGATGATTGGTGGATATGTGATATATGTGATATTGTGGTTGAGAATAAAATGTGGTAAGATTGGTGTAATATGACACAAAGGGTTGGCTTTCAGGATAAATGGGAGTTTGGTATTGTTTTGGTTGGGTGTAGTTTGAGGATTTTGGAAAATTTGGTAAAGTGTGAATTTTGGTAAAAATTGGATTTTGATGAATTTTGTCTGATTAAAACTTTTGCTTCGATTTTCAAACTTTGTTAAAATTTGTATGAAACTAAAGCTTATTAAAAACTCTTCGAAACGATATAAAGTTTATAAAATTTGGAATTTTGAAGAGGAAGTTATGATCAAACAAAAATTGGTGTTAAAATATGAAATTATGCAAAGTTGCAGAATTTTGTGATTTCTGGTATTTGCACACGCACAGCCTTGTGCGCATGCACAACCCTGCAAAATTTTCAACCTGTGTGCACGCACAGGTAGGAAAATGCGTTCTGTTTGCAGCGCTAGCATGGCTCTTGCGCGCACATACCTATGAGGGAATTGCAACCTGTGCGTATGCACAGCCTTGTGCGCATGCACACGTTGGGAAGGTCAGTCTGTTGGGGTGCTAGCACAGCTTGTGCGAGTGAACAGATTTGTAAATTTTCGTACCTGTGTGTACGCACACCCCTGTACATACGCACACTTTTAAAATCTTTCTAGACGTGCGCGCGCACACTCTGTGCGGGTGCACACGCCTGTTTCTCAAATTTAAACTTTGTTTTCAACTCTTTCACCTTTCCAACAAGGTTGTAAGCTTTTGTAACACCATTTTAAGGCTTCTGGGCTTAATTTTGGGCAGGAGAACATGGGAATAATCTAAGGGTTTTAGTTGATGATTTTTATGGAAAAATTAGAAAAAATGGAAGATTAGGTTTCGGGTGTACTGAGGATGGTTTGATGTTATGCGAAGGATGATTGATATATGAGATGAGATATGATGAACTGTTGATGTTTGAAAACTGAAATGTGAATTGACAGTGGTTGAGGTGAGCCGAGGACTCTGAATGAGATGATGGATCCTTGTATACTGAAAATATTTTTTGAAAACCACTGAGGTACGGATTGGTACTGAGATTATGAGACGCTATGCGCCCGGTAGGGATGGTGGTTAATCCCGCCTGTCGAGGTAGCGGCGGCGGCATAAGGACGGTGGTTAATCCCGCTTACGTTGAGATGTGAAGTCTGAGGCAAGAGTATCCCGCTCGCATCCCTTCGGATCAATAGAGCGTGCAGGTGCAAACATCTCCATGGAGATGTGTCAGGTTGGCAGTTGAACCGACAATGTGATATCATAGCCAATAGGGCAGGCATTCATCATATGCATTTTCTATCTGATTGTTTGCTTTGCCGACTTGTAAACGTATGCCTAATTGAATAACTTGCCTAATTTCTTACTTGAAGTACTTGCTTTATATGCTTCTACTTGTGCTTTACTTGCATTGTATATAATTGTGATTTCTACTGGGATTGAGAAGGTTCGGAAGGCAGTGGTGATGGAATCGCATGGAGGATGGGTTGGTGAAGGCTGTGGGACAGCGGTGTTTGGTTAGAATAGAAATCCTCTAAGATAGATTACCCGGTTTATTTATGCTAAAGATTTATATAATCATGCTTATCTGTTTTAGTATGCCTTAAGATTGAATCTTGTGATGGATATGAAATCTAGGATTGCCTTTGGCATCCTGGGGTCTTATATCCTACATCACTAGGCACTGTTACCATACTGAGAACCTCCGGTTCTCATATCATATTTCTGCTGTGTTTTTCAGATGTAGGTCGGAACCCACCTTGGTGAGTTGCTGGATGGTGACAGAAGCGGAGGATCCGGATACCTTTTGGGAATCTTTTGATTTATTTTGTTTATACATCTCTCACTTTTGTATTCTGTTTTGCCTAGAGGCATGTATTTGAGAGAACAAAATTTGTATAAGCTATTTTTTCTGTCTGGTTTATGTATGGTCTGTATATGGATAGCCGGCTTAAACTCCGCGAGCCGTGGCTAGTTTCTTATGGTATTATACTATATATATTTTGATGTATCTTATCTGTATCTGGTGCTTTAAGTTAGTAGTTTCGTTAGTACGTTTGCGCTTTGTAAATCCTGTTTTTGAGCTATATCCTTCATCGGGCTTCTAGATTATATTATTCTATATATATATATATATATATATATATGTATAAGCTTAGAACTGTCGTAATCTCAGATTAACCTTTGCTTTACGACACGAGGTAAAGCTTGGGCTAATTAGGGTGTCACACCATCCCCTAGAGCCACTACAAAACAAAGAAGTTAGTTTCGAAATTAGGTCTAAATTTGGTGAAAATCGATTTTTGTTTGAATAGTTGTATATTGTATTACAAGGGGGACGTAGATCTAACTGCTTGTAGATTTTGTTATGCATTGAGGTTTCAATTCGAGAGAGAACGGATTGGTAAATGGCGGGTCCAATTTAGGTGGATGTAACCTTTTGAGAGGATGATCGAATCCTTCAAGCGCACCATGAAGAACAGAGCTTAGATCGAGGGTAGCATCTACGAAGCATTCCTAGCTAAAGAAATATCCGCATTTTACGCTTTCTATTTTGAGCCTCTTGTTGATTCATGTAGAACAGGAGTTGGAAAGAACAATGAGAAGGAAGAATCTTCGTCAACTAGAATAACCTATCCAATATTTGTTCTAAAAGGAGTTGCAATGGGTACGGGTAGTGAATATTGGTTAGAGAAAAAGAAAATCGATGCCGCGCATCTGCATGTGTTGTTTACTGTGACCAGGTTTCACCCTACCTGAGATGAGTTTTTTAAGTCTTTGTAAATATTATAATTAGTAAGATAATAACTTTTTCATCTAATCAAAACTTCAGTATACTGAAATTTCATTGTTTATCATATTGTATGATAGGTTATTCCAGGAAACAAATTCTGATACATCACTGAATAATTTTTCACATTGGTTTAGAGAATATGTCAGTGTCTCTCTAGTTGACACAACGGATTAAGAACTCGTTGCACTTAGTTAAGGCCCAATGAATAAGGGCATAAGCTACCCGATATACAAAGTTAATAAATATCGGTTCATTTTTTACAATGGTCGGTGAGAAAGAAAACAGATAATACCAGAGTCTGGGTTTGTGGGGATGCAGGCAGTAGTCATTCTGATTGGTATGGTGTGTTGCACACTATAATTCAACTATAGTATTTTTGTCACACTACGTACAAGATGTGCATGTTTAAAATGAATAGTATGATCCATATTCGCAACAGGAGGCATGAAAGCACAAGGACTACAATATCACTGTAGCAAATGTAACAGAGCATATAGGCACTGCGATCTTTTTATTCTACCTCAAAATGTATGACAGGTATGCTATTTGTCTTATTCGAGGTCATGCAAATCTAGTTGGGTTGTTGTTGTGATCCAATCACCCTTAGATCGGCTGTTATGGATGATGGCATCATTGACCTTAGGGTAGATGACAACACACTACCATAAGAGGACGACAATCTTTAAGAAGAAAAGATGGTCGATGGAGACGAAGAAGAAAAAGACGAGTTCGATGATCAAGAAATTGCCTCGGAAAAGGAGGATGATGAACCAGAGGAAGAAAATGATGAATCTGAATAAGGTTCACCTAAATATAGTTTAACTAGCTTGTTGTATGTTTAAACCTTATTTTAGTTAGATCATATAATTACAACGCATGCTAGCCTTAGTTCTATCTTATGTATTTCTTTATTCCTTATGTGTTTTTATTCTATATATTTGATATTTTATATCATATATAAATAACTTTTTTCAGATAAATTACTAATTTATTCTTTACTAAATAGGAGTGGACTATCGATTATTAACTATTGGGGTCCATTATAGATTGAAGAAGAAAATAAAAAAAAATGACTTTTTCGTCGGATTTACCGTCAGAATTTTTCGATAGTAACGATTATCCAGATTTAAAAAAAAATTGATGCTTCCGTCAGATTTTTCCGACAATAATGCAGCACGAGGTTTCAATGTTTGGCGCCATAATTACCGTCGGAAAAATTCCGACGGTAAGTCGCATCAGATTGTCGTAATTTAAACATCGAATTTCGCCGTTAATTCTACCGCAAGTTACCGTAAAAAAAATAATAAATCCGTCGATAAACATTTACCAGTGAGGTTTATAACTTCGGATACAATCTAACGCAAAATCTAATGGTATTCAGCGTTTTTCTTGTTGTGATTGGTCTTTCGTGGTAATGATGAGACAGATGATTCTCTTAATAAAAAAAATTTGAAACCTCTAAACTTTCTTGTACAACATAATGAAGAGATTGATCATGCTTTCAAAAATGTTTATGAAAATATTAAACTAATAACACCCTCAATTCAAAAAACATTGTAAGAGCTGGTGCAAGAAAAACAACAAAAGTTATTGTTGATGATATTGGGAATGAATTGTTTGTTGTTTTGGTTGATGAAGCCCGCGACATTTCTATTAAGGAGCAAATGTCAATTTGTTTGAGGTACGTGAATAAAGAAGGATAAGTTAGGGAGCATTTTCTTGGTCTTGTTCATGTTTCTAATACGAATACTTTATCTCGAAAATTAGCATTGGAGTCATTATCAGAAACATATAATTTATGTTTATCAAGAGGATGTGGACAAGGATATAATGGTGCAAGTAACATGCAAGGAGAATTTAGTGGCTTGAAGATTTTGATTTTGAAAGAAAATTCTTATACTTTCTATGTTCATTACTTTGCCCACCAACTTCAGTTAGCTCTTATAATGGTTACAATAAAACAAGTTGAAATTGCTTTATTTTTTAATTTATTAACCAATTTGTGCAATGTTGTTGGAGTTTCATGTAAATGAAGAGACATGCTTCGTGAAAGTCAAATGACTAGGATAATTGAAGCATTAAAAAGTGGAGAAATTTTCAGTGGATGTGGTTTGAATAAAAAAGTAGGTTTATAAAGAACTGGAGACACTAGATGGGGTTCACACTATGAAACTATATTTAGATTAATTTTTTTGGTTTTCTTCCGTGGTCAATGTTCTTGAATATGTTGAGGAAGATGAAAATAATTCAGAACAAAGAGCTTAAGCATGTCATTCAGTTCTTTGAATTCATTTTCAACTTGCACTTGATGAAAAATATCTTGGGAGTTACTAATGAGTTGACTCAAGCATTACAAAGAAATATAAGAGATCATGGTTGGTCTCTTCTACTTGACGAAGTCTCATTGTTTTATAACAAATATAATATTTCTATTCCAAAAATAGATTATATATTTGTGACAAGGAAGATCAAGACCCAAAACTCAAAAGATCTCAAATTTGCATAATTTTCAAGTTGAGATATTCTATCAAAGAAAAAATATCTTGGGAGTTACTAATGAGTTGACTCAAGCATTAGAAAGAAATATAAGAGATGATGATTGGTCTCTTCTGCTTGACAAAATCTCGTTGTTTTATAACAAATATAATATTTCTATTCCAAAAATAGATTCTATATTTGTGATACAAGAAAGATCAAGATGTAAAACTCAAAAGATCTCAAATTTGCATCATTTTCAAGTTAAGATATTCTATCAAAAAGTCAATAATCATTTTATAGAGGTGAATACTGAATTACTTCTTTTCAATTCTTTATATAACTTATCTGAATCTATGACAGTCATTTTTTTTCATTTGATAAGAAGAAGTTGATTCAGTTAGCTCAATTCTATCCATTAGAAATTTTTTCTACTCAACTTTTAGCACTTGATAGTTAACTTGAAAACTTCATATTAGATGTGCATTCTTATGACTAATTCTCAAACTTAAATGGGATTGATGCTCTTTCTCAGAAATTGGTTGAGACAAAAAAATATTGTTTATCTATTAGTATTTTTTCTTTTGAAGCTATCTTTAGTTTTGTCCGTAGCAACTGTATTAGTTGAAAGAACTTTCTCTGTTACGAACATCATAAAGAGTTGGCTACATAACCGTATGGGAGATAGATTTTTAAAAGGTGAATACCCATCCCGGCCTTTGATAATTTCTTCGAAGGACTTCAAAGCTCCCGACAAAAAAAATACCATTTATGCCCCTTGATATTTAACTTTGTAGGACTGATTAGCCCTTCTGTCAATGATCTCTCTTCAAAACATACTTATGTGACACGTTAATCACTAATATATTTTCCATTTAATTTTAAGTAAAAACAATTTAAAATTAATATGTTAGGATTGATAGAGACAAAGAAGGAGGTGATTACTAAGTTTGATGTAGTGCAATTTTGGGGTAATGATGCGGTGGGTTTGGAATTTGTGGGACCGGAAGGTGCTTCTAGAGATTTATTAATAATGTGGGATGATATGATGTCTAGGTTGAGTAATTGTTACAAAGAGGAGAGATGGTTGTGTATAGAAGGGAAATTGACAAACAATAATTTTCATATGTGCGGTTTGCTTGGTGTATGCTGCGTATACAAGGGAAGAGAAGCTTGCTGTGTGGGAAGAGTTGAGTTTTTTTATAGGGAATATATCAAGTTCCTCTTTGCTACATGGGTGTCTTCAATGAGGTTCTGCAGTTAGAAGAAAGGAAAGGCGCTAGTGTGTTAAGAGCAATATGAAACTGGTGGATATAGAGCTGAATGTAAAATTAATTGAAATGTAAAATTTACAAGAAAATAAATTGAAATAATAAGGAAGGTGGAAGGAACCCTACAAAAAAAATTACTCGATCGCAGACTCAGGAATTCTCTGAGATGTGAGTGTGCTTGAGTGTTTTTCTGAGTAAAAGTTCCAACCCCTTTTTCACTGAAATTTCCTAGTATTTATAAGCTAACCTTACATAACGGTAAATTAATATTACATTAATTACAATTAATTATAATTAAAATAAATTACAATTTTGAAACACAACCGCCCTTGGTAACTGTTCCCGCTACACGATTATAGATATTCTCCATGTGATTAATTATCCACTAACCTTCTCACTTCTTTGACAACTCGACTAAATCTTCGAAAGTCTTTCAAATCAAATCTCCTTCTCGACTCAGCTTCTTCGATTTCGACAAAGTAATTGGAAACAATTTCCGCGTCATCTACTCCCATACTTGATATTTTTCGATTTGACTCTTTCTGATCGAAAATAATTTTTTGATCTACAAATTGCCCCCTTGGATTAATGTGGTTTCCTTTGATATTATTATCGAAAAGTAAAGCACTTAATCCAAAAACGTCAGTTTTCAAATTAATAATAATTATCATTTAAACCTTCCATTATCACCAATCCACTCTACACGTCTCCCAAGAGTCACGCCCTCTCTCTCTCCACCATTCCATCTTCCTCAAGAAGTTACCTCTTTTTGCATTTTCTCTATAATAACGGTTACATTAACACTTTAAATCCACCGTTCTTACCTTCAGTCAATTTTCCTGAATTCCATCATTCTCCAAACTTTCTTTACAACCCTGCATCTCTTTGCAAAACTTTCTAATCTGAGAATGGCTGGCTCTTCCTCACAAATCACTTCCTCTGACAAAGGTAAAGGCCATACATCAACACCACCACCTCCACCAGCTCTTCGCATTCTCAATCAGATCAATGATGAAATCATTGATGATCCTCACATTCAATCTAGTGATAATAGGATTTTAATTCCTTTCACAATCGGAACTGAAACACATTGCTTCCTCGGACCAATTGAGTCTCTGGAAAAGGTGAACAAGAAGTCTCTTTCTTTTCCCAGTGCTGAAGGGGAAGATTTGCTAATAAACCAATCTTTCAACATTTCCCATTTTATCAACCAAAAGACGTTCAGGAACAACCCGAAAATCAACCCACGAGGATATGACTTTACAGCCTGGTACCGATGTCTCGAACCCACCAAAAGTGCCAGTTGGGGAACTCTAGGGATTCACGAACTGCTGAGACTCTCTCATTTTTCTTTAACCACACATCTTTGGATGATCGGGGCTGTTACATACTTCTGGAACAGAACCACCAATAATTTTCACATTCCTTGTGGAATGATTGGAATGTCTCTTCTCGACGTAGTCGCAATCATTGGACTTCCCATCAATTTACCAGATTATACTTCTGAAATGCAACCTGAACGTCAATACAACTTCGTTCTGAGCAGCTCTTACAGTGAGTTCATTACCCACAACATGGGTAGAGAAGGTACCAGGATCACCGATAATGAACATGTAGCTTTCCTGTTCTACTAATTAAATGCAATTCTATTTTGTTCTCATAGTGCCCAAATGTCAAAACTTTACCTCTCTTTGGCCATACTTCTCCACGAAGGTAAAATTTTTAACCTGGCTAAACTTCTCTTGGGGCACATCTTCGAGGAACTTGGCCAATTTGTTTGTGACCTACGAGATAACAAATTAATAAGTGCAGGAGGCCCTCTATGGCTTCTTCAGTTATGGCTCAACGCCATCTTCGAGAACTTCATGACTAAACCTGAAAGTGGTCATACTGACAAGTAGTATATTGAAGGGTTTCAATTATCTGTGTACAAACCCAATTTCCCAAATGCACAATCAGATGAGGATAGGTTTTGGGCTGTTTTCGCCCTTTTTCATTCTTGTAAAAATTTTGAGAATGAACAACTGAATTTCACTCCTTTCTTACGCCGCAACCGAGGCCCTGCCTGGTTATACCGTTTGCTCTTTCCAAACTCATATGAAGGAAGTGAACTTGCCAAACGAAGTTGGGCACACCTATTAGCTGTTCAAGTAATCCCCACAGGATTATCTTTACAGAAAAAAGAAAAATTCAAAATAACTTTGTATGCTCCTCACCTGTCCGCCAGACAATTAGGATTTTCACAAGCCATTCCCAAACCTCAGTCTCGAAACGATGACCCTTTCTGTCACTTCCTTCTGACTACCCAAGAAGACTTCGATTCTTTCCTTGCCATGAATCAATAGCGCGGGGATCGTTTTAGTTTCATGGAGTATGAACGCAGTTCTTACATTACCAAATCATGTGTTGAATGGTGGGCTGCATATTATGCTAGGTACACTCGTACCTTAGAAGACATTCAACAAACTGCAATCCAAACTGCCCCTATTGCTGAGAGTTCTCCAAAAAGAGCTCAGAAAAGGAAAACTGAAACTGCTCGACCACCATCAAGTAAAAGCAGGAAAACTCCCACTAAAACTTCTCGAAAGGTAACTTTATGTTTCCTTTCTTTATTTAAAACATATTTCAACTTTTGTCTTTTAGATCACACTTAATTTTGGATTTCTTATCAGTTGATACTACTTTCATCAACTGAGAGTTCTGAGGAAATCGAACCGGCCAACAAAGACACTCCTGCTGTCTCTTCCCAATCAGAAGATATAGCCGATTCTGATTCTAGCCCCCAATTGATCCGCAGGACCAAAACTTCTCAAGTAACACGATCGTCACTACAAACTTTACCTATTTTAATGTAAAATTCAAATTCACAAATGTGTACCTTTTTGTTTTAGACTGCCCACGTCACTCACTCAGTCACTTCTGCTGAAGAACTTAACCCATTAACTTTGCCACAGCAACACGGTCAAGAACAGTCAACGTCACATGACACGATTCAATTTTCAGGACCCAGAGTAATTCCAGCCACTTTTCCACTTTTCTCTCACACAACCCAAATAGTGGATCCAACAACCAATCCTTTGCAACATTCTCCAGCAAAAACTCAAAGGATTGAATCAACTTCATCAGGTTATTCTTTCCAAAAAGAATCTAATAGTTCCTGACTCTGATTCTGCTTCCAAGGCTGCTGACACTACCAACTCAAACTCTTCCAAATCCAAGGTTTCAAAAACTCCACCAGAATTGCAACCAACACCTTCAGATTTAGCACAACTTCAAACTCCTCCGGGACCAAAACCAAGCACATCATTTATCCCGACGACTCCATCTAGTGCTACCTTGGATGACTTAACTTCTATTTTGAATAAAATCATCCAGGGAACCAAAGTACCAATACCTGTTCTAGTCATCCCAAGTCCAGTTTATACAAGACCTCCAATCGAATTAAATTCTGATACTCGGGAACAACTTCGATCGCTCATCAAGCTCTTGGATCATCCTCCTGCCACATGGGTTGATGACCCAATTCTTAATCAACTTTTAACCTCTCTTTTAAGCTCCTCTTTTGAACTTCCAACCAACATTCCCAATTTTGACTTAATTCAAAGATTCAAACAACTCATTGAAGAAAGTTTCGCATTCCATTTTCAATTCTAGGAAATTGAAAATCGAGAAGTCACAGCCGTATCCAAAATTGAAAATTACCAAGCAAATGCTCAACCAATCAAAGTTGCTCGTGATGAGTTTGATTTAAAGATTGCCCGTGCTATTTCTGTCCAAGCCTTTCATGACCAAGAAGAAGCAAGGCTTGAAGCAGAATTGGCTCTAATTCAAGAACTCACCACTCTTCGCCAAAATCGGACCACCTTGGCTAGACCTTTGGTTGCGGCTCAGCAAGAACAACACCTCCTTATCCAACAACTTGTCTTGATTGACACTGAGTGAGAGAAAGTCGAACAAAAACTTGAGAAGATCCAAACTGATAAATCTAAACAAATTGGGATGCTTACAACTCTGGAAAACAAAAGGACAACACTATGCTCTGTTCTGGCTAAATTATTGGCGCCTTAAACTTTTCTTTATTTTGTAATGACTTTTGTCTCTTTTAAACTTTATGCATGCTAAATTTTCTGTGTTTGCCAACAATAGAAAAGTTTTAAATATTTTCCATTAATCGAGCTAATCACCTTTCCTGACTCGATATCTTTAATTCGATAAGCGTTTCCAGAATATGTCCATATTACTTGAAAGGGACCTTCCCAACTATGGGACCACTTACCAAGAAATCTCGATTTCTTTTCCATTGGTAAAATAACTTTCAAAACCAATTCGCCTGTTTGAAAAGATTTCTTAGAAATTCGACAATTATAACTTCAAGCAATACTCTCTTTCTGTCGAATTACATTCTCTAGTGCTAAAATTCTCTCTGAATCTAACTCATTTAACTCATCAAACATTGCATTCTAATAATCATCGATCGGCAAATCGTTTTGTTTCGATACCCTCAAGGTATTCAAATTAATTTCCAATGGTAATACTGCATCATGGCCATACACCAATTTATAAGGTGAAGTTCCTATCGAACCTCTTAGTGAATTTCGATAAGCCCATAATACCTGACTTAAAGTCTCATGCCATGTTCGAGGCCTATTCCCAATATGATTTTTAATCAAGCCTATCAATATCTTGTTCGCTGCTTCAACTTGGCCGTTAGCTTGTGCATAATAAGGAGTCGAAGTGACCATATTAATATTCCTCAAAGCTGCAAAGTTATTAATTCTTTGACCAGTAAACATAGTTCCTTGGTCAGTACTTAATATCTGAGGAATTCCAAATCGATGGATAATATTTTCCTCGACAAAATCAATTATCTCACTTTGACCAACCTCTACCAACGGAATAGCCTCAACCCATTTTGTGAAATAATCAATAGCCACCAAAATAAATTTATGTCGTTTCGAAGAAGGAGGATGAATCAACCCAATTAAATCCAAAACCCAACCTCTAAACGGCCGCTGGAATTTGTTGTATCGAACCATGTTTCTGACATTTTTGACACGCCTTTGCATAATCAATACAATCTTTTATCATAGATGGCCAAAACACCTGATTACGATATAACACCCATCTCATTTTCCTTCCTGCTTGATGAGCACCACAGATTCCATTATGAACTTCACCCAAAGCAATTTTCTGATCTTCTCGTCCCAAACACCTCAGCAAACTTCCATCAACCCCTTTTTTATACAACTCATCAGCCAATAAAACAAAGTTCATTGCCTATAACTTTATTTTTCTATTAACTGCAGTATTGGGATCTTTCAAATACTGAGTAATAAGCTTTCTCCAATCAGAATCCTCCCATTCATCTATACACAACACTTCTCTTTCACTTGCTGGCACTAAAATTTGATGGATACTAGAAAATTTTCTAATAGTTTCCGGGCTAACCCGATATCTTGAAGCAATTTAGGCCAATTCATTAGCAATTTCATTATGAATTCTAGGGATATGTACCAAAGAAACCTTCTGAAAAGAAGTTAACATCTCCCAAGCAGTTACTAAATATTTCTGTAACGTTTCATTGTTACATTTAAATTCCTTTGAAAACTACTTTAAAACCAATCGTGAGTCTCCAAGAATTTGAACTTCTAAAGCCCCTTTGTCGATTAAAATTTCGAGACCTAAAATTAAAGCCTCATATTCAGCGACATTATTTGAACAAGGATACTTTAGTTCAAACAAAAATTCTGATGGAACCCCCTCAGGTGAAACAATAAGGATTCCAACCCCTGCACCATCTTTGTGCTTAGATCCATCAAAATATAATTTCCAATAATTGACCTCTATATCAATAATATTTGCCCCCTGGTCATTCAGACCTTTCGAATTATCCACAAGAAAGTCTGCAATGACCTGTCCTTTAACAGCTCTCGCTGGGACATATTGCAAATCGAATTCTGTTAATGCTAACATCCATTTTCCTAAACGCCGCCTTAACATAGGGAAACTAAGCATATACTTAACAACATCAGTCTGCGCTATCACCTTTATCGATTTAGCCACCATATAACACTTTAATTTCATACAAGCATGATATAATGACAAACATAATTTTTTAGTCGGTGAATACCTTGTTTCGATATTAGTTAAAACTCAACTAAGGTAATAAACTGCGGGTTCATGCCCATTTTCATCATCTTGGGCTAACATACATCCAATCGAATTCTCAGATGCTGCAATATATAATTTTAAAGGCTCAACTGGACGAACATTCGCCATAATTGGGGCTTTGGCCAAATAATTTTTTATCGAGTTGAATGCCGCCTGATGTTCTGTAGTCCATTCAAATTTCGAACCATTCTTTAATTTTACTAGAGGCGCAAACACCCTAGTTCGATCTGACAGATTCGAAATGAACCTTCGAAGATAATTAATTTTCCCCAAAAACGATTGTACTTCTTTTTTCGATTTGGGTGCAGACAAAGCTAATATTGCATCTGCTTTATTCTTATCGATAACTATCCCCTTCTTATGAACGACAAAGCCTAAGAAATTTCCCGCCGATACACCAAAAGCACACTTCAAAGGATTTATTTTCAATCCTTTTTTCCTCATAGTCAAGAATGCTTTTCTTAAGTGGTCTATATGTTGATTTACATAAATGGATTTGACCATTACGTCATCAATATACACTTCCATTAAATTTTCCAATAAACTCATGGAAAATGGCATTAATTGCTCGTTGATATGTCGCTCCAGCATTTTTTAAACCAAAGGGCATAACCATCCATTCATATGTACCTAATGCCCCAGGACAACGAAAAGCAGTTTTGGCCACATTATCCTCTGCAATAAAAATTTGATTATATCCAGAATAACCATCCATGAAGCTTAGGATTTCATTTTCCGCTGTAGAATCAATTAACATATCTACAATTGGCATGAAATACTCATCCTTTGGTGTAGCATTGTTCAAATCTCGAAAATCAATACACACCCTCAATTTTCTATTTTTCTTCATCACTGGAACTATATTCGACACCCACTCTACATAACAAGCGGTTCGAATAAATTTGGCTTTAATCAAGCGTTCTATCTCTTCCTTAATTTTCACATTGATTTCAGGAGCAAAACGTCTAGGGATTTGTTTCACAGGTCAAGCATTGGGTTTTAATGCTAATCGATGTTCTACTAACGATCGATCAAGACCAGGCATTTCATGGTAGTCCCACGCAAAACAATCCTTAAACTCATGTAACAAATCGATAAGATTAGTTCAAAAAGGATCAATAAGATCTTTACAAATATATGTAATTCGAACATCATCATGAGTACCCAAATTAACTTCTTCTAAAGGATCTTGAGATTCAAACCCCTTATAATGATCATCTTCAGTTGTACATTTTTCAAATTCCAAATCATAAATACAATCGAAAGTAAAATCAATAACATCACGAGAGAGAGTAGAAACTTGATCTTTGATTGAATCATCATAACTTTTATTCTCTAAACAATGAGCCTCTGCTATTAAATCGGCAGTCCGACTCATATTGTTAATTTCATTACAAGTAATAAAAAGATCATTACTACATTCGACTAGAGGTGTCGAATCAAACATATTACTACTAACAAATCTATCAATCCTATCTGATTCAACTTTATCAGAAGAATCATCTTTATTCTCTAAAACTTGGAAATTATTTAAATAATTATGCAAAGTTACCAGGTAATCGAAAACTTCCTCAACCTGGTCCATGGTGCAGTCTTCAAGATCTTCAAGAAGAACAATCCCAACCCGTCAGCTCGAAAGGCATATATGGGTGGCGCAACTTCACCGAAAGTCCTTCAGAAGTCAAATAACAGCCTTCACAATTGTAAGGATTCAAAGATCGATCAACATTTAAAGGCTTCAATTTTCGATTATATATCCTAAAATCGACATGCATTTGTTCGACATATAAACTCGAATCTGCCTTGACAATTTCAGGCTTGCCCTCTTTAGTCCATAGAAGCACGCTCTGATGCACTGTAGATGGCACAGCACACACTCCATGGATCCAATTCCTTCCAAGTAAAGCATTATAACTAGTCTTCGACGGGACCACCACAAATACAGAGTGTCTTTCTGAAGACCCCACCTTCACTGTCAAAGTAACTAACCCTTTTGCTGGTGTGGAATTTCCACTAAAGTCAGTTCCAGCGATATTTGTAGGGACCAACTCTTCAAAATGTTTTCCTACTTTTCCCAGCATCCTTTCAGGTAAGAGACTTATCGCTGCTCTACCATCAATCAGCACCTTATTTGGTTTAAAACCATTCACAATAACAACAATGTGAAAGGGACGCAAATGAGACATCTGCCTCTCAGTTGGACGAGCAAAGAAACCTGGTTCGTCTTCTATACGGATGAAAGAAAAAGCTTCTTCATCCTCTTGATCGTAATCCTCATCTGGATTACCTTCACATTCCCCAAGGTACTCGGTAGGGATTATCAAAATCGTCCCCACCATGTCATCATCTCCTTCGTCGAAGTGTTCCTCATCGACATCAACATCTTTATGTTTATCTACCCCAGAAGACTGAGCGACTGCCTTTCCTTTGTCCATCTTAGCTGGCGATGGAATCTCCTTAGGATAAATCTCTCTATCAGAAGGAAAGACAATTCGGGAATGCACCGAAGGAGTTGCCCCCTTGCTTGCTTCCTTCCCTGTATCAATTTGAAGTTTTTTATTTTGATTGAAACTTCTCCTTCCTCCTCTTCCTCTTGGGTATCCTCTGGCTCGCCCTCGAAAAGCTGCATATTGATTTCGAGACGGCGCTCTATGTCCCCATTGAGGATTACGTCGATATAAGGGATGTATTCACATCATGTAGAGGAATTTTCGAACCAGAACCTTCTACACGTCGAATTGGTTGTCTCTGACGTGCTTATTCCTCCCTGTGGGTTAATTCTTTCTTCATTCTTTCTTTTTCAAAGATTGCCGCCACTTCAGCATCAAAGACAGCGTTACACCGTGGACACAACGACACGTCCCGGTCTTTGATTTTTTGCTGAACCAAGAAGTCCAACAAACCATCCCCCGTTCTGGGGTACACAGCTCTTACTTGTGACTCAAAATCATCAAGAGCCACATCAAAATCATAAGACATCCCCACTATATTCACTTCAAAGCAGGGTTCCACATAACTGGCATCAGTTTCGAAGGGATCTACATCGACCTTCATTTCCTTTTTGCCATCATCAAATTTCAAACGTCCTTCCATTATCGCCTCCTGAATCAAATCCCTGAAACGAACACAACTGTTAGTCGAATGACTTGTTGCTTGATGGAATTTACAATAAGGCTTTCCTTTCAAATCCTTCAAGGAAAGTAAAGTTCTACCCTCAGGCAAAACCAATTGTTTATCTTTAAGCAACACATAAAAAATCTGATCAGATTTTGAGATATCAAAACTATATTTCTTTCCACTTTTAAATTTTAAATCATTCGACTTTTCACTACCAGGGAGTTTTTTCAACAAAGAACAAACATATGGAGGGCTTTTCTTAAGTTCGGCCAAATCGACTTCTGTTTCAAAATCGATTTCCTCCTCTGAGGACTCCATGGTTACATAAGCAACTTTCTCCTTTCGAATAAATGGTTTACTTTTCGACCTCTGTTCGGTTCTATGCTTTTCTTTCTCCTTTTTCATTAACTCAGTTTGCCAAACCTTTTCAGCCAATTGAGCCAAATCAGGAATATGCACATTAAGCAACTTTCTGCGCATATAGAATCCTAACCCCATAGTTGCTATTTTCACTATCTCATTCTCAGGCAATATGACATATCACCTACTTCTAGTATTTTTGAAACGTATTAAATAATCATCAATGGTTTCACCATCTTCACGTTTCAAAGCTACTAAATCGGTAACTGCTACATTCATTTCCCCTCGATAAAACTGAGCGTGAAAAGCAGTTTCCAACTGATTCCATGTTGTAATCGAATTTGGTCTAAGATTCGAAAACCATGTAAATGCATTCTTCGTCAATGACGACAGAAAAATTTCATTTTCAAATTTTCATCATTTGCTAAATTTCCAATCTTGACCAGATATCGAGCAACATGTTCAGTTGTTGATTCTCCAACTTCTCCAGCAAATTTTGTAGTTATTTTCGGATTCTTTACCCCTCTTGGCACTTCAGCCATTTGAACTACTTGGGGAAAAACCGAAACAAAATGTGGCTGATTCATAAAACCAACATTCAATCCGACCCGATTTAACACTTCTTTTACAATTCGGGTGACCTGATAACGATCACCACGCAATCCATGTAAAACATTATCAGCATTCTTATGTCGATGAACTATGCGAGGATTTTCTCGATTTGGAACATGATTTTCATTTTGAAAAATATTTTCCATCCCCTCATTAGTTCCTCGAGCATTATGCCTTTCACCTTTATCATAATCGACGATTCGAGCAATCCTCTCGACTTGTCTAGCAAGACGCTCGAATCTCGATTCATGATCGGCCATCATAGGATTCAGAATTGTAGTCATTTGCTGAGTCAATAAATTAACCAAGTCATGATGACTTTCCTCCACTTGTTGTCGATACGCTGCCATTGAACTTGTAGCTTTCAAAGTGGGGCCCACTTGATACTCACAAGAATACTCAGAGTGTTATTGTGAAATTTGCATAATATTTACTCTATTTGCATTCCCAAAACGAATAGACGGGACAAACCCGCCCACAGGTGGGGTGTAACCAGCAGGAAGACCATAAGGGGGCCAACCAGCGGTTAATGGAGGTTGAAACGGTGGCACAGGGCCCCGTGGACGAATATTACGTCCCACATTTCCAGTTTGAATAGTTGTGACAACTATGCTTTCAGTTCCAATTGCACCTTCCGAACGTGAAGACACGTCGGCCTGTTGCATGGATACCGGTATGCTATCATTGGTGAACGAACCACCATTCACATTTGACAATTCATCAACCATGTGAATGATCTTCCCACTTCGTAATCGCATACACCAGGAAACTTGTGGAAAACCACTATTTTAACACACTTCGGTTTAAAACTGTCCCACTGGGCGTGCCAATTTGTTTTGTCGGTTTTTAGCAAATCAATGGTGGTTCGATATCTAGTGATCTGGGAGCGAAACCTACTCCTCTGTGCGAGTACCAGCTTTCTATAAGTGCATCAAAGTGTCTTCGATTAGGCTAAATTTGAAAATTAAAATAAAATAAAATTAAGAATTGACAAATAAAATTTAGAAATTAAAGTTTTGTAAACTAAATTAACAATTTTTAAAGAAATTAAAGATAAACAATAAATTGCCTTTGTTTGAAGCAAAGAACTTCCACATGAAAAATGTAAACACAAAAAGGTAAATTGAACAATAAAATAAAGAACATTTAATAGATAAAATTAATTGAAATGTAAAATTTACAAGAAAATAAATTGAAATAATAAGGAAGGTGGAAGGAATCCTACAGAAAAAGTTACTCGATCGCAGACTCAGGAATTCTCTGGGATGTAAGTGTGCTTGAGTGTTTTCTGAGTAAAAGTTCAAATTCCTTTTCACTGAAATTTCCTAGTATTTATAAGCTAACCTTACATAACGGTAAATTAAAATTACATTAATTACAATTAATTATAATTAAAATAAATTACAATTTTAAAACACAACCGTCCTTGGTAACTGTTCCCACTACACGATTATAGATATTCTCCATGTGATTAATTATCCACTAACTTTCTCACTTCTTTGACCACTCGACTAAATCTTCGAAAGTCTTTCAAATCGAATTTTCCTCTCGACTCAACTTCTTCGATTTTGACAAAGCAATTAGAAACGATTTCCGCGTCATCTACTCCAACTTAGCCTCCTAAGCACGTTTTCTCGAAACCCATACTTGATATTTTTCGATTTGACTCTTTCTGATCGAAAATAATTTTTCAATCAACACTATTTTAATTTGTTAGTTAAATAATTTAAAAAATAATTATATTTGATAATATTATGTGTAATTATAAAAATTATTATATTATGTGTATTTTATTTCTGCGAACGAAATTTTCTGAATCTATTTTGTCGAAATTATGCAAATATGACTGGGGTTGTTCCGTCTCTCTCTCTCCCTCCTCCGAGTTGGACATGCACAATACATAATATTAATAAATAATCCAACGAGCCAATCAAAATACTAAACAAATAAGTTTTTAAAAGATGATTTATTAAATGTTCAATTTCACTTCTAAAAATGACTGAGCTTACCTCTTGAATTCCCATGAACAAGATGATTGTGCTTATTACATTTGATAAGAATCCCGTGATTAAGAAGAACTTTTTATTTTTAATATTGGAGTGGTAGTGGTATTTTTTTAAAATATGGATTGTTGAGGTGCTATACTCAAATGTGGAATCGTTTAACTAGAGAAGAAGAAATCGGACCGTTCGATTTATTAGAGATACAGAAATCAGACCGTCCAATTTTTAAAGATACACAAATCGGACCGTCCAATTTATAAAGGTACAGAAATTGGACCGTCTAATTTTTATTCCGCAACAATATTATATATATTTACTTTTATTATTTAATTTTAAT
>NC_029786.2:88807809-88809572 GCF_000816755.2 Arachis ipaensis
ATATTTTATATTTTATTATTATTTTAAATCGATTAATTACCAAAAACTATATTGATTTATCTAAACTAAACTGATTTGGTGACCAATTTTCAATTAACCTAATTGAACCTGCTAGTTTGGTCTAGTTATTTGAACCATAATCTAGACCATTGCTATAGCCACGGTTGAGCAACCAATAGACAGCCACCGAAGCATTGCCAATTGCCATTGGACTATACCATTGATAGCTAACTTCAATCATTTATTATATGAATTAGCATCTAAAATGAGAAAATTAGTAAAATAATAAAATAAAAAATTAATTATCATTAATTTTATAATTTCTATAAAATATGTATTTTATTATTTTAATTTTAAAATAATTAATTTTTTATTTTACTAAATAAATTTAAAAAAGAATACAAGAATAATTTTATAATAAAAAATAACTTGATTCACATAATTAAAATTTATAAAAATAAGACAAATTTTAATGCACTTCGAAAAAAAAAAGTGTTACGTCTTTTTAACTTTAAAACCTAAATTCTAATATGTAAACCATAAATTTGAATTTTAAATTTTAAATTATAAATTTTAAATTTCGAATTCTAAATTCTAAGATTGTGTTTGGAAGAAAAAGTGAGATTGATAGAATAAAACCAAATTAAGTTTGTATTTGAAGACAGAAATTAAATTAAGTCTTTGTATTATATTTAATATAAAATATACTAAATTGAGTTATGTCTTAGTATTATATTTAATTTAATATAAATATGAAAATTAAAGGATAGATTTGAAATTTAAAAAGTTAAATGAGAATATTTTAAAAAAAAATATTAAAGATTCAGTCTCCAATTCTAAAAATTTAAGTTTTTTTGTCTCCACTAAAGTTACTGAAAAAATTATAATTTATGTCTCGAGATTAAAATTTTAGTTTCAATTTCTAAGCACCAATCATAATACTGAGTTCTAGTTCATAGTCTCAGTTTCAAAAAACAAATCTACCTAAATTCTAAATCATAGATTTTAAATTCTAAATCTTGAATTTTAAACTTTAAATATGAGTTATTGACATAAAATATAACAAATAAAGAATTAAAATTTGTTTAATTAAAATAGTGTTCATCAACACTTTTTATTTAATAAGAAACGTAAATAAAAAGAGTTTAAAATTAAGGTCAAAATTAGAAGCAAATTAGTATCTTTTTCCGTAATAATATTACGAAAATATAAATATTTTAAAATTATGTCGATCCTAATATTATAGATTATGGCACAAAAAATTTATAGCATGAAACTACTTTTACAAAAAGGTTAAAAGGGACAAAAATTCCTGTTAACTAAGAAGATTAGAATATCTGTAGATAAAAAAATAAAGAGTAAAGTATATTTTTTGTCCCTGAAGTTTAACAAAAGTTTCAAAAATATCTCTAAGTTTTATTTTGTTTCAATTTTATTCCAAAAGTTTTCGATTTGCATCAAATATACCCCTGACGACTAATTTTTCAAAAAATTTAAGACAAAGTCAATAATAATTTCATAAGAATAATCTTCAATACAAGCAAATCAAGCATAATTTTCATGCATTATTGTTAGATTGGTCTTAAATTTTTTTGAAAATTTAGTCGTTGAGGGTATGTTTGATACAAATCGAAAATTTTTGGGACAAAATTGAAACAAAATAAAACTTAGGGGTATTTTTGAAACTTTTGCCAAACTTTAGGGACAAAAAGTATACTTTACCCAAAAATAAATAATAAGTTTTTTAGTTATTATTTTTATAA
>NC_029786.2:88809757-88810808 GCF_000816755.2 Arachis ipaensis
AAATAGAGAAAGAGACAAAAGAGAGAGAAAGATAAAGAAGAAGAATGAGAGAAGGAGTTTGTTAATTTTGGAAATTAAGAAAAAAATTATTTTAATTATAATAAAAAATATTTAATAATTTTTTGTTGATTTTTAGCAAATCGATGATGGTTCGATATCTAGTGGTCTGGGAGCGAAACCTACTTCTCTTTGTGAGTATCGGTTTTTTTAAATGTGCATCAAAGGATCTTTCGATTAAACAAAAATAAAAAGAAAATCTGAAAGACAAAGTAGTTTCGAAAATAAATGGACTAAAATTAAAATAAATTGCATTGAATTTAAATAAAGTAGTAAATTGCTTTCAACAAGATCAAAGGACTTTGAAATTGAAAAAACAAAGTGCTGAATCTTAAAGAGAACAGGAAAAGTAAATGATGCTTGAAAAGTAAATTTGCAAAGAAAGTAAAGTTTGCGGAAAATGTAAATGAAAATATAAAAACAAATGGAAGGAATCCTACAGAAAATTGACTCGAAGCAAACTCAATAAGTCACTGAGATGTGAGTGTGCGTAAGTATTTTTCTGAAGCAAAGTTCCAACCTTTTTTCCTTCGAGTCTTCTCATATTTATAAATATCTCCTACCAATCAGATTGAGATGTAACTTCCACGCTCCTTAGTTTTAAACAACTGTTCTCGCTCCTTTTAGACTAGCAAAAATAACTGCTACAAACAATCTTTGACACTTGAACTCTTCGATTCGAACATATCAGCCAGCATCCTCGATCAGATCGATCGATTAGCTCCTGCTTCGTATTCTTTGCCATAAATTTTCTCGATGCGGACTTTTACTCTTTAAGATACAAATTTATTAAATCTCTAATTCAGCATCTCTTTGAAATATAATATTTTTTATTAACAGTGATATATTTTGATTTGTCAAATTATTTATATAAAATATAAATTATAAATCATATATAGAGTGGGAAGGATAAAGAAAAATAGAAAAAAGAGAGAAGTAGATAAGAGAATGTAAGAAGGAGATTTATTAATTTTGGAGAGAAATATTTTTCTAA
>NC_029786.2:88810846-88823548 GCF_000816755.2 Arachis ipaensis
ATTAATTTTATTTTATTTTATTTTATTTTTGGACGGAGGACTGTTATGTCTAACAGAGAGAAACGTTGGGGATTGATTTGTACATTAATTTTTCTTGGGGACTAAAATGTCCATTTTTAAAATCTTTGGGAACTGATCTGGGTAATTAGTTTATCAGAAAATGAACTAGGGACTGATTTGTCTGCTGGAGTAAAACCTTGAAGATTGATTTGTGTATTAATTTTTTTGATGACTAAAATGTCCAATTTTAAAATCTTTTGAACTAATTTGGGTATTTATTTTTTAAAATTCTTTTAAAAATTAAAAAGGGTTGTTTTCGTTGATGTTTACCAAACGACCCCTAAAAGTACTTAGGATTTACGGTAGGCGATTCGATCTTCCTATCAATAAATCCAAGTTATACTTATGGCCTTATGCAATGCATAATTATTTAAAGGCATCCAAGAATGATTATGTTCAATTCAATTATTGATCAATCAGGGGGTAAATACATGCACGGTCTACACATCATGTGAAATAAACAATCGAACATCGCGTAAACAAAAGGGATGATGAGAAATAATTGAGAATTTATGATGTATTGACCCTCACACATATATAAGATACGATACGATATGATTACGAAATATGTAAATATATAAATTTTAGAATTTTATAAGATATAGATATAACATATATAAAATATAAAGTATTTTTATATAAATTATAATGATATTTTGATATTTATTAATATATAAAAATATAAAATATTTTTTAAATTATTTTTAATGTCTTTTTTAATTATATAAAATATTTAAAATATTTTTTATTTTAAAAAATAATAATATATATTATTTCTAAACTCATTTTAAGATACAGGTTATAAATAAGGTTAAATATGTTGACATGTGATGGTATTTATATGTCCAAGTGTATTCGAAAAAGAATTTTTTTTAGGATTTTGCTAGGTAGACAATGACTTTTGTGAACAATGGAATCTAAAATTGGTCCAATAAATTTAAAACACACTACACCCCCAAATTACTCATCTAAATTTTAATATTAGGATAACCATCCGCACACCTAGTGAATTGAACATCCGATATATTCATTGTTCACATTGTTTAGTATTTTCATTGTCTACCTATACTTTTCTTTTTTTATTTTTTTATTAAGATACGGTTAGGCACAATAGACACGGGTGTCGGTCTGTCGGACGAGTGTCGATGAGTGCCATGTCCAAAATATGTCTGACACGCGGACACGACAACTCAGCAAAGTGTCCGTACTTCATAGTTGAGAATTATTTCAATTTTTTTTAAACAAAGGAGCTCAACAGACAAAGTGGAGCGAAGAAACAAAGAAATAAAAACGAGTAAATAGCCAAAATCGTCCCTTAAAGATACCCCGATCTTCATTTTGGTTCTCGAAAGATAAAGTTAATAAAAATCGTCCCCGAAAGATACACGATTGGTCACGTTAGTCCTTCCGTTAGTTGGATGATGACGTGTTACGTTAAGTGCCACATGGCATATGATGACGTGGAGGGCTAATACCACGTGTCACAAGATGATTGGTTGACGTGTCAGATCAGTGACACGTGGCATGCCACGTGGCACTTGACATGTAAAAAAGTTATTTATAATCAAAATAGTACTTGAAAGTTCAGACGCAAGTCATTTTCATCCCTAAAATTTTAAAAAATAATCAAATTAATCCTTATATATTTTTTTATTTTTTCTTGATACTATTAAATTTAAAATATTTTTTGATACTACTAATTTTAATAGAAATGTAATTGACAATAAAAAAATTAGTAATTGTATCTTTTCTTCTTAAAAATTTTTTCAATAAAAATATCTCTCTCTTTTAATTCTTGTCAAAATCTCTCTTATTCTTTTCTATTCTAAAACTTTTTTCTTACATTATTACATTTTGCTGGAATATATATATGTGTGTGTGTGTGAAATGTAGGTATTTGTTAACCTAAACAAAGTTATATGCTCAAAATAAAAATTAATAAAAATTTATACATCTTTTTTTTTCATTACGGTATTACTTTCATTTAGGTTAACATACATAAATTTTGATTTATAACTTTGTTACTAATTTTTTTTATTGTCAATTACATTTCTATTAAAATTAGTAGTATCAAAAAATATTTTAAATTTAATATTATCAAGAAAAAATAAAAAAAATTATATAAGAACTAATTTGATTAATTTTAAAATTTTAGGAATGAAAATGACTTACGTCTGAACTTTCAATGACTATTTTGATTATAAATAAGTTTTTTACATGTCAAGTGCCATGTGGCATGTCAGGTGTCACTGATCTGACACGTCAACTAATCATATTGTGACATGTGGCATTAGCCCCCCACGTCATCATATGTCACGTGGCACTTAACGTGACACGTCATCATCCAACTGACGGAAGGACTAACGTGACCAATCGTATATCTTTCGATGATGATTTTGATTAACTTTATCTTTCGAGGACCAAAATGGAGATTGGAGTATCTTTCAAGGACGATTTTGGCTATTTACTCAAATAAAAACTAGTCAACATAAACCATAACCATCTAGTAACTTACCAAACAATAACATGTCCCCTTGTCATCTTCGGCATTGCCATCAACAACAAAAGGGATCATCACGCCTCCATTCCTGATAACTAAGACTAGACATGTTAACGAGCTCTCCTACCCCTTTTTCTTTATTCTGAAATATCCTCCTATTCCTTTCGATCAAGACGTTCCAAACTATCGCAAAGAAACATATGAACCATTTCTTACGATCCTCCTTGCTACAAGTTGCACCTGTCCAGCTTTAAAAATGTTCCTTCAAAGTACCGGAGAAGGACCATTGTCTGTCAAGATGAGCTAACCATGCACACCACACCTGTCAAGTAAATTCACATCTAAGAAATAAGTAATGAACATATTCCACATCTTTATTACATAGTACACACATATTATCCTCATGATTAACTATCCCAAGCCAACACAATCTTTCTTTGGTATTCACCCTATCTATCAAGACGAACTAAACAAACAGCTCCACTCTTGGAGGAACTAAGCCTTTCCAAATAGTATTAGTGAAACTATAACTTATTACGTTCTCCGAAAGCGTTTCTTCCTGCAACACCTGCACAAATGATTTAGTAGAAAATACACCTTGTCTACCAAAATTTCACATAACCGTATCCTCTCTGTCAGCTGTTAGTTTAACCAGCCTCAAAGTGTCATGTAATTGATTCACAAGTTCCAGCTCTCATTGGAATAACTCACCTCCATTGGAAGTTCCAAATCCACTCTAACCCATCTCAGAACCCACAATCCTCGATGATAGATCCTTTCTGGATTAAAACTGAGAAGAGCCTTGAAAATCTATCCTTCAAAGGACCACAATATAGCCAGACATCCTCCCAGAAACGAGTTCTTCAACCATTACCAACTTCCATAGTCAATCCGGTTATCATCTTGTCTCTTACATGTTGCTCCTTAACCTGTAGTTAACAAATATCCTTCCATGGCCCTCTAGTAGGTAATGTCTGAGTAGAAAGTAGCTCATTAGTATTGAGATTATTACAAGAGCATACCATCTTTTTTCACAACGGACATTCTTCCTCTGAAAACCTCCACCACCACTTAAACAACAGGACTGTATTACGAACCATCGCATCTCCTACTCCTAAACCACCTAGCTTTTTCGGAACCTGAACCACTTCCCATCTAACCAAAGCTATACCATTCCTACCATTCTCCTTACTCTACAAGAATTTTCTCTGTAATGAAATCAATTTCTCAGCAACAGCATTCAGCATCTTATATAAGTTTAAATAATATATCGGCAGGCTATTTAAAACAGTTTCAATAAGCACCAACTTTTCCGCTTTGTTGAGCACCTTCGATTTTCATAAGCTGAGTTTTTTCTCCACTTTGTCAATTATTGGCTTTCAAGTCTTGACTAGCCTCGGGTTAGTTCCTAGAGGAACTCCAAGGTATTTGACGGAAAGAGTAGCTTCCTTGCACCCCAACAAGCTGCACATACTTCATACCCACTATTGGCCACAATTGATTGGGATCAAACTAAATTTGTCAAAATTGATGCTTAATCCCAACATCAATTCAAAGCAACATAAAAGCCTCTTGTAGTTCTTAACAGTCTCCTCCTCTGGCAGACAAAACAAGATAGTGTCATCTGCAGACTGAAGATACGACAATTCTATATTGTCTCTCCTAACTAATAAAGGGGATATACGTCCGTTCCTAACTGCCTCTCCGACCATTCTATGTAGGATGTCAACAACAAGTACAAATAAAAAGGGAGATAGTAGGTCACCTTATCTCAACCCTCTTTTCATCTTAAATGGCTTTGTTGGTGAACCATTTATCAAAAACCGACATAGACGTTGTGCCGACACACTCCATAACCCACTCCCTCCACATTCTTTCAAATTTAAACGAAATATAGAAAACTTAGAGTGATACTATACTTCCAATCCCTTTTGGCAACTAAGTCCAACCAAATTAGTTCAAAGTCTAATAAAAATCAACTTTATTATTAGTGCGTGTAAACACGTTACCTTTTCATATCTTGCACTTGTTCTTCGCGTTCTTCTTCTTCTACTTCTTCTTTGCATTTTTCTTCTTCTCCTTCGTGTTCCTTTTTCTTTATATATTTTCTTGTCATCGTCATTCTTTTATTGCTTTACTATTGCTGTATTTTTTTCTTTTTCTCTTCTTTTTTGATAATTTTTGCAGCATTATGTATGCGTTCTTCTTATTTGTTTGATTTTTCTTCTCTTTTTATTGTTTTTATTCTTGTTACGAGGGTAAAATAAAAGAATTATGAGAAGTTGAATTAAAACAAGAAGAAGAAGATGATGATAACGAAGAAGAAGTGGAGAATGAGTTTTGAGTTATGTAGAATTTATCAAAAAATAATACCAAAATTTTTTTACTGTGACACATAAGTTTTTTAATTTTAACACCGAAAATTTTTAACGGTGACACTAAGAAGGTGAAATAAAGATGATAAGGATGTGAAAGAAGAAGAAGAAGAAAAGGAGGAGGAGCAGGAGGAGAGTTTTGAAATATTATTTAATTGAATGAATGTATGTTTATACTTATTGGATGGAATTCTTGCCATAAACAAAAATAGAATCCAAAATTCATAATTTTACGCCGAAATTTTGTTACAAAATATAGAAATTTCTTCTTTAATGCTGTATTTTTTTCTTCTTATTCTTTGTTTTATTTTTTCTTCTCTTTTTCTTGTTTTTATTCTTGTTATAAGGGTAAAACAAGAAGAATAATAAAAAGTTGAAAAAAAAGAAGACGATGTTGATAACAAAAAATAAGAAGAGGAGGAGTTATTTTGAGTTATGCATAATTTATTAAAAAATAACACCGAAATTCTAAAGAATAACAATGAAATATCTTTTTTAATGGCTTAATGCTGCATTTTTTTACTTTTTATTCTTCTTTCTTTGTATCTTTCTTTCTTTCTTTTATGTTGCTCATTGTTTCTCATATTAGTCTTGAATGAACATGTTTGTAATTACAATTTATTTAATTAGATGAATGTAGGCCTACACTTATTGAACTGAATTCTTGCCATAAATAAAAATAGTACCGAAATTTCTTAATTTTAATACTGAAATTTTGCTATAAAAATATTGATTAATCTCGTCTTTAATGCTGCATTTTTTTTATTCTTCTTTCTTTTTTTTTTCTCGTACTTCTTTTTTTAGGATTATTACTTCTCATATTAGACTTGAATACATATTTATTAGATTGAAATCTTATATGTGCAAAGAAAAAGAATAAAGTAGAAAAAAGAATACTGTAACAATAACGATAACAATAATGATAACGATAACGATAACGATGACGACGATGACGATGATGATGGAGGAAAAAGAAAAGAGAAAAAAAATTCAAATGAAAAGAAAGGAGAATGAAGGAAGAGGAGGAGGTAGTGACGGCGGCGATAGTGGTGGTAACGATAACGACGACAATAAAAAAATAAAAAAAAGAAAGAGAAGAAGAAGAAGAAGAAGCCATATCATTATATATTTAAATAAACAAAAAACCAAAACAAACTATAAATTTTGGGGAAAAAAAAATGTGTATCATAAATGAAAAAATTAAATTACATCGGACACAAAAAAGTAATTTAAGTAGTTGAGTTTGAGCAAGTGTTGTTGCCACCCCCACACCATGCATGATCGTGTGATAGACAATGGTTTGACATTTGGACAAGATTAAGCACCGACTCTATTTCTATAGTCTATAGTATATTCCATACTTCCTCCTTTTGCTCTGTAAAACATAAACATAAAGACATAGAGATAAAGATATAAAATATCAAATATAATGGAACATAAATTTTTAAATTTATTTAGTATTTAAATATATGATATTATATTTAAATTACAATTCTAATACAACAACACGGTATTAACTCTATCACCATTATCACTTTTTCATTTTTATTATCATCACCATTATCATATTAATTCAGACTATCATCATTAATAACTTTTAATGTAATTATAAATTCAATTCAACAAACCAACAAATTAACATAAAAACATTTTAACAACAAAATTAATCAAAATTTAAATAAAAAATAAATAAAAAATTCTTCTACTAGATTATTTTTTCATCTTATTACCTGCAAAAAGCATGATCTAATTATAGTTACAAACAAAAAAAATTGAAATTAAAATTAAAAATAAAAAACTATTCTCATCACCAAAAAAAAAAAACTCAAAGAACTGAAAAGAAAAAAAAAGTAAAAATAAAACCAGAACAAAATAGATGACCACATAGTAAAAGAGAGACAGAGACATAGAAAAGAGACGGAAGCAGATCTAAAAAGAGAGGTGCAACAACGGTAATGAGACAGAGAACGGTGGAAACGCATGAATGAAAAATACGATAGTGGCGACGACAACAAGAAAAAAGGAGAACAACAGAGACTACGACAACACGTGAAGGAAGAGATGACAATGGCAAAGACGACGTAACGCGGCAGTAATTGCGACAACGCGTGAAAGAGGAGATGACAGTTGGTGGCAATGACAACGACGGCAACAAAGTGCAAAGGAAAGAGACGGTGGTAGAATGAAAGAAGAGTAGGAGAAGAAGAGGAGGGTGTATGATGGAAGGAGGTGAATCAACGAAAGAAAAAGGAAAACATGAGAGAATAACAAATAAAGGATAAAATTAAAATTTAAAAAAAGAGATAATATTAAAAAAATTTGTATTTTAATATCTTAAATTAAAGGAAAGACACAAAATAAATATTTTATGTACTTTTGTGTATCATCAAATTTATTAAAAATATGTGTCTAATGTGACAAGAATGAGTATGTGGATACTATTTATTATGAGCGGCTCACACATTTTCAAAACTGATTACATTAAAGAGGTTTGAAAGTGTAAACATTTCACCTCTATAAATAGGAAAATGTAATTGTACATTCGTACACAACAACATAAATAAAAGCACTTCTCTTTCTTTTCTTTCCATATTCTACTAATACAATATCAATATATTATAATAGTATTGGTGAATATTAATATTGGTGTCTTCTATTTATACTTTGTTGTTTTTATTTATTATATCTTTTTCATTTATTTATTTTACAACACGTTATCAGCACGAAACTCTAACCAAATTTTAGAAGACTCCAGGTAACAAATTTTTATTATATCGAAACTCTCTCATCTTGAATTTAATGTTCTTGATATATCTGAAAACAATTATTTATCATGGATACTAGATGCTAAAATTCATCTTGATTCAATGGATCTTGGAGATACCATTAAGGCTGAAAATAATACATCCCAGAATAATAAAGTCAAAGCCATGATTTTTCTTCGTCGTCATCTTGACGTATGATTGAAAAATAAATATCTCACATTAAAAGATCTTGTAGATCTGTGGAAAGACCTTGAAGAAAGGTACAATCATGTGATACTTCCTCAAACCCGATATGTTAGCGAAAACTTTCTCGACCTTCCATGCCTCGAATGTGCTCCTGCAGCAGCAGTATCGAGAAAAAGGATTTAAAAATATTCTGAACTAATTTCTTACCTTCTTGTTATTGGGCTCAACGATGAGTTACTCTTAAAAAATCATGAAGCGCACCCAGCTGGTGCCGCCCCATGTCCTGAAGCAAATGCGACAAATTATAACCCCAGAAGAGGTAAATGGCAAGGCTTTGGTAACAAGAAAAATTATGGAAGGAAAATGAATTATGTTCACAAGAAAGGATCTCACCAGAAGTGGGATAAAGAAAGAAATATTGGGCAAAATAAATCAACGGAGGATAAGTGTTTCCGTTGTGGTGGAAAGGGCCATTGGTCACGTACCTGTCGTACCCCAAGGCAGCTAGTCGATCTTTTTCAAGCATCTTTGAAAAAGGACGACAAAGAAAAAGAGTCGAATTTTGTTTCAAATGATGCTGAAAATTCCACCACTCATTATGATGTATCTGATTTCTTTGAGGATCCTGAAGGAAATATTGGCCGTTTGATCAATGATGGAATAGTTTAATATGTGTTTTTGTTAAATATTCATGTGAATAAATAATGTAAGAAATTTCTTGTTAAGTTTTATGCATTTGAATTTCAAAATTATTGAATGTGCTAATAATAATAAAATTTTTAGTATATACTATACTTTTTAAAAAAATATTTTCAATTAAGGAAATAATTTTACTGAGCAAACATTTCTACTCATTCTATTATTATTTGTCTTTGAAGATAATGGCAAGGACATATAGTGAAAATGTTTGCCTTGCGAATAGTGCAAGTTCGCACACCATTCTCAAAAATGATATATATTTTACCCATCTTGTGCCAAAAGAAGAATATTTTAATACTATTATTAGCTCAGACAATGTAATTGAAGGCTCCAAAAGATCTATAATTTTATTTTCCGGAGGAACAAAATTCATAACAAATAATGCACTATTGTCTACAAAGTCTCTAAGAAATTTGTTGAGCTTTAAAGATATTCGTCGAAATGGATATCATATTGAGACTATGAATGAGAGAAGTCATGAGTACTTATATATCACAACTCATGATTCAAGTAAATATGTTATATTAGAAAAGTTACCCTCACTTTCATTTGGGTTATATTATACCAAAATTAGTGCAATTGAATCACATGCCACTGTAAACCAGAAGTTTACTAACCCAAATGAATTCATAAATTGGCACGATCGATTGGGTCATTCGCGAACAACCATGATGCAGAGAATTATTGAAAACTCCCATGGACATTCACTAAAAAACCAGAAGATTCTTAAATCTAGTGAATTTTGTTGTGCTGCATGTTCTTAGGAAAAGTTAATTTTAAGGCCATCACCAGTAAAGATTGGATTTGAGTCCCCTGAATTCCTAGAAAGGATTCAAGGCGATATATGTGGACATATTCATCCATCATGTGGATCTTTTAGATATTTTATGGTTCTAATAGACGCATCTTCGAGATGGTCACATGTGTGCTTATTGTCTTCTCGCAACCCGGCATTTGCAAGATTACTGGCTCAAATTATTCGATTGAAAGCATAATTTCCGAAAAATCCAATCAAAGCAATTCGTCTTGATAATGCTAGTGAATTTACTTCCCGAGATTTTGATGCTTATTGTATGGCTAATGGAATAAGTGTTGAACATCCATTAGCTCATGTTCACACACAAAATAGGTTAGCAGAATCACTTATTAAACGCCTCCAGTTAATTGCTAGACCCTTACTTATGAGAATAAATTTCTCAACTTCGGTTTAGGGGCATGCTATTTTACATGCCACAATACTTATTCGTTTAAGGCCAACGAGTTACCATCAATTCTCTCCTATGCAATTAGCTTTTGGCCAGCAGCCAAATGTTTCCCATTTAAGAATATTCGGATGTGCGATATATGTTCCTATTGCACTACCTAATCGTACCAAAATGGGACCCCAAAGAAAATTGGGGATATATGTTGGATATGATTCTCCCTCTATAGTGAGGTATTTTGAGATACAAACTGGAGATGTATTTAAAGCCCGGTTTGCGGATTGTCATTTTGATGAATCAAAATTTTCAACATTAAGGGGAGAGAATAAGCTTCCTGAAAAGGAACTTAATTGGAATGCATCATCGTTGATGCATTTAGATTCTCGATCAGGAGAATGTGAACTAGAAGTTCAAAAGATTATACATTTGCAAAGAATAGCAAATGAATTGCCTGATGCATTTTTCAATACAAAGAGGATAACCAAATCTTATATACCAGCGAAAAATGCCCCAATTCGAATTGATGTCCCAGTAGGACAAGTAGCCACTGAAACAAATTCACGCCAGAAGCGTGGCATGCCTGTCGGTTCCAAAGACAAAAATCCTCAAAAAAGAAAAGAGGTAAATACGATTCATGTTGAAAAAGATATAGTAAACACACATGCAGTTGTCCAAAATTCTGATATAGTTTTAACGCTAGAATACGTTCAGGTACCTGAAAATTGTGAAAATGACGAGATCTCGATAAATTATGTCTTTACAGGAGAGAAATGGGACCATAATAAGACAATTATCAATGAAATATTTGCATATAATGTGACATTAATATCATGCATGAAAGTAAGGATCTTGAGCCAAGATCAGTCGAAGAATGTCGACAAAGGAATGATTGGCCAAAATGGAAAGAAGCCATGAATGTTGAGTTAGACTCACTTGCAAAACATGATATCTTTGGACCTGTAGTCCGTACACCAGAAGATGTAAAACCTGTTGGATACCGATGGGTATTTGTGAGAAAGAGAAATGAGAAAAATGAAGTTGCACGCTACAAAGCTCGACTTGTAGCACAAGGTTTTTCACAGAGACCTAGTATAGATTATGAAGAAACGTATTCCCCTGTAGTGGATGCGATAATATTGCTTTATTTGGTCAGTTTATCTGCATATCATAAACTGCATATGCATTTAATGGATGCGGTAACAGCCTATTTATACGGCTCATTAGATCGGGATATCTATATGAAAGCCCTGAAGGACTAAAGATATCTAAACCATCCAATGAATATTCGCAAGGGTTATACTCAATCAAATTGCAAAAATCTTTATATGGTCTCTAAAGAAATCTGGACGAATATGGTATAATCGTCTTACTGAGTATCTGGCCAAAAATGGATTAAAAAATTATGATATATGTCCTTGTGTTTTCATAAAGAAATCTGCATCTGGATTCATAATAATTGTTGTATACGTTGATGATTTAAATATCATTGGGACTCCTGAAGAGATTCCAACAATTATAAAAACTCTAAAAGAAGAGTTTGAGATAAAAGATCTTAGAATGACCAAATTTTGTCTCGGCCTGCAGATTGAGCATATAAAAAATGGGATCTTTATTCATCAAACAATATACATAGAGAAGATCTTAAAAAAATTTATATGGATAAGTCACATCCCTTGAGTACCCTAATGATCGTAAGATCTTTGGATGTGGAAAAGGATCAATTCCGTCCTAAGGAAGAAAATGAAGATATCCTTGGTCCTGAAGTACCATATCTTAGAGCCATTAGAGCACTAATGTATCTTGTTAATAATACACGACCCGTTATATCATTTGCTATGAATTTATTAGCAAGGTATAGTTCCTCTCCAACCAGAAGATATTGGAGTGGAATCAAACAAATCTTTCGATATCTTCATAGAAATGGGATTGTTTTATCCCTATGGATCCAAGTCACAACTAGTTGGCTATGCAGATGATGGATACTTGTCAGATCCACACAAAGGGAGATCTTAAACAGGATATCTGTTTACATACGGTGGAACAGCTATATCATGGAGGTCCACGAAACAGACAATTGCAGCAACACCTTCTAATCATGATGAAATACTAGCGATTTATGAAGCAACTCACGAGTGTTTTTGGCTCAGGAGTTTGATCCAATATATTCTGTCATCATGTGGACTGATTGATCATAAGATAGCTCAAACTGTCCTGTTTGAAGATAATATAGCATGCATTGCTCAACTTAAAGGCGGATATATTAAAGGTGATAGAACAAAGCATATTTCTCCCAAATTCTTCTTCACTCATGATCTTCAAAATCAGGGGACAATTGATGTCCAACAGATCCGCTCAAGTGACAATCTGGCAGATTTATTCATAAAGTTACTCCCAAAATCCTCGTTTGAAAGATTGGTGCATGAGATTGGGATACGTCGATTTCGAGATATTAAATGATATCGACAAGAGGGGGAAACTGTACTATTTTTTCCTTGGTTAGGTTTTTTCTCATTGAGTTTTTCTTGACAAGGTTTTTAATGAGGCAGTCCCCATCAGAAAGGATATTGTACTATTTTTCCTTCACTAAAGTTTTTTTTCCATTGAATTTTTATTTAGTAAGGTTTTAACGAGGTATAATCATAAATGGACATCCAAAAGAGAGTGTTGTGATAAAAATGAGTATGTGGATACCATTTATTATGGACGATTCACACATTCTCAAAACTGATTACATTAAAAAGGTTTAAAAGTGTAAACATTTCACCTCTATAAATAAAAAAATATAATTGTACATTCGTACACAACAACAACATAAATAAAAGTTCTTCTCTTTCTTTTCTTTCCATATTTTACTAATACAATATCAATATATTATAATAATATTGATAAATATTAATATTAATATCTTTTATTTA
>NC_029786.2:88823928-88824731 GCF_000816755.2 Arachis ipaensis
ATTTATACTTTATTATTTTTATTTATTATATCTTCCTCATTTATTTATTTTACAATATTTAATAAATTAAACGATGAATATGTATCATCATATCCATTTTTTAATAGACATGTATGACAAAATAAACGCTGCGTAATTTATACACAAATTTTTCTTCCCTTTCCCACACCTACCTCAATCTAAAGCAAAAATATGCACAGTTCAATTTCCCAAATTGAAATCATGGTTCTTGTACCATTAATTTCAGCTGTCTGAGTCCAAAAAAATATGAAAAAATTAAATTGATTAATTTTATAGTGTTTATAAATTAATACTAAATTTTTGTTTAATTTATTTTTTATAAGATATTTTAAATATTTATTAAATTTTAAATTTTATAATTTAAAAATTTTTAATGATTATTCTATTTTCCAAAATCAAATAGTTTAGCGTCTATGTTAAATTTAAAAAATGTAACTTTTTTAGATTTTTAAATAAGTACTTTTTTAGAAGCTAATTTCTAGCATTTTCCAAACTGGTAAAAACAGTATATCATATAATTTATTGAAGCATGCTCGTTAATTAGTTTAAGTTCACACTTGTATCAATGAACACGAGACCGAAGAAAAAGAAATTTAAAAAATAGAAAGAAGAAAGAAAGAAGAAAGATTTCAAAAGGTACTAAAGCCAAAGGCATGCCTACATGTGGACAATTGCGAGCTTCTTCATCATATCTTACATTCATTCCAAAAGTTTTCGACTTTCGCAAGTTCATTTTCACATGGCTAACTTTATTTTGGATAAAAAATGCTATGTCCAAATCA
>NC_029786.2:88824757-88847704 GCF_000816755.2 Arachis ipaensis
ATAACGGTTAATAATATTAAAAAAGAAATGATGATATATATATTGGTAGTGCTGTATTATATAAGAAAATGTTTTTACTAATATAAAGTTACCTGAATACACTTTCACAATAAATAAAATGTTTTTCTCTCTGTTTTCATCAATCTTTTTTATTTAAAAATTAATTTCATATGGTATCAAGAGTTCTGGTGAGGATTCATGACAAATTAACTAGTTACTGTTTTAAACCTTCTTACCACCATAAAATTCTCTTTGTCTATATCAATCATAGATAAACTTGACAAATTCGTTCAAAAAGAACAACATGCTCTTTACATTATTGAAGCTAGTCACCTGAAATATCATTTTTAGAAGGATAAAATTCTCCTAAAATTTTCTACTGATGCTGAGTATCAAGTTGGAACTGAATCCGAAAAATACAAAGAATGAAAATAGAAGGATCATTCTCTCATAATATGGTTGCTTATATTCATAGATGATTCCTTTCGTGTTTTTTATTGTACATTTTAGTTAATCAATTAATTAATTACTAAACCGAATCTCAATTTTCTAAGCATAAGTAAAATTATTAAAAACTTTTTCTGTCTTGAAAAATAGTTGAGATAGAAAAAAATATTATCTATCTATTAATTAGTATTTTTATTTTAAAATTATATAATATTTTAATTTTAATTTTTTTTTTCAAAGATAGTAGGTTATATTTCATTAATTATTGAAAAATGAAATACAAAGATGTCCAAAAGCAGGACAGCATAATGAAAGGTGGGGATTTCCCAAAAACATTACACTGAAGGTATTCATCCAACGGTGCGTGGTCGAAAAACGAAGAAAAATCTTAAAGAAGAAAGAATGATAAATTAAATTGGATGCAACTAAGAGCTTGCCTCATGGAGATGACGGCCTAAACTGGGAGTTCTTTGGATTTCACGGAGCAACTTGACAGAGCTTGCTAGAATGGAAGATGGCATTGAAGTAGAACCTTCAAAAATCAACTGGTTGCGAGCTTTCCAACAGTTCCAGCAAATGATGGCAAGCAATTGAGGATTACGGTCAACATTCTTCAACGGGTTAAGCATCTCTGTTGATGCAATCCACCATGTCCAAAAGTCGTTAGGACTCTGAGGGGGAAGACAGTCACGAAGATAACTCTGAGACCATACATCTTTAATTCTAGAGCAATCGATCAAACAATGAGTGACTGTTTCGGTTGCTTCATGACAGCAGGGGCATATTGGTGATATAGATGGGATGCGGTGATGAATCTGAGCAAGCACCGGAAGCCGGCCATGGAGAACTTTCCAGATAAATAGCTTAATTTTGTGAGGCAAGTTCAACTTCCATAGATCAATAATCCACGGCTTTTTCTGCTGCATATAATTAGGGCAAAGCTCCATGAAGCGGATGGTAAAATAAATAGCCAATTCTGTAACCTGAAGCTGTATCATATTGCTTGGATTTGTTCAAATCCATTGCAATTTGTCCCTACTCTGCTGAATTCTAATTGACAAAATTCTGTTTGCAACATCTTGGGGAAATAATTCTTGAATAAGATTCTGATTCCAATTCTTATCTTCAGTAATTAGATCTTTAACTCTTGGAATCAACTCAGAAATAGCCTATCTATTTGGCATGTCAGAAATTATTAAAGGATACGGAGGAGGCAGCCAAGGATCCTCAAAGGTTCGGATATTCTCTCCAGTGTCCATAGCCCAATTAAGACATTTTTCAACAATCTTTCGGCCTTCCAGTATGCTCTTCCATCCCCAAGAAGGTAAGACTCCAATTTCTGCCGTTATAGCATTACCATTGCTAAAGTATTTACCTCTTAGGATTTTGGATAATAAGAAAGTAGGCTGTGTTACGAGTCGCCAAAATTGTTTGCCTAAAAGCGCCAGATTTTGGATTCTGAGATCTTTAAATCCAAGGCCTCCTTCTTTTCGTGGGCGAATCATAGTGTCCCAGCTAATTCAAGCCATCCGCCTTTCAGAACCTTTTTGTCCCCACCAGAACTGAGAAAGTAGAGAGTGAATTTCTAAAATTAAACCATCAGGTAACTTGAAGCAAGACAATGTATAAATAGGAATAGCTTCTCCTACTGCCTTAAGCAATATGTGTCTATTACCTGACGATAGAAGATTGCGCTTCCACCCTTGGATTCTTTTCCGAACCTTTTCTTTGATCATACTAAAAGAAGCCTTTTTCGATTTAGAGACTATAAAAGGCAAACCAAGGTATTTATCCTGAGCCCCAATATGATTAATATTCATAGAGTTAGCCAGTAGTGTACGAGTAGTGGAGGGAGTGTTGTGGCTAAAGAATACAGCAGATTTATTAAGATTTACCCTCTGGCCACTGATGCTTTCATAAGAATTCAATAAATGCAGGATATTTGAACATGCTTCAGGATTAGCCTTACAGAATAAGATGGAATCATCAGCAAAGAGGAGGTGGTTGACCTTGGGACATCGCCTATGTATCTGAAGACCCTGAATTAGTCTGTTTTGTTCTGCCTTGTGTAGCAAGAAGGAGAGACCTTCTGCACAAAAAAGAAAAATATAGGGAGATAGAGGATCTCCTTGTCGAATACCTCTATTTGGTTTGAAGAAACCATAAGGTTGTCCTTCCACAATAACAGAATAAGAAATAATTGTCACTAATTCTCGAATACACATGATCCACCGGGAGTCAAAACTAAACTTCTCCAATATAAACCAAAGAAAGTGCCATTCCACCCTATCATATGCCTTACTCATATCTAATTTTAGCGCCATTTCATTTTCGAGTCCCCTTTTTTTGTTCTTCAAGTAATGCATACACTCGTGAGCAATTAGGATATTATCAGAGATTAATCTGCCTTTAATAAAAGTACTCTGCGTAGGGCTAATTAGTCTATTCATCATACCCTGAAGTTTATGTACAAATACTTTGGAGATAATCTTGTAAAAGACTGAAGATAGGCTTATTGGTCTTACCTGAGTCATATCTTTAGTATCAGAAATCTTGGAAATAAGACAGATCTGAGTGTGGTTAAAACCTTTCAAAATTCTGCCCCCTGAAAAGAAGCTCTTAACTACTCGAAACACATCACCACTAAGTATGTTCCAGAAGCTTTGAAAAAATTTTGCTGTCATGCCATCATCTCCTGGAGCACTTTGAGGATGAATGCTAAATGTTGCACGTTTCACTTCCTCTATAGTCACTGGTCTTTGAAGCCTACGGTTCATGTGAGCTGTAACCTTAGGTTCAAAATCAGTAAACGGAGGTTCAGAGTTCTCATGACAAGTGGAGGAAAAGATGTCCTTGAAATAAGATTCAGCCACAGAAGCAATACCAGCATTTGAAGTAGCCACTTTACCATCACTGCCAGTTAGTTGCCAAATTCTATTCCTTTGGGTTCGATTTCTAAATTTATGATGGAAGAAAGCTGTATTCTGATCACCGGATTTGAGCCATTTGACTCTAGACTTATCTTTCCAATAAGACTCCTCATTTTGCAATGCTTTTTCAAGTTTGTACTCTATTTTTGAAATAATGTCGCCTCCATGAATTCCTGCTAAACGAAGTTCCTCTAATTCAGACTGTAGTAAATCAATCTCCACCTTCGAATTAGATCTGTGTTCTTGCTACCATCTGACAATCTTATGCTGACAACGCTTTATTTTTTGAGCTAGGATATACATGGCTGAACCATCAATCTGTTCGTGCCAAACCTCTCTAACAATCTGCCTTATTTCATCATTGGAACACCATCTTTCTTGGAATTTGAATCGGCGTTTAGATCTCTCAGTTCTCGGATTAGAGTCTAAGAGAAGAGGGGAGTGATCCGAGCCTGATTCTGACAGTCTAAGAACCGTTGCATTGGGATAGAGTTGCTGCCAATCAACTCCTACCAGGAATCGGTCCAGTCTTTCCTGTATCAACTCATCATCCCTCCGTCTATTCGACCAAGTGAATGGTCTTTCGACCATACCAATATCAATCAGAGAATTATCATAAAAAAACTGTTAAAGGTTTCAATAGAAGAAGGAGATTTAGCACCCCCACCTGCTTTCTCCAATTGATTAGAAATGGCATTAAAATCACCCATTAACACAACCTTACCATCGAACTGTTGGGTGACTAAAGTTAATTCAGCAAACTGAACCATTCTATGTTGATCATTTGAACTGAGATAAACACCTAGAAGGCTAGAACACCATAGGGATCATTAGAACCAGCTGTCATAACTGATGCCGCAATGAAAAATCTACCATGCTATAAAATCTGAACAGTGCAACCATCCCTCCATGCCATTGCCAAACCCCCTGATAATCCATCCGGATTATTTTAATTCTTAAATAATCTTTAACAACTCTTTTGATTTAAATTTTTTTTGTCACAAATATCGTAACAAATAAACTTTATAATTGTGACGTAATCAATAATTGAAAATTTCAATGAGTAGTAAAATAGTTGTTTCAGACTTTCAGTTCATAGAATTTAATTTTGACAAGTTAAAATATGTTTTTTTTACAGGATTTTTTATTTTAATAAATAAATTAATTATAATAATTATTGAAATAAATAATTTAAAAAATATTTACTAAAATAGATATCTCTTTCTTATCTTGTTTATACTATAAACGAGATAATTTTGCACGTATCTCGTTTATCGTGTGAACGAAATATGTGTAGTTTTTCAATTTTCATATATCTCGTTTACAGTATAAACGAGATCTGTAAACGAGATACATGAAAGATTATTTCGTTTACAGTGTAAACGAGATATATGTATTTGTAAATATAAAAATATATTTTCTAAAAATAATAAAAAATATTAATAATATTAATGATCCAAACTTTTAGCATGCAATTAATTAGTATTTAAAAATGTTGGTAGAAGAAATTAAAAGGAATATTTTTGATCAATTAGTACTAAAAAAGAGTATATAAAAAATTTTAGATTAAATTATAGATCGAATTGGATTGATTTAAAAATAGAAAACTCTTACGATGTTCAGGTTCCATGATGAGAATAAATACGGTAATTGTGTCCACTCCTAAAAATTGAAAGAGGGAAGCGTGAAATTGATGGATAAATAAAATAGAAAAAGAAGTGGGAGATAATTGTTTTAATTATGTGTTAGGGAGATAAATAAAACAGAGGAAGAGTGAGAAATAACCGTTTACCAATTGTTAGGAGAGGTTAATGGGATAAATAAAACAGAAGAGAGTAGGAGATAACCGTTTGCCAATCGTTAGGAGAAGTTTGCCAATTGTTAAAAGAGGTTGATGGGAATAAATAAAACGGACAAAGAGTGGGAGATAACAGTTTCAATTCTCTTCTTATTTTGTTCTGTTTTATTTATTGTGCATCAACTTCATGTTTCCCATCCTTTAAATATATTCCCATGCAACAAATCAAATTTTTATATACTCACATACAACAAACAAAATTTGAAATATAATTATATTTAAATTATATTTCAAATTTTTATGTACTCTTTTATAACAAAAAAATTTGACATATATATAATTTGAATTTAAAAATTAATATTTAAGAGAGTACATAAAAAATTTAAAAATTTTTGTCGGTTAGAAACAATAGTATTAATAGTGGATAGTTTGAAAAATGTAATCGTATTAATAGTGGGTAATTTAATGGTCCATTTATGCTTCCACGTAAAAATGTGCTTATTTTTCATGGACAGTCCATCTTTCATATCATTTAAAATGGACGGTTTATCTTCTCTATTATTTAAAATCGTTCATCTTCTTTATTATTTGAAACGTTCTATTTTAAAGAATTTTATCCAATTTAAATCATTTTTTTAGATAAATTGTAATGATATTTTGATATTTTATTGATATTAAAACATAAATTAATTTTTTAATTATTTTTAATATCTTATTTTAATTATATAAAGTATTTAAAATATCTTTTGTGTTAATAAATAATAATATATACTATTTCTAAATTTATTTCAAGAATACATATTAAGAATAAGGTTAGACACGCTGACACGTGATGGTATTTGGGTGTGTCCAAGCATGTTCGGAGAAGAATTTTTTAGCTTTTATTAAGATACAGTTGGACACAACAGACACGTGTGTCAGACGAATATCGAGGAGTGTCGTGTCTGAAATATGTCCGATTCGCAGACACGACAACTTAACAAAGTGTCTATGCTTCATAGGTCTCGGTATTTTAAACTGTGATCATACCTTGACCTATGGTCATGCTATTTTAAAACCATGACCATAGCTTGCTCTATGGTCACATTAATTTTAAATTATAACCATATGTTATTTTATGGTCACGATTTAAGCATAACTACAACTTATTCTACAGTCACGCTATTTTAAACTGTGACCATAGTTTATTCTATGATCATGCTATTTCAAAATCATGACCATAACTTACTCTATGATTATCCTAGTTTTAAACCATGATCATAGCTTAATCTATGGTCACGATTTTAGCGTGACTATAGCTTATTCTTTGGTCACGCTATTTTAAAACCGTGACTATAGTTTACTCAATGGTCACGGTTTTAATACTCTATAGTCAATATTTTTCGTAGCATAACATTTGATTCAAATAACTAAATGACTCTTGAAAGAACGCAAGGAAAAGTGATATTCACATTCCTTTAGTACAAGTTTCATATTTGTCTTATTACAACAATAGGAATCAACCACTATTAATTTAACTACTAATTTGTACAGTACTTACTTCCAAATCTTTTTGCATATGACTCAATCTAGATGAAGGAGGAATGTTTCGTCACACATCATTTAGTGCACTATTTACATCAGGCTGAGATTGTTAAGTAGTTTCTATCATAACTTGCATTTATTCTACACTAATACCAGGATTGATTTGTTGCAACAATGATTTAACTAAGTTTGTTAAACCATCCAACTTGCAAGTTAAGTTATTTTGATTTTTCTCTATAGTTAAAATCACTTTAGTATGTTGTTGTTGTATTTGTTGGAATTGCCTTCCTTTTTAAGAAAGGATTTTGTGATTGATCGACCACAGAAACAAACTCTACTATGTCTCTCCATTCTAAAAATTATTTCAACTGCTTCATTATCACTGTATCCTGTTTGCTTCAAATTTTGAAGATGCTCCTATTACACACAAATAATATCAAAATGAGTTCATGCACCCAAATCAGTCTCTTATGTACATTTCTAAGAAACTAAACAACTCACAATTGACTCTTGTGTTTCCGAATCATTCTCTCCTTTTTTGTTTGTCTGAGTTGTAACACCCTTACTATCAGAATGTCACGCTTTCGACTGTGCCACTCTAATAGCGATAATATTACGACGACTTCCAAATATTTAATAATAAGATATGAGCCTTTAACTCGAAACCGTATCGCTATTTTCTTTGAAAAATCGAAAATACTTTTTTATCTCAATCAAACATGCATATATAGCCTAATTCAAATCAAAATTCTCATATATATATATATATACAAAATTTTTTATACAAATAACTTACAAATATACATACATACATACATACATACTTATCATTACAACTCCTATCCCTCTTCTAAATATAATAATAAAGGTGAGAAAAAACTATAATATATATACACAATAATATATAACAATTAGATGTGCAGAAGAAACTCCTTAAACTCTTCGTCTGTCCTGAAAAGAAAAATCTGTAGGAGGTGAGAACATTGTCCTCACTGATTCTTAACACGGGATAAATGTTGGCTTAGAAATTACCAAAGGATTTTTCAACTCAATGTCGCAAGTATAGCCTAAACTGACAAGTGACCCCGAGCCAAAGTTTAGAATAATGTCACAACTATCAAATCAAATACCGGGAGTGAAATTCCGAGTCGTTTTTTCTAGGAATTGCAACATAATGCACATCATTGGTTAAGAATTTTTGGAGGTTTTTGAGTTGAGTACAGGAAAAGTAAAGTGACTAGAATTTAAAGCAACGAGCAACTAACAAATAAATTGAAGCAACTAAGACTATCAATCAACAACTAATTAACTATCAAGCATGCAATAGAAAAATAGAAATAACAATAACATGTAACTAAATGCAAGTAATCAAGCTAAGAGAACTAAGGAATCAAAGTCAACAAGAGAAAAGTCAATCAATCAATATAAGAAACCTTAGCTAGGGGTGGGCATTAGAATTTCTATCCTCATTGCACTCCTCAAGTGTGATGATAAATGCCTATTGCTCTCACTTATTCATCTTCTAACAATTGAAGGAAAGTTAAGTGAGCTAAATTAACTCTAATCTACAAGTCCTAGTCAGGTCCTAGTGAAAGACTAGATTTAGTGGAGATCAAACTAACTAGTAATATTCAATTACCAATCAACACTAAATTCTTACAATTCAAGAGTCTCTAATTACTCCACCCCAAGGCCAAAAAAGAAAATCTACTCCATAGTCATAAGTGACATTTCTTCAAATACTTGGTGAGCAATGATAAAAAGTATCATAAAATTGAGAAAACAATCCAAATTAAAGATACTCACTAGCAATAATCAACAATAACAATTCAAATAACAGAATTGGAACATGAGAATCTCCAATGCATTAATAGAATCAAAATCCAATAAAATCCAAAATCATAACTCAAAATAATTAAAATTGCAAGAGTGCTAAGTAAAATTAGAAAAGAAAAACTACAATTAGAGTAATAAAAACCGAAATTAACAAGAATATAATCCATGGGTTAAAGTGAAAATGAACAAGGAATACTAAAACCTAGAGAGAAGAAGGAGTTTCTCTCTCTAAAACTCAAAACTATCTAAAAACTAAATTAATGGAATGTGTGTCTAAGCTTGCTTCGCCCCCTAGCCTCTAATCTTCGAATTGGGCTTGAAACTGGGTCAAAGGAAGCTCATAAATTGCCCCCATTGTGTTTCCACTAATGAGGCACGTGCTAGTATTCCTGCATACGCGGCACTGTGGTCCGCATACGCGGGTGAGGAGAAAATGAAAGGTGCGTACGCACGGCTGCAATGATGCATATGCACGGATACAAAAATCCAGAATCTTCATTTCTTCATGATTTTCTACCCTTGCTTGCTCTTTTTTCCATCTCTTCAAACCTAACCTTGATTTCTAAGACTTGAAATTACTTAACAAACATATCAAGGCATCGAATGAAATTTAAGGAATTAAAATTTGCATTTTTGGAGCCTAAAAAAGATATTTTGCAATTAAGTGTAATTTAGAAGGAAATAACAAAGGCATGCTATTTTAGTGAATAAATGTGAGATTATGTGATGAAATCTATTCATTTCAAGCCAAAATTTATCATCAAATATGGATTCATCAATTTTTCCACATTTAGACAACAGCATGTCCTCATGCTAATCAAAATGAGAAAGTAAAAGAAAGGGTGAACAAGTTATTGAATGCAACTACTCATGTGTATGCAACTATACTAATGCATGATATCTACCTATATCTATACCATAATGTCTTATGAAATTGGCAAAAACAAACAACCAAACTCTCAAGCAAGTATATAAGCACATAGGGTTAAAACGAGTCACAATTGCAATGTAATCATAATCCAAAGAATTGATTCAAGTTCATAATTGAGCAACTTGCAATACATACCAGATGTGTGTACACATATCCAACAATTAGAGTGCACACACATCCTATATCAACACTAATTGCATATGGTTAAGCAAATTGACAGATGAATGCATACCCATTTCCAATATTTTCAATGAAGTACCCAAACAAAATTTTTCATTCACAACTAATGTTTTCAAAAATTTTTCCCCACACTTAATAAACACACACACACCTCAACCTAAGCTAATCATGGATGCAATTCAAGGTTATTCATGATTTTTCACTTAGGGTTAGTGATGTGGTAACACATAGAACAAAAAGGGATTGAAAAGCTCAAAATTGGCTACAAAGGTAAATGTAAGGGTATGGCCATATGAGTTAGTGAGTTTCAATTGAAATGATGGCCTCAATCATACTAAATGCATTCAAAACATCAAATATCGGATATAAAGAATTAAGCAAATTCAAGATCAGAATCAAAGAAGGAGTATAACACACAAGAATAAAAATTTGTGGTTGGAATATGCAACCACACATTAAGGTTCAACAACTCACAAGGTTGCTTGTTCTAGCTCTTTCCTATACTCCACAAAACATTTTAAGCAAGTTCAAAAACAATTTCTCAAATCAATTCAATGGAGAGGTGTTGGCTCAAGAGGAGAAGATTAATGAAAAGTGGAAGAGCTACTTCTATGAGTTATTTAATGAGGGACAGAAGACTCTTCCGAGCCTTCGTCGATTATGCACAAGGGAAGAAGATCAAAACTTTGACTACTATCGAAGGATTTGAGACTTCGAGGTAAAAAAGGCTCTAAAGCAGATGAAAAATGGCAGGGCAGTAGGACCTGATAATATCCTGATTGAGGTTTGGAAGGGTCTTGGAGAAAAAGGTATCAACTGGTTAACCATGCTTTTTAATGAGATTTTAAGGTCAAAGAAGATGTCTGATGAGTGGAGAAAGAGTACCTTGGTACCTATCTACAAGAATAAGGGGGATATACAAAGTTGCGGAAACTATAGAGGGATTAAGCTTATGAGTCATACTATGAAGTTATGGGAAAGGGTGATAGAACGGAGGTTGAAAAAAGAGACACAAGTAACAGAGAACCAATTTGGATTTATGCCAGGTAGATCTACCACTGAAGCGATATACCTATTAAGAAGGATGATGGAGATGTATCGTAGTAATAAAAGGGATCTACATATGGTGTTTATTGATTTGGAAAAAGCGTATGATAGGGTACCAAGGGAGGTCTTATGGAAGGTTTTAGAAAAGAGAAGAGTAAGGATCGCATATATTCGGGCAATTAAAGACATGTATGATAGAGCCACAACTAGTGTGAAGACTCTAGGTGGTGTGACAGAAGAATTTCCTATTGGTATAGGATTACACCAGGGATCATCCTTAAGTCCATACCTTTTCACATTAGTCTTGGAAGTACTCACAAAGCACATCCAAGAGCCTGTGCCATGGTGCATGCTTTTTGCCGATGATATCGTCCTTATGGGAGAGTCAAGGAAAGACCTAAATAAGAAGTTGGAGTTATGGAGAGAAGCTCTAGAAGTGTATGGTCTGCGCATAAGCCGTAGCAAGACAGAATATATGGAATGTAAGTTCAGTCTGAGAAGGGAAAATCCCAATATAGAGGTGAAGATTGGAGAAATCATACTACGAAAAGTTAAAAGTTTTAAGTATCTTGGGTGCATCATACAGGATAATGGAGAGATTGAACAGGATGTAAATCATAGGTTCCAAGCAGGTTGGTCAAAATGGCGGAGTGCATCTGGTTTTATATGCGACAAAAAAGTGTCTTTAAAACTTAAAAGTAAATTCTATCGCACCGCTATAAGACCGGCTATGCTGTATGGTACGGAGTGTTGGGCGGCTAAAGGGGAGCACGAACATAAGTTGAGTGTGGCAGAGATGAAGATGTTGAGATGGATGAGTGGTCATACGCGATTGGATAAAATAAGGAATGAAGATATAAGGGAGAGAGTTGGAGTAGCACCCATTGTGGAAAAGATGGTTGAATCGCGTCTCAGGTGGTTTTGACATGTGAGAAGAAGACCGATAGAACATCCAGTCAGGAGGGTGGATGAGATAGAAAATGGACAAAGGGTGAATGGCAGAAGAAGACCTAAGAAGACCATCCATGAGGTGGTCAAACGAGATCTACATGTAAACGGTCTCTCTGTAGACATGATACATGACAGAGCACAATGGCGTCGTTTGATTCATGTAGCCGATCCCACTTAGTGGGACAAGGCTTTGTTGTTGTTTGTTGTTGTAATTCAATGGGATGCCCTTAAAAAAAATCTTCCTTGGAGAATTTCTTTGTTGTTTTTACTAACTTATTCTTTATGTATGTATGTACTATGTGTTGGATGCAAACCAAAATTCCTAGCTCTTTCCTAACTTCACTATCCAAAAATCAATCATGATATTTAGGTAAAAACAAGCATGTGCTAGGCACTATCAACTATTCACAATCATCCAATCACAACCACTATCCATAGCATATATACTAAAATAAAAGACAATATATACACTAACTAAGATAAAAGAGCATGCCATACTAGAATTGAAACTAGAGCTAACCCAAAATGTATATCTATCCAAAATAAAAGTGTGCAATGTAAAAGTCAAAAGTAGAAAATATCCACAAAGTTCTAATAACTAAAGTGAAATAGAGTGAAACTAAAAGCAAAACATAATGCAAAGTGTTTAGAATAGAAATTTACGACCCAAGAGTGTTGCAAATCTTCCCCCTCCCCCCCACACTTAAACTTAGCATGGTCCTCCGTGCTAGCAAAAGTGTCAATCAACGGGAGGGGTAGGTGGTGCGGCCTCCGGCTGTGGGAACAGAGCTACCTCAACGTCAGCCACCGGCATCTCAGCATCTGCCACCTGTGTCTCAATCTCGGCCTGCACCTCAGCTGCTAGCTCAGCATCCTCAGCCTCTAAAACTCCTCAGGAGTGTCTAACGCTTCAATCATGGGGTCCTACTCTTTGTTCTGCAGCTTGATGTTTTCATATATCCGGTTTATGCCCCCTCTTTAAGCACTCTAGCCGCTCCAGGATCTTGAGACCGAGCTCTTGAGTCACGGGGGCCTGAAGACTAGATGATGATGGTGCTGGTGGTTGGCTCGGCTCTCCATTGGTTACTTTTCTCTTTTTCTTCTTCCTTACATAACCAAAGCCTGGGTAATCCTTCAGCCAATCGCCATAAGGGATGTACAAGTCCTTGTTCGTTAAGGTAGGTGGATAATCATCTCCCTCCCACTCAAGGCCGGCTTTGGCAATAGTGACCATAACCGGAAAAGCCGCCTTCCGCTTGATAGATATCGGCACCTTCCACATCAAATGCTTGATAACCTTAGGCAAATTCATCGGCTCTCCCTCTAATACAACCCAAACCAAAACGGCCATCTCCCATGTAATATTCATCTCACGAGTAGTTGGTATGTGCACATTTGCAATTCTCCGGCAACGGCGCCAAAAACTTGACAGAGGAAAATCGTCGGTTAGAAATTTTCACAAAAATAATTTCATCAAAGTATAAATCCAAACCAACAATTAACCCTCTTTTAAAGTTTAATTTGTTTGTCACTTAAGTCAAACCAATAAAAATTGAGAGTATTTAAACCTCGGGTCGTCTCTCAAGGGATTGTAGGGAAGTGTGCATATTATTGGTTATGAGAAATTTTGGGTGTTTTTTATATGATGAGCAAGGAAGTAAATAACAAGAAAGTAAAACTACAACTAAGATAATATAAATCTTAAAAGGCACTCATGGCAATGATTAAGAGTCAAGACTTCCTATCTAGATCATTGACCACAACATGGTAATTACAAAGGGTTAATTCCACTTAGTTTTCTTCTAACATCAGAGGGTTAAGTCAAGTGGATATAATTGATTCTAAAATCAACTAACAACCCTAAATCACCAATGATACTAGACATCAATGATATCAAGGCACCTAAGTCTTCAATCACAAGCCAAGAGTATAAAAATCTACTATAAAACCCAACCAAGCATTTTATCAAACACTTAGAAGGCATAAAATGAAAGCATATTAAAATAAAAAAGAAATATAAAACCTAAAGCTACCAAATGCAAGACAACAATAATAAGAACTCAATTAAACAACAAGAAACATCAAATTGCATTAAATGGAGATTGAAATTAACAAGAGTGTTCATAAACTAAAAATACCAAATAAAGGAAATAACAAGTAAAACTAAGAGAACCAAAATGTAAGAACAAGAAATTGTAAGGAATACTAAATCAAGACAAGATTAAACCTAAATCTAAGATGAAATTAACCTAATTCTACCCTAATTTTAGAGAGAAAAGAGAGCTTCTCTCACTAGAATATGACCTAAAACATGTTCCTAAAACTAAACCTAATTGCTCTCCTTTTGTCCTTCTTGAATTTGGCCTCTAATAGCTTCAGAAATGAGTTGAATTGGGATTTGGCAGATCCAGAAATTGTCTCCAGCGTCTTCTCATTAATGAGTCACGTGATTGCATTCGTGCGTACGCATGCCTAACCATGCGTACGCATGATTGTAAAGAAATGTGATCGTGCGTACGCATCATTTCCTGTGCATATCCATGGATGTAAAAATTACAGTTGTGCGTACACATGAATGCTTGTCCGTACGCATGGCTATAAAATACTTCAACCTTCATTTCTTCATAAATTCTTCACCTTTACATGCTTTTCCTCACTCCTTCAATCCATACTTGCCTTGGAAACCTGAAATCACTTTATCAAACACATCAAGGCATCAAATGGAATTAAAGTGAATTAAAATTAGCGAATTAAGGACCTAAAAAGTATGTTTTCAATCTTAAGCACAATTTAGGAGGAATTCAAAAAACCATGCTATTTTAGTAAATAAGTGTAGAAAAAGTTAATACAATCCACCCAATTAAAGCAAATAATAACATGAAATGTGGATTCATCACATCCCCACACTTAAATAATAGCATGTCCTCATGCCATACATCAAGAAGGAAAAGACTAAAGGGTTTGAATTTTATTCAATGCAAACTATCTATATGAAATTTATCTAAATGCATGCACTACTTGGTCAAAATAAATCAATTTCCAAGAATACATATATGAACATAAGGGCTAAGGCAATCACAACTAAGTCCAATCCAACAATTGAATTGAGTTATTGAAAAGACTTTACAACTCGCAAGATAAGAAGTAATCATAGGTGAAAACATAGAATTGAGCAATCGAACCCCTCACCAGATGTGTATACACTCTAATTGCTGAAGTGTATAGGGTTGATTCACTCAATTCTCCTCTAATCATGCTTTCTGAGATTTGTTTTTCATCTAACAATCAACAATTCTTCAATGCATGCATACAAGTATCATGAGGACTTATCCAAAGGTTGTAATGGGGCTAGGATCAAGGTAAGATTATATTTGGTCAAGTGAGCTTGAAATTTGAATCTTTGATTAACTTAAACTCTCACCTAACACATATAACAACCTATACAATTCGAATGCAAACCTAACTACCCATTTTTTACTTTTTCACACACTCATGCATTCTTTTTAATTCACATTCCATATGCATTATTCTTATTACTTTACTTTGGGATTAACATTTGTCCCCTTTTCATTGCTTTTTTTCTTTTTCTTTTCCTTTTTTTTTCTTTTTCTTTTCAAAATAAAATATATACAAAAGTATCAATGCATATGGTTTAAACATTTAATACATGAGTATGTACTCAATTTCCAAGATCTTCAACAAAAATATAAAAATACACTATTATCTCAACTAATGTTCCCAGGCTTTCCCACACTTAAATGATACATACTCTCACTAGCCTAAGCTAATCGAAGATCCAAATTAAGGACATTTATTATTTTTCACTTAGGGTTAGTGATGTGCTAAAATTAAGAACAAAAGGGATTAAAATAGGCTCAAAATTGGCTAACAATGGTAGATAAAAGTTAGGCTATTTGGGTAAGTGAGCTAATTGAAATCAAGGCCTCAATCATATAAATGCATTCATACATCAAATAATGGACATAAATAATCAAACAAATTAAAGATTACAATCATAGAAAGAAAATAACACACACAAGAATGAAATAATGGTTATATGATGTAACCACACAATTAGGCTCAAAACTCATAAGGTTGTGTGTTCTTAGCTCAAAAACCATGTTCCACAATATAGTTCAAGCAAGTTTCAATGAAAAGTTTTACTCAAATCAATTGGGGTGCCCTATATAAAAGGAAGTTTCTTGGAAATTTCGTTAATTCAACTAAGCTTATTATATATATGCATATATGAAAGGAAATACAATAAACTAGGAAAAATGCAAATAAATCTCTAAAATATATACAAACCAAGAAAGAAAATGCAACTAAGAATTCAAAAAAATTGTGAAAGTGTTTGGAATTAGAACTTTTCACCCGAGATTGGCGATTAGTCAGACGACCTCCCCACACTTAAAAGTTTGCACCATCCTCGGTGCACATGAAGTCAAGCAGAGTGGAAGGATTCGTCATCACCCTACCTTCAACTGGTGGGTCATCCGGCTGCTACATGTGCTTTCTTCTGCTTTCCTTTTTGCTTATGGTGTCTCATCCTAGCACTTTTATTTATTATCCTTAAGTTGGACCACTGGAAAGTTCCTTGTCATGGTGGCTTGTGCTTGTATTCATCCTAGAACTTCCAACAATGCTTGGATCTCCAAAATGCTCCAAGATTCTCAATTGATTGCCCAAGCCTTGATGAAGTTCTAAACAAGCCATGAGCTCCCAAAGTTGATCCTCATATATTCCGGGGTCCCAAATCTTGTTTCTTCACTCGTCTTCTAATTGATCATCAAAGTTCCAATCGGGTGACAAACATTCCGAATTCTCATTCACACACTAAAGCATCTTCCTAGACCCATTCAATGTAGCACTATGCCAACCTTTGCATTTAAACATTGATGATGCAACCACAATAAACCTAGAATGGTGTTTCCAGCCACTAACCATCTCCTTTTTGTTCTTAAAGCCGCAAAGAGCTCTAAGTTGACCATCCATCTCAAGCAAACCATTTTCAAGTGGAATAAGAAAGCTTAGGGATAAAAGATTTACCCAATTGAATGGAAAAATGGATGGTGATGGCTTGGAGAGAGGTGTTTCCAATGGTCTTGCAAGTTTCACTTGCTTGTGCTCTTCTTTGATTACCTCCATCTCTTGGCAAGCTTCTTCCAATTCAATCTCTTCCTCACCAAATTCTTCTAGCTCTTCCTCATCGCTCAAGTCATAAGTTGGAGGTTGAGTGAAGTCTACATCAACATCCAATTCAAATTTCATGGTGGAAGATTCAAAAAACTCAAGGAGATTATACATTAGTGCGGAATCATCATCAATAAGAGGACTTGTTGCTTGATTAACCTCTTCCAATTCTTCATTCACAATATGCATTGGAGGTTGCGCACCCTCCTCAATATTACTTTCAAGCTTAACGGAAGAAGGCTCTATAACTCTAGATTCCTCCTTGCACTCAACATCTCCTAAGTCTTCAACCACTTCTTCTTCTTCAATGATTTTGGCTTCCTCCACTTGTTCTAATACAAAAGTCCACTCCTCATTCTCCACTTGAGTTTCTAACCTCTCTTTCATACTACGCTTCTTCATTGATTCTCCACATTTGGCCATGAGAGTACTTTGAGTGCATAAGCATTGGGAGATTAAATTGGTCACCACCTCGGTCATGGCAGCCATGAATTTGTCATGTCTCCTTTGAGATTCAAGTCTCTCTTGAAGAAATGACATGAGAGTGTCAACCATGAATGCTTGAGGTGGAAAAAAGGGTTCAATGTTTGGGAGAAAAAGTTTATAATTAGAAGATGGTTCATATTGGTGGGAGTATTGAGGTGGTGTATACGAAATTTGTGGTTCTTGGGAGTATTGATGTTGGAATGGGGGTGATTTTAAGGGTTTTCATTCATAATGGTCACAAGGGTAAAGTATAGGAGGTTGGTGGTATAGTGGATATGAGTTAGGGTCATATGGAGGTGTTTTGTGACATGGGGGCTTGTGAGTAAGGTTGAGAACAATGTTGTAGAATTGGTTCATATTGGTGTGCACTATGGGGAGGATTATGATCATTGTTGGATGGAGGAAATTGGTATGGATACCATGAGGTCCGTTCATAAGAATGCGACTCCTCCCTCGATTGATTTCCAATCCCTAGCGCGTACCATCATTGAAACTCTCATTTCTTACAACATAGTTGTAACCAAACTCATGGCCAAAAGAATGAGAATTCATAGTGAAAAAAGCAAATCAAAACAAAAGCTAATAAGAAAGAAAGAAAACAAAGTCCTAGAACTAGCAAAGAACTAACAAAGAAACAAAAGCAAACTATTCACAATATTAGCATATATACAATAACCAATAACAAGAGCACATTTGCAATTCCCCGACAACGGCACCAAAAACTTGACGGAGGAAAATCGTCGGTTCAGAATTTTCACAAAAATAATCTCGTCGATGTATATATCCAAACCAACAATTAACCCTCAATCAAAGTTTAATTTTGTTTGTCACTTAAGTCAAACCAATAAAAACTTAGAGTATTTAAACCTCGGGTCGTCTCTCAAGGAATTGCAAGAAAAGTGTGCATATTATTAGGTATGAGGTGTTTTTGGGGTTTTGGAATGATAGACAAGAAATATAAATTGCAAGAAAGAAAAGCCAACAACTAAGATAATATAAGTGCTAAAAGACACTCATGGCAAGGATTAAGAGTCAAGGCTTCCTATCTAGATCATTGACCACAACAACATGGTAATTACAAAGGGTAAATTCCACTTAGTTTTCTTTAACATCGGAGGGTGAAGTCAACTGGATATAATTGATTCTAAAATTAACTAACAACTAACACTAAATTATCAATTGTACTGGACATCAATGATATCAAGGCACCTAAGTCCTCAATCACAAGTCAAGAGTATAAAAATTTACTCTAAAATCCAACCAAGCATTTTATCAAATACTTGGAAGGTATAAAATAAAAGCATTGTAAAATTGCAATAATAGTAAAATCTACAACTACCAAATGCAAGATAACAATAATAACAACTCAAATAAACATCAATAACATAAAAATATCAAAATTTGTGCGTATGCATGTCTGTAAAAAATGCAATTGCGCGTACGCATCAATTTCTGTGCCTACGCATGGATGTAAAACTACAGTTGTGCGTACGCATGGCTGTAAAACACTCCAAACTTCATTTCTTCATGACTTCTCCACTTTTGCATGCTTTCTCCTCATTTCTTCAATCTATACTTGCCTTAGAAACCTGAAATCACTTCATCAAACACATCAAGGCATTGAATGAAATTAAAGTGAATTAAAATTAGCAAATTAAGGGCCTAAAAAGCATGTTTTTACTCTTAAGTATAATTTAGGAAGAATTCACAAAACTATGCTATTTTAGTGGATAAATGCAAGAGAAGTTAATAAAATCCACTCAATTAAAGCAAATAAATACCATAAAATGTGGATTTATCACATCCCCACACTTAAACAATAGCATGTCCTCATGCTAAATCCAAGAAAGATATATGAAAGGGGTATTAACATTTATTCAAAGTAAACTACCTATATGCAATGCATGTAAATACTTGGTCAAAATAAATCCATTTCCAAGAATACATATATGAACATAAGGGTTAAGTAATCACAACTAAGTCCAATCCAACAACTGAATTGAGTTATCGAAAAGAATTTATAACTTGCAAGATAAGAAGTAATCATAGGTGAAAATATACAATTGAGAAATCGAACCCTTCACCGGATGTGTATACGCTCTAATCGCTCAAGTGTATAGGATTGATTCACTCAATTCTTCACTAATCATGCTTTCTAAGATTTGTTTTTCATCTAGCAATCAACAATTATTCAATGTATGCATACAAGTATCAAGATGACTTTTCATGGGTTGTAATGGGGCTAGGTCAAGGTAAGGATGCATATGGTCAAGTGAGCTTGAAATTTGAATATTTGATTAACTTAAACTTCCCACCTAACCTATGACAACCTATTTAATTCTAATGCAAAACTAGCTACCCATTATTCACTTTTTCACACACTCATATAAAATCCAAAATCATAACTCAAAATAACTAAAATTGCAAGAGTGCTAAGTAAAATTAGAGAAGAGAAACTACAATTAGAGTAATAAAAACTGAAATTAACAAGAATCTAATCCATTGGTTGAAGTGAAAATGAACAAGAAATACTAAAACCTAGAGAAAAGGAGGAGTTTCTCTCTCTAAAACTCAAAACTATCTAGAAACTAAATTGATTCAATGTGTGTCTAAGCTTGCTTCACCCCTAGCCTCTAATCTTTGAATTGGGCTTGAAATTGGGCCAAAGGAAGCTCAGAAATCGCCCCCAGCGTGTTTCCACTAATGAGGCATGTGCCAGCATTCCCGCGTACGCGGGAGTGTGGTCTGTGTACGCAGGCGAGGAGAAAATGAAGGGTGCGTACGCACGGCTGCAATGATGTGTACACACGGATGCAGAAATCCAAAATCTTCATTTCTTCATGATTTTCTACCCTTGCTTGCTCCTTTTTCCATCTCTTCCAATCTAACATTGATTCCTAAGACCTGAAATCACTTAACAGACATATCAACGTATCGAATGGAATTTAAGAGAATTAAAATTTGCATTTTTGGAGCCTTAAAAGCATGTTTTTGCAATTAAGTGCAATTTGGAAGGAAATCACAAATGCATGCTATTTCAGTGAATAAATGTGAGATTATGTGATGAAATCCATTCATTTCAAGCCAAAATTTATCATCAAATATGGATTCATCAGTTCTCAGTAGAGAATTTTTAAGAATTGTCATAAGAGGATATTTAAAAGAAAACTGTTTTTCGATTGCAGTGATCATCGCTCGTCTTATAAATCTTTTTGAAAACCAACTGTTAATCATCCAAAAACCCCAAATTTTTGAAAAACTATGATTTAATTACCCAAAATCCGAATTCATATTTTGAACTTGCAAAAACTCCAAGTAAACACAATATCTCGTAACCTTTCACTACATGTACCAAAGGAGTAATTTCATCAAAATTACCACTGATTCATCCAATCACGGCCTCCGACCCAAACATAACCAAATCACGGCCTTCGGCCTAACACAAAATCAAATCACACTCTAACCACCATAATTCTTTCCTTAATTAATCCAAATCAAATAAAATAATTCTACAATTGACCCTTTAATTAAAAGTAATCAAATGAAACTCGTTCTCAAATTTACTAACTTTTCAAAAGACTCAAAAATAATCTTTCTTTACTAATCAAAATTCAAATACTTTAAATTCACTAAAACTCCTCAAAATGTGGTTCTTTAATCAAACTCAAAATAAAAAATAAGTTCCTTCTTGATATTCACTTTTGTGCAAGCTTATAAAAATTTCGGTAGCACCCCCATAAAACTCAGACTTTGCCACCCTTCAAGGGTTCCATCCAAACATCTTTCAAGCCCTTTTCAACCATTTTTAGTATCAAATCATTTCCAAATACCAAATCATTTCCAAAATCAACTCATTTCCAAAATCAGACCAAATTCCAATATTAAATCTCTTCTAGTAAATCAAGAAAAACCAATTCAACAACATCAATCAACTAATCAGAATATTCAGCTTTCTCAACCGATCAAGAAATCAATCAAAGAAACAATTGTATTCATCCAAAATAGCCCAGTTTAATCCATAAGACTCACACAATCACAAAAAAATATTTTTGCATCAATATCGATTTATAACAATTCTTGAAAATAAAATGAGTTTAAGGAAAGCGCCCCTACCTCGATCGCGACTCAACTATGTGGCAAACTCTCTTTTCTGTCAGCCCGCAACAGCGATAGCCGCAACCACAGCTCCAAACCAATTTGCAACAACAACGACAACTCTAATTGCAAAATGTAATGATCAAAACTCAATCCTATAGTAATAACGTCGCAAAAATCTCAGCATAAGATAACAGAATATTAACTAAAAGGGTTTTCGAAGTAAAAGTAACTTACTGCACAACAAGAAACTAAGAGCAGCATAGTCGCAGCTCCGGCGGCCCTCATCGGCAAGAACAGAACCGGCTTGAACATGACACCACTTAGGACAGAGCTGGCACAAAGGATTTGCACCAAACCAGAACCAAACAACAGGAGAATAAGCTTACAGCGATGGCACCAGCGGCATCTGCGGCGAAAATAGAAGCAACAGTGATGGCATCTCAGCGACGGTGATGGCAGCAATCTCCCCCTCCATACGTGACCTCTTCTCTCATCTACATCTCTCTCTCGGTGGCTCAACGGCGGCGAAACTGGTGGCCTTGGCGACAGTGACGTGGCTAAGAGCTCGACGATGGCGATACAACAGCAATGGCATGCTGGACCAAACAGCACCCTCCGTCTATCTCTCTTCTCCCGCAACAGCAATGACGATGGTGCTCCTCTTTCTCGGATCTCCTCTCCGTGCATGTGTGAGTGTGTTAGTTTAATGTGTGTGGGTTGATGAGTGAAGGCTGAAGGTGAGGGTGTGAGGGAGATGAGGGTGACGACGTGTGTGTTAATGAGGTGAGGGTAGTGTGAGTTGTGCTAGGGTTAGGGTTTTAATTTGAGAAAAATGAGTAAAAGTAGGTTGGTAATTTCAAATAAAAATAGGGATAATATAGTAATTGAAAACCAATTTTAATCCAATAATAATTATATATAAAATATTATTTGTTCATCAATTTACAAATTATTTTTAAATAAATACTCTAATCTAAGAATTAGAGATAATCAAATTAATTTCTTTTTATTCATAAAGTAAGGTTCAAGATCTAAATATTCAAATTAAAACATATAAAATTCTTATTGTTCCGAGGGTTACCTGAAACTGAAGGTCGATCTCGGATGAGATCTGCTGTGGTGGTCGGCGCTGATGTGTCCGACTTGTGGGTAGTGGACGGAACCGCCGTGTCCGACTTTGTTGGACTTGTTGGTGATACTAATTGATAAACCACTATTTTATGGTTTATAATGTGTTTAATTGCGTGGTTTTATCATGATCTTTACCCAGTTATTCATATGATTAGCATGCATTTATATTTCCTTCCTAAAATTATTACATGATTGAAAACTTGCTTCCTAGAGACTTTTAATTATGTATCTTAATTCTCCTTTATCCCATTCAATGTCGTGATCTGTGTGTTAAGTGTTTTAGGCTTCATAGGGCACGAATGACTTGGAAATTAGAGAGGAGGCTTGCAAAAATGGAAGGAACACAAGAAACTAAGGAGATGACCAGCGAGCAATGACGCGAGCGCATGGCCCAT
>NC_029786.2:88847788-88855017 GCF_000816755.2 Arachis ipaensis
TGAAACGTATAAAATCCTAATTATTTTACAATCACTAAACTTTATAATTTAAATATGAATCCAATAATTATAAAATTAGATAAAAGTTCTAATTTAATTATTAAAGCTTGATTTAATTAGTTTTAATAAAATAATTTCTAAAATTAAAGTTTTTAATGAATAAATAAATTAAAATAGACTCATAATAAGATTTTTCAAAAGTTTTGGGTCTTACATGAGTTACAACAAACATGTGAGATTGTGATGGATCTTCATTATTTCATTCTTTACACACTACAAAGAAACCACCAACATGTGACTAAGTCAACACAGAAAATATAACGACCCACATTTTCTACCCGCTTTAATTAAAATAAAGTTTAGTTAATATTATTATTATCGAGTTCAAAATCTGCCGATATGAGTAAATATCGATACTCCTCAGTGAGCTTAGCTTTGTTAATATTTTATCGTATATCTTTTATCATTATATTACTAATGTCATTTATATTAGTAACTCATACATATTTATTCCTATATATATTATTACTTGTGTTTCAATATATCTAATTTTCATCATTATCCGTTTAAGATATTTATAATTTGAACCGCTAACTCAGCATCTTTATAACTGGACACCTAGCCTACCATGACACATAATCCCCCATGTCTCATCTTAACACTAATTAATCACCATTAATCATTCTTCCTCCATGCATGACCTAACCATTAAGAAAGAGCATGCCGTGAGAAAGAGAGAAAGAAAACCATGGAATCTCAACCCTTTCGAGTTTGATTTCTTGTGATCCGTAACTCCAATAAAAAATCTAATCCAATTAAAGTGTTCGTATCTTCCTCCTCTTCACGTTGACATCATTTTTGTTCGAGAGAAGTCGTCGGAGGGAGCCGCTGAATCTTCCATAGCCGCAGCCGTGAGGAGCGTCGCTGTCGAGCTACCGCAAAAAGAGTCACACGAGATAGAAAGAGAGGACGCGATGGAAAATAAGGGAAGTTGTGGTGGTTTTCTTCACCACCGTTGCAGCCACCGGAGCCGTCAGGAGCCACCGCCGATGTTGTTTGAGGCTGACCGGAAGAGTGGAGGTGACGGTGGTGCTGCTGTATGTGACAACAAGTGGTTGCGTCATCGCCGAAGCTTTCTGCCGCTATTACTGGACAAGAGAAATAAGGTTTTTAGACGCGTTTGTTTTATGGGTTTGACTATTTGAGGTAAGGGCGCTTTTTTAAACTTATTTTACTTTCAAGAGTTGTTACAAGTCGATATTAATGCGAAAAGTATATTTTTGTGATTTCGTAAGTCTTATGGATAGAATTAAGTTATTTTGGATGAATGAATTTGTTTGATTGATCGATTGAGAAAGTTGAATATTTTGAATAGTTGGCTGATGTTGTTGAATTGGTTTTTCTTGAATCACTGGAAAAGATTTAATATTGGAATTTAGTTTAATTTTGGAAATGATTCGATTTTAGAAAAGGTTTAATATTGGAATTAGGTTTAAAACAAATTTAAAAAAAATTGATATTTGGAAATGGTTGGATTATTGAAAATAATTTACTATTTAAAAATGATTGAGAAGGGCTTGAGAAATGGTTTTGTTGGGACCCAAGAAGGGTGGTAAAGTCCAAGTTTTAGGGGAGGTGCTGCCGAAATTTTTATAAAATTCTGAGAATTATGTATTTTGGAGTTTTTTAAATAGAATTAAAGAATGGATTGTTGAAGTTGATTTGAGACTTTTATTTTAGTGAAAATGAGTTTTTATGAAAGAGAAATAGATTTAAATTGTTTTTAAGGAGAGATTTTGATATTTGAAACACCTGAGCAGTACGCAAGGGTTGTGGTTCGTCTCACTTGCTCCAGATCAAGATTTTTAAAAGATTGTGGTTTTGAATGTAAGCTTTGACCTGGTAAGGATTGTGGTGGTGTACCGCTTGTCCAGTGTCGCAATGTCTGTGGAGATCGTGGTTATTTACCGCCCACGGGTGTGTGTTTTCCAATTGAAAATCTTGCGAGGATCATGGTGGTGTATCGTTCGCAATCGTGGGATCGTGGTGGTGTACCGCCCACTAGGTAGGGATTGTGGTGGTGTACCGGCTACCGGTTTTCAAGAGGACGATATCCGGGTTAGCTACTGGATGTGTCAGGTTCTAGCAAAGTAACTGACACATGAGCGCACGGCCAGTAGGATAGGCATGCATCATGTTGCATTTGTTTACTTTGTTTGGGTGTGCTTAAGTGTTTTAGTTTACCTATTTGATGAATTCTGTTTAACTGGTAACTGTGATACTTGTTGTAACTGTTCTTAAATGTGTTTGCCTTGTATTTATTTGTGCTTGTGATTGATTTCTGTTTTGAGTATTTGGTGGTAGATTGATTATAGCGGTGATTTGTTTTGAATTGGGCGGAGGCCGAGTTGATTTGATTTGGGCCAGAGGCTGTGATTGGTTGGATCAGAGGTAAGTTTTGGTTAAAACAGTTTCTTAGTAAGCGGTGAAATGTGTGGCATGTTATTTTGCGTGGAATTTTTTATAAGAAAAAATATGAGTTTTAATTTTGGATAATGAACGGATGATCACTGCGACTGAAAATAATTTTATTTAAAATATCTTCTTATAACAATTCTTAAAAACCTTCTACTGAGAACCAGCGATGACGATGTTCTCACCCCCTACAAATTTTATCTTTTCAGGACGGACGAAGAAGCTTGCGGAATTTTTGTTAAGTACTTAGATATGTTGTTTCTGTTTGTATACACATGTTATAGATTTTCCACGCCTTTATTATTATATTCTTGTAAGAAGGATAGGAATTGTGACTGTAATGATATGTATATATATAATATTTATAAGTTGCTTGAGTAAGAAGTTTTGTATATATGTATAAGCTTGTTTGTTTTCATGAAAAAGTATTTCCATGTTTTTAAAGAAAACAGCGATATGGTTTCGAGTCAAAGGCTCCTATTTTATTAAGTATATGAAGTCGTTGTGACACTTCTCACTATCAGAGTGGCGTAGTCAGAAGCGTGACATTCTGATAGTAAGGGTATTACAGAAAATATGAAAGATACTTAAATGTGAAGTAAAAATATAATACTAAATCAGCGCATACTAATTCAAATCTAACTGGACCCATTCGATGATTCCATTTTTGCTTGGATCTATTTTCACGATTTTTGCCATATATGACTTACATTTCTTTGCAAAGTAAAAATTCATACATAGAGTCATTTAGATTTGACAACAAATACACGTTACAAACATTAAAGCCAAGAAAGTAGGTTTAAAATATATCACTTTGATGATATCAAGCCTCTAAAAGTGAACTAATTTTCGAAAATGAAGTTCAGGTACAGTCATTAGACAATTTTTCATCATCTCTCTAAATGAGTTATATGATATATAATGATACTTTTTAATCGTTTCTTAAATTGCTTCTATAACTCTCCAATAGTATCTATCATCTAATGCTCAGCATCACTTAAAATATTATATTTAGACTAGAATGAAACAAAGAATTAGATTATTTTACATTGCATGCTAAGACCAACACTAAAAAAATTAAAATAGAGAATGATCTACTCACATTTGCATAATTCAACATTGAAATTTTAGTCTCACTTGGCACAGCTTGCCAGCTAGTATATAATAATGTGACCAAATTAGAGTTTCTTGCAAGTGTACCTAAGAAACGACTAAACAATTGAACATGTGTGCTTGTTGGGCCTATATGTTTGCTGTTGTACCATGTTAACTCTATCTGTCTCTCCATAACATAAATATGCTTGAGTTGGGCAGGACCACGAACACTTTTCATTTTGATACCTATTTTCAATCTCATTACTAGAGAATATTAACAAGAATATTAATCTAATAAATAAAAAATTAATCTAATAAATAAAAGAGTTAGGTTAGTATCTTTCATTATTTGCTATTGAAACTAAGAATAAAATCATTATCGTTGTTACTGTCACTACTATCACGAACACTTGGAATATGATCATCATAATTATACTCATATTCTTCATTATTTTTATCCGATGATATCCCATATTTTTCAAAGAATTTATCTAAAGTCATAGCTGGGATAAGAGACTCGATCTTGTGTTCTTCTTCTTTGTTGAATTTTTTCATTGGCATCTTCTTCCTAGTTAGCTTCTTGCTTTGACCTTCATTTGCATTGGTTTTCATCTTGTCTTGATCATCTTTTTCATTGGCATCTTGTCTTGATTATCTTCTTCATTGATCATCTTGTCTTTATTATTTGTTATCCTCTTTTTCGTTGGCATCTTGCTTTAACCCTCATCTTCAACTTTTGTCAACTTTTTATTAACATCTTGCTTTTTTTTTCTTTGTTTCATTATTGCTATCATCCCCACGTGCAGCTAATACATGTTTCCTTTTGATTTGAAAATGTTTTACCAATGCATAAGTACTCATGAATTGAATTTTTCGAGTTCTTTATTAGACTCTTGTTCTTCAAGGGACTTCTTTGTGACTCCATTTCGGATAGGGTCATTATCCATCTTCTTTTGGAATTTCCTTTATTGTTCATCTTGTATCCCAAAAAGAGAAGTCAAATAAAGCATAAACATAATTCAATTAAAAAAGAGAAGTCAAATGAAGTATAAAGATAATCCAAGACCTTAAAGTCACTCAATTTCCTCATCACTATCAAACTTACCAAACTCTGTTTCTTCGTCTTTAAGGTGGAGCTTATTTGGTGCCACATTAACAACAGGTCGCACACCTTGTCTAACCAAGTCTACCTCACCAATATCACTTAAAGGTATCAGACTATTCGCAGATTCATGTGGCTCTCTTATATTATGATCAAACTATAATTGGACACCGATATTAAATAAGTCTCTTGAAACCGTTTTCATCACATATTGCTTTTTGGGAAATGTATGGATCTTTCACATAAAAGCACTGGTGTGCTTGGCTTGCCAACGCAAATGGTTCTTCTTGGTAACATCTTTTGTTGAAATGAATATATGTCAAACCATAATTATCTTCCTTAGCCATATACCACTCACACTTAAATAACACAACTTTAAATTGGCTATAATAATCAAACTCAACAATATCGATAATTCTACCATAATATTTTATGTTGGCCTTGATTTTTTTTTGTCCTTAACACTAGCAAAGCTTGTAGTTTCAACCACCACAATGACACCATTGTTTTGCATTTTTCGCATAACTTCTCGCTGCTTAGTATGAAATCTGTACCCATTGACGATATTAGCAGAAAATATTTTTGCAAATTTATTTGGACCCTTAGATAATTGTCGTATCTAATTGGGAACATCATCCTTTATGGCATCTCTTGCAAACTATTCTAGAAAGTCTTCATTTTGATCTTTAACGACGTTCCACTTTCGCTTCCGCTGGCCTTGCTTTTGTTTCTCACCATGTTCTCTACAAGGAATGTGCATTATTGTTTATTGGTAAAGAAAATGCTACCAAAATTAGTCTAAGAAAAAGACAAATGAGAAGTTAAGATATCTCATATAAGGCTCCATGTTATCGCAATTGTTTAATACATATGCATTAGCTTGAAGGAGTGATATCTCGTCCAAAATAATTAGTTGCCTTTTTTTTTCACCCAATGGACTTCTCTTGTTTGTAAACAAATTTGAATCAGGATCTTTGCTTGTAGTGCATTCATCATTATTCCGAGATACTCTGTTGAATCTTGTTTTCACTCCCTCATGAAAATATCTTGAACAAAAGGTTAAACACTCTTCAGCCAAATAATCCTCTGCAATTGATCCTTCTGAACGACTTCTATTATGAACGCATGATTTTAGTGTGAACATGTATCTCTCAATCAGATACATCCATTGAAACTGGACGGGACCACCTAACCTTATTTCATCAGCTAAATGAATAGGCAAATGAACCATCATATCAAAAAAGTTAGGGGAAGATCCTCTCCAACTGGAACATAGTCTCTACAATCTCTAACTCCAAACCATTAATCTATTCTAAAGAGATTTCTTTTTGACATAGCCAACAAAAAAGGAACACAAGTGAACTAGAGGAGCAACAACATGATCAGGAAGAATGCTTGTGATTGGTATTTGCAACAGGTAATGCAACATGATTAGGAAGAATGCTTGTGATTGGTACACAACGAAAAATGTTTGAAGCACTTTCATCAGGCAATTTTGTTTTCTTTAAAACACCGAAAAAATAGATTTCTCCCTTTTGGTTATGGAGAAGCATGCTCTAACAAGTTTAGTTCTTTTGTCATCCTTTGTATTTTTTTGGTGGAGATTCTTTCGAATGTCCATCTCCTTAAGATCATAACAAGCCTTTGCATGATCCTTTGTCTCTCTAGGAATATCTACTAATAAGGTCTCAACTATACTGTCAACTATATTTTTCTCTATATGCATTACGTCAACGTTGTGTCTAATCATACAATCCTGCCAATATGGTAACTTAAAAAAGATTGATCTATTTTTTGCTTGGCCTTTATTTTTGTTTTGCATCTTCCCAAAAACATTCTCTTTGACTTAAATATATCTAGAACCTCTGCATCTGTTAACATTCGTGGTGGATCCCTGATTTTGGTTTTTCCATTAAAAGATCTCTTGTTAGACCTCTATGCATGATCAACTGGCAAAAACTTCCTATGGTCCATGTAAACTATCTTTTGGCTATGTTTCAAATAACAAAAAGAAGTATCATATTTACAACAAGGGCGAGCCAACTTCCCTTTTGTACTCCAACCTGACAACATCGCACACGCTGAAAAATCAGCGATTGTCCAAAGAAGTGCGGCATGCATTTGAAAAGTTTCATTTTTAAAAGAATCATATGTATTTATTCCTAACACCCATAGCTCCTTTAACTCTTTATTCAGTGGTTGCATAAAAACATCAATATTATTTCTTGGTGAATAGCATCTAGGTATGAACAAAAAGAGCATGCAATATTTTGACTTCATGGACATCCAAGGAGAAAAATTGTACACCATTAAGACATACTACAAGAAAATTGCCTGATACGGTCGGATTTACCAAAATAATCCACTAGTAATCTGTTTACCGTCGGAATAAATCTGACGGTATAAATCTTGCCAGTAATTATTTACCAACAAATTTTCTTATCTGCTGCTAATTACTGTCAGAAATTTTCCGCCGAAATCTTTTACCGTCAAATTTATTCCCCGGTAAATCTGACGGTAATATGTTATTTAATAATAACTAAAATAATAATTTCCA
>NC_029786.2:88855025-88856783 GCF_000816755.2 Arachis ipaensis
TAATTTCCAGCGGATTTATCCGACGGTAAATCCGCCGATAAACTTAAAATTTTAATTTTTTTTTATAAATTTACTCATCATCATCCTCTTCCTACAGCAGAAGAGAACAAAAGCATATATAACTATTACCAATCAATCAAACAAGTAAAAAAGGATAAAATTAAAGTACAAAAAAAAGTATAATAACCAACTACACTATAGGATAGTAATCCCCATATTCTGCAAATAGAAAGAAAAATTAAGTATATATGCTCATTATGACTAGAAACTTGTCTTAAAGTATTATTTGCACACTTATGAAAAAAATTAAACCCAATTAAGAACCTTTTATGTTCAATAAAAGATAATCCATATATCATATCTTATTACTCTTAATGGCCTATGCTGTTGACTTAGTAAGCTTAATCCAAATTAAAATTCTACCCACTACCAGCAAATCAATATATAAATTTGTTCACTTTTTTCTCCAATTATTACCGGTGAATTTACCGTCAAAAAGTCAAATCTAATGATAATCTTTTTTATTTGAGGAATTTATTGCCAAATCTGTTGGTAAATCCGCAGGTAAACCCATTGCTAACGTTCGACGCTAAATCCGACGGTATTCAGCATTTTTCTTATAGTGACAACTGGCTATGTGCTATATGACATGTTCATAGTTCGAAAATGATTGAAACCATCACTTGCCAAACAAAGTCTCTGGTTGCGAAGTTTTTTTGCAAAGTTTGGGTACCGACTATCCAGGTTCTTCCATGCTTGGCCATCAGCAAGATGCCTTATTCAACCATCCTTCAAACGCTGCTCATCATGCCACCTCAACGCCTTTGCTGTGTTCGCAACAACCTTATGAACTTTCTTTGGTAGCATAAAGTCATCTTCGTTGTCATCCATAGTAGTAGTCTCATTATATCAAGAGATTCCACAAATATGGCAAACTGAGTCATTTATATACTTATTTTGATACAGCATACAATCATTAGGACATGCATCGATCTTTCTATAGTCAAGACCCAAGTCTTTAAGAATTTTTTAAATAAATAATTTAAATATTTTATTTACCGATATACATAATTTGAAGCATTTTTACGAGTTTTCATTTTATTACTTTTCTCATTGACAAACAGATTTTTGCCGGTATAGAAATTATCAATTGATCAATCGTAGTATAGTCTAAACCGACGCAAATCCTTCATCAAACAAATCTACAATCTATATCCGAGAGTACTAGTCTCCTGAGTCGTTCTCCCTTGGAATTGCCAAAGTGTGCATCTTATTGATTTAGTAAACTTTGTTGGAATTCTTTGAAGGTTTTAGCAAAGCAATGAGAAACAAACAATCAATTATCAAAAGACTTGGCTTAGGGTTGGCGTTGGAAATCCTATCCTTATAGTCCATTCAATGTTGATAACAATTAGGCCTTGCTCCATTTAGTTATCCCCTAGGTATAGAGGAAGGTCAAATGAAAGTAATTAACTTGAGTCACAAGTCCTAGCTTCACCTTATGGGAATCTAGCTTTAGTGCACTCCAAGCCAACTAGCAATCCCTAATTCCAAATCAACTATTAATACACTATTCAACTTCTTCCAAAGACCAAACCCTATGCCAAGTGTGAGAATTCTACTCCATAGCTAGTGTTGTCATTTTATCAAACATGTGATGAGCAAGAAGGAAAGGCATAGTAAAATGAGAAGAAAAGTCAAATTGAAAGTATTGCAACACAAAGATCTAACAACAAGTCTCAAAGAGTAGCAATGAAA
>NC_029786.2:88857799-88888958 GCF_000816755.2 Arachis ipaensis
CCCTTGTTCCTTTGGTCTTCTTAAGCTTTTCCCGCCAAGGTGCTTCTCTAAGAGTGGAATCCTCAACTGCCTCCACGCCTAAGTCACGTGACTTCTTAAAAAAATCATATTCGCAAATTGGCGCGCACGCGCAAGGCACGCGCACGCGCCGTTGAGACGTCTTGCAATGTGCGCGGAGGCGTGATGTACGCGTGCGCGCCCATGAAGATCCTGGCTTAGCCGCTTCTCAAGACGGCTCTTGGCTTCGGCTCCATGTAGCCGTATCCGCGCGGGCGCGCCAGGTGTGCGCACGCGCCTATGCGAAAATTCCCAAGGCTTAATCCTCATGCTTCCTTTCTTCGTACCCGTCTTCTTTCTCCCTTTCGGTCCATTCCTACTCTATATCCTGGAACCACTTAACACACAAGTCACGGCATCGAATGGCATCAAGAGAAGATTAGAAATGTATCTATTTTAGTGTAAAACAAGCATGTTTTCATTCATGAGGCAAAACTAGGGAAGGAATGCAAAATCTTGTATTTTCATATGGAAAGTGTGTGGAATCATTGATAAAACCCTTGAAATCATCACAAGGTAAATCCTCAAATTGGGGTTTGTCAACCTCCCCACACTTAGATTCTAGCATGTCCTCATGCTTAGAGAAATACAAAGAAACACAGAAGACCGAGGGATCGCAAAAGTATAGGACTCATGAAGTGTGACCTACTTATATGCATGCAACTATGACTAGTGCTACTATCCACTTGGTTGGGAACAAATTAGCCTTCTTAGGACATGTGCGAGCACATGGGACATGATGGTGGTCAAAGCATAGGACTTGCCACTTTCTAAGCATCAAATGCAATATGTGCAACCTTGCATGAGGAGTGCTCGCGAGAGCCGGGAATCAAAGGATTGAGCATCGAACCCTCACCGGAGGTGTTTACACTCTAATCACTCGGTGTTTGGGGTTTATTCTCTCAATTCTCCCCTAATCATGCTTTCCAAGATTTGTTTTTCATCTAACAATCAACAATTATTCAATGCATGCATACACTTATCATGGGGTCTTTTCCTTAGGTTGTAATGGGGTTAGGGTCAAGGTAGGGTCATATATGGCTAGTGGACTTAGGATTTGAATCTTTGATTAACTTAAACTTTCCCACCTAACCTATATAATGACCTATACAATTAGGTACTAGCCTAACTACCCATTCCTCACTTTTCTACATACTCATGCATTTTCTTTCCGTTTCACAATACTTATGCATTGATTCCTCTTGAGCTTCACTTTGGGGCATTTTGTCCCTTATTCATTATATATATATATTTTTTTCTTTTGTTCTTTTGTTTCTTTCTTTTTCCATTTTTTTCTTTTTCTTTTCCATATTGTTCTCTTCTTTTTTTTTTCTTTTGTTCTTTTGTTTTTCTCAAATTTTTTTTTTTATTCCGGTCAATATGTGGCATCACAATCGGACTGAGGTGAGCCGGTAAGACTAGGAGGGGTTCCGGATGGTAATTCCTTTCAATCATTCTGGAGTAAACAAGTTCGCAATAACGGTTGGGAAACTTGTTTGAATCCTTAGGAGGGTTGTCCTTCTCTAGAATGTCAACGGGGCCCTTAGTCTTCTTTAGGAGGGGCTTGGCCGTTAGTTCTTGACGCGCTCTAGTGGAGGCCGGCCTCTTGGGGCCTTTCCCGTTGTCCTTTTTGATGACCATCCTGTAAAAGCAAAAAAGGAAAATATCAACCCAAAGAAGTGGAGATACATGAGTTCGATGTAATGAAAAGTTATGCCATAGAATATGGGTATCTTAGTTACATGACAGCTGCAACATGTACTAGGATAATGTGTGAAGCGCAAGGCAAATAATTCCATGTGGTGCAAGGGTAGTTTAAGCATGCAAGGGAGTGGCATGAGAAGCATACACCCTTAGGGACCATAAATGGGAGGCAAGCCAAGAGAATGGAAAGAATGGTTTGTGGAAAGTGGGGATGCACTCCAAAGTGATTGGTGAGAGGCAAGGTAGTCACAATGAGTCCGAAATTCAAGTATGCCTTTCATCGAACACTTGGTGTGCATCCTTCAAGTAGTATGTGATTGTGTGAAAATGAGAGCAATGAAGCTTTCCACAATCCATTATTAATGATTATAGTGCATATTGATTGCAAGAAAATTAAGCAACACCATTCATCTACTTATGTAATGAGTTTGAGACCTAAGTGCTCATGAAGAGCAAGGAAGAAAGAAGGAAGTAACTAGAGAGGGGAGGAAGAGAGAAATAAAAGAGGAAGGAAGCCTACCTAAAAGATGGTGCAACTTAAATGAGTAAGAACTACAAGAGATTAATGGACTAAGAGGGAGCTTAGTATAATACCTTGTGAGATGGAGAAGAATGTGGGGGGGAGAAGAGAAGACGCGTGCGCGCCAGGTGCGCGCACGCGGCAAGGGTGCTGGGCTGGTGGCTTAGTGTAGGCTTGAGAGAGGCTTAACTCTCTGTAGAATGTACTAGGGGGGCAGCAAGGCAATCGGCGCGGACGCGCGCCATGCGCTTGCGCGTCGATTGGCGGATTTTGCTCATGTGCGCGGACGCGCCATGTGCGCGCACGCGCGGAGGGGTGGGTTTTGTCTAAATTTGCAAGTGGTTACACCAATTTCAACATTTCAAACCCCTCTTTCCATACAGCCACTTAAGCACTATAGCAAATGAAGTCAACAAATAAAGGGGAGTTGGCATTAAAATCTAGCTAACAAACATGAAGTCAAGTGTCTATGTACAAGTCTCAAAGGAAGATCTTACCATGGTGGGGTGTCTCCCACCTAGCACTTTTGTTTAATGTCCTTAAGTTGGACTTTCAGCAACTTATAGTGTTTATTCAAGAGTTGCATCCCTCAAGAGGAACACTTCGAATTCCTTGGCGTTCTTTCTTTGCTCACCATGATACAATTTGAGACGGTGCCCGTTTACCTTGAAGATGTCCGGGCTTGATGGGTGGCGCAAGTGATAGACTCCATAAGGTTCTACTTTCTCCACTTGGTAGGGTCCATCCCACCTTGATCTAAGCTTTCCGGGTAGTAATCTCAACCTTGAATTGTAGAGAAGGACTAGGTCACCGGGTTGGAATTCTCTTCTCCTAATGTTCTTGTCATGGATGGCTTTCAACTTTTCCTTATAGAGTCGAGAGTTGTCATAAGCTTCCAATCTCATACATTCTAATTCCGCCAATTGAAGCTTTCTTTCTACTCCGGCCCCACCCAAGCTCATATTACACTTCTTTACGGCCCAATAAGCTTTATGTTCGATCTCTACCGGTAGGTGACATGCTTTGCCATATACAAGCCGGAAGGGGCTCATGCCAATGGGTATCTTGTAAGCCGTTCGATAGGCCCATAGTGCATCGGGGAGTTTGATGCTCCAATCTTTTCTTCATTGCTTCCTCTAGGCTAAAGCTTACAATTCTCCCATCTATTTCAAATGAGTAGTTCCCCGAGTAAGCATCAAGTTTAAATCTAGAAGTTCTCAAGAAGGGCCTTCCAAGTAGGATAGAGGATGCTCTCTCGATTTCGCTTGACGGCATTTCAAGGACATAGAAGTCAATCGGAAACACCAATCCCTTTATATTCACCAGTACATCTTCCGCCACACCCGCTACGGTTATTATGCTTTTATCCGCTAGGACAAATCTTGCCGTCGACCTTTTTAGTGGGGCAAGTTCAATACCCGATAAACGGATAGCGGCATGATGCTAACACATGCTCCGAGGTCACACATGCAATCTCTAAATTGAACTCCATTGACGGTGCAAGTGACCATACAAGGGCCCGGGTCATCACACTTCTCCGGTAATGTTCCCATCAAAGCGGAAATAGAACTCCCCAATGGGATGGTTTCCAATTCAAGAATTCTATCCTTGTTTATGCATAAATCTTTGAGGAATTTAGCATATCTAGGAATTTGATGGATGGCATCAAAGAGGGGAATGGTTACCTCAACTTTCTTAAACATTTCTACCATTTTGGGGTCGAGTTCTATGCGCTTTTTAGCTTTCTTCGCAAGTGTTGGAAATGGAAGTGGTTGAGCAATTCCTTCTTCCAAGGTTCTTTTGGTCTTGGGTGTCTCCCTCGTTGGTTGGGCTTCATCCTCAATTATGGCTTGTGGTGTCTCCTCTCAATTATGGGTGGCCGCCAAAGTGTTGTCTTCTTGAAGGTTTGGGCACTCATCCGTGTAGTGAGAGTAGCAAGAGCAAATGCCACATACTCTTTGAGGGACCAATTGTTGTTGGTTGTGTTGTTGAGATGGTGGAGGTTGTTGTTGATATGATTGAGGTTGTTGATTCAATTGGAGTTGCCTCAAGACGGATGTCATCTCATTCAAGGATTGAGTTAGAGCGGTGGCTTCACTACTAGTTGATACCTCGTTCACGGTCCTTGGACGGTTGACTCTTCGCCTCATATGTTGATTGGATTCGGCTAAGTCAATAATGAGTTGCCATGCCTCCTTTGCGGTTTTATATTTGGACAAGGAACCATTGCTAGAAGTGTCCAAGAGGGTTCTATCTTGCTCTCGCATCCCTTGACATATGTATCCGAGCAATACTTGAGTGTCGAGCATGTGATTAGGGCACGCATCTAGTAGTTTGTGAAACCGTTCCTAATACTCATATAGTGGTTCCGTCTCACCTTGCACAATACAAGACATTTCTTTCCTTAGCCTATCCATCTTTTCCGGGGGCAAGAATTTATCCAAGAATCCCCTTCTAAGTAGGTCCCAATCGGAGGTAACTTCGCTAGAGAGAGTGTAGAACCATTCTTTGGCCTTCTAGTAAGGTGGTTGAGGTGGTGAAAACCTCTTCACCTTTTCCAAATCTTAGCCGCCTCCGAGCTTGTCTAATATGAAACAAAGTTCGTTCTATTTCCGGATCAAAAGGGATTAAGCTCGGATTCGGTTGTGAACGCGTCATGCAATGAAGGGGAAATGGAATTCATTGTAACGATGAGAAGTTAATCAATTGAGCAATTTACAATGAAGTGCAACTATGTACATATACACACACTTAGTCCAAAACAATAACATGGCACACTAAGCAACTTCCCCGGCAACGGCGCCATTNNNAAGTGTCCTTAACCCTTGTTCCTTTGGTCTTCTTAAGCTTTTCCCGCCAAGGTGCTTCTCTAAGAGTGGAATCCTCAACTGTCTCCACGCCTAAGTCACGTGACTTCTTAAAAAAAATCATATTCGCAAATCGGCGCGCACGCGCAAGGCACGCGCACGCGCCGTTGAGACGTCTTGCAATGTGCGCGGAGGCGTGATGTACGCGTGCGCGCCCATGAAGATCCTGGCTTAGCCGCTTCTCAAGCCGGCTCTTGGCTTCGGCTCCATGTAGCCGTATCCGCGCGGGCGCACCAGGTGCGCGCACGCGCCTATGCGAAAATTCCCAAGGCTTAATCCTCATGCTTCCTTTCTTCGTACCCGTCTTCTTTCTCCCTTTCGGTCCATTCCTACTCTATATCCTGGAACCACTTAACACACAAGTCACGGCATCGAATGGCATCAAGAGAAGATTAGAAATGTATCTATTTTAGTGCAAAACAAGCATGTTTTCATTCATGAGGCAAAACTAGGGAAGGAATGCAAAATCTTGTATTTTCATATGGAAAGTGTGTGGAATCATTGATAAAACCCTTGAAATCATCACAAGGTAAATCCTCAAATTGGGGTTTGTCACTCATTTACAGTATAAATGAAATAAGACACAGATCCACATGCACGTATCACGTTTGCACACGTGTTGTGAAACATGCTTATCTCGTTTATAGTGTAAATGAGATATACACAGACTTATTTCATTTACATTGTAAATGATATAAGTAATAGCCGTGCCTATATAATGAACTCGTTTACAGTGTGACTTGAAGTCACTTTTAAACCATTTCTACTTGTTTTCTCCCTCGAACATTATGACGCACGCAAATGCATGAGATGATGACATCAACTGCCTAAACGCGATGTGGCATATCGCTGGGACAATCGACTTCTAGGTTAGTGTTGTTATTTTCCTATTTTAGTTAAATAAGCATACAATTATAGTTATGGTTAGGGTACTTTTATAGATCTAGTATCATTGGACTAGCACAGTGCAAGGGTGGTGGTGCAAGAGGTAGGTCATCCTAGACCAAATTTGAGCTGCCAGAACCACCACCACCAACATCACCAACCACCGCAAAAAGCTCCATCACATGTTCCGTCATGATTCTCCTGTGGACATTAAACATGAGGCGCACACGCTCATCGCCATCGAGCCAAAATAGACGAAATCGAAATACTCCATTTTCCATCGGTGCTAGCATCCTATAACCAACTCTTCCAATCTCTTTTCTCTTATTAGCACTGAGGTGTGTCAATATCAGACTCTTTAACTCAGACAAAGAATTTGCTCTCTAAGTGCGCAGTAAAATACGATTATCACACTCAAATATAACTCCAGTATCACTGTTTCTCATGTGACAGTTGGGATATACGATTACAACAAAATATCCACTACCACTAGACATTTTACTAAATTTATTGAAGAATCAGATGAGAAGAAGGATTGAGATGTTTGTGGAGAAGAACAATGGTTGTAGATCCTTTTATAGCTGACTGATTATTGTCGTACATTATCCCGTTTACAGTGACAATGTAAATAAAAGAATGAAAATTCGTTAAAATGCTCCAAATTATATATATCGGTAAATGAAATATTTAAATTATTTATTTAAAAAAATCCAGTCTTTAATCATATTGTTAACTTTATTAAAAGAAGTGGGAATGTTCAAACTAGATATAACTTCTTTCAATAACTCCAAGAAGGAGATAAAAGATGTGTTACTCCAGCCATGTAGACACTTAAAGGGGTAGAGGCAAATGATAAATGATAATATCAAAAATTTAGTAGTACAATTCGAATATAATTCTAGACCTGCTTCGTCTATCAACCCATAAAATCTCTTCATATCTTCATTCAACCCTTTGTTTCCCTCTTCAAGATTTGTCATATCTTCGAATGCATGACGCAACGACCCATCAACATCATCATAGCCGCCTCGATCATCCATGTCACGTCCTACAGCTATTAGGATTTATGGTCTCCCATGATTAATCCATCTTTTATAACCTTCGACAAACACGTAGCAAATAAGATGCTCATATACGTCATCTCACTAATGCCAATAAGTGTTTCCACACTTTGCACACGGACATTGGATTTATTTTTCAACTGGTTGTCCAATTAAGAAGGTAAAGTCTAAAAAACTATTAGCACCTTCTATATACTTGTTCTCAAATCTTAGTAAATCCATCCGATCTTTTGATGGAATATGATTAAACCTAAGAATGTAAATATATGAACTTACTAAACATGATCTAATATTTCGATTATAGTCACAATCTAGCTAGCATATATCCGCTTAATACCTAAATAAATGGAAGAAAAAAATTATTTAATTCACAAGTATAATATTAACTTAAGCTTACTGTTTTGTTCCTTGATTATGAGATGTCATGAAGTTGTTATGAATAGACCACAACAACTAATAAACTCCTTTTGTCTTTATCAGTGCAAAAAAAAATTCCTATATACAAAACAAAACAAAACAAAATTCAAGAGAAGGTAAAGAACATTAAAGACCCAAAGAAGACCATGGTAGCAACTTTTAATGTGACATGCATTATTAAGAAAAATCATTAAATCGTTGAAAGTCATGAAAAATCATTGAATCACAGTCATTTCTAAATTCAAGAGTAGCAAAACATTTAGCTCATAAACGGAAACTAGAACCCATATAATTAAAAAAAAAAGATATTGAAAAGTGGATCATCGTTCAAAACAAAACAGTTTCAAAATAAATGGCAAGATTTTCAAAACAGGAACTTTGACAAAACAATAATTATCCAACCTTAGCACATCTATGATCCATCAAAACCATATCATTAAATCATGAAGAGAAGAACTAGCACCATCATTGGCACACCAAACAATCCTACTGCATATTTCAGAATCCCCTGTTTCATTGATCAGTGACTAGTGATTCAGTGTTCAGATCATCTATATCAAAACCAACAATCCCTCTAAACATAACAAGATCACTCATTTTTGAAATTTACTCAATTTAATTCATCATCAAATAGTTTCAACAACACACAATAATTTATTGCTAAAACAAAATAAATTAAAAGCTAAATTTAAGCAAAAAAAAAAGTATACACTAAAATGTAGTAACAGTAGATAATCTCACTATCATATTGATATTGCTATAATGATATAAAATCATGACAAATAATACATGATCATTTTATTTTAAAAATGCTAAAATGCTCCTTGATTGGCTCCAAAACCCTCGCGTCGATGTCGAGTCCAGTGTTGGCTCTATGGGCAAGCTCAGATGGAGGCTTAATGGTTCCGAATGGACCACCAATCTTTGTAGTCACATAAAAAATTCCAGCAGAGTGACATCTAGAAAAACACAAAGTCACACTTGGACACAAATTTCCATTAAATGCTATTTGGAAGTCAGAATAAGCTTATCCAAGCAACACAGAATCATTATAGTCAACAAAAACAAAATCAAAATCAGCAACTCATAATCACTATAACCATTATAATCAACAAAAGAAACAAAGAAGCAGCAGCAAAAGTTCTGTCCAACAACTAGACTCCAAAATCAACAAAAACTTAGAATCATTATAGTCAACTTCAGTTTCATAAAAATTATTAAAACAAAAAAATAACAAAATCAACAACTCAGAAGAACAAATTCTCTCTAGAAAATTTAACAAAAGAAGCAAAAATTAACAAAATCAATATTATTAACTCAACAATTTAGAATCAGAATTCCTGAACCCATAATCCAAAATTGCTAAACCCAGAACTCAAAACCAGCTATAAAATAAGCAAAAATAATCCCTAAACCTACAGTACTTACCGACAGCGAGAGAGGAAGGGAAGACGGAGGAATGGATTCACGACGAGCAACCCTTCATAACAGTAGCACCAAAAACGTAACGCATACCTTCATGCAATGGCGACGAGAAGAGGAACGACGAGAACAGGGCCGAGTAGATGAGAACAGGAACGATGACACCCATGGCAGTGATAGCACCCTCTACTTGAGGAGACGAATTCGTCGACGAGCTTGAAGTGGATGGTGGCTGGGTGTTGCTGTTCTCTCCTTGTTTGGGGTTAGGTTTGCTGGGAAAGGGGGGATTCAAAAACTGAGGATGGTTGGCGACGAGCGACGACGACAGATTACATAGGAACGATGACAATGACGATGGTTCGTGCTAGAAAGGTTGGAACAACAATGTTGACGGCACTGTGTTTTCATTCAAGCGCGCACAGAGAGGAGAGGAAGGAGCAAATTTTTGTTCTTCCCTCCTTTCTACCCCTCCTCAATTTTATTTCCATCTCTATTAAACCCCGGCATATACAAGTTCAATAATGCTCTACATCCATGTAAAAAATGCATCCAAGTTATCCAAGTAATTTTTGCCCAAACGCGCCTCCCCCTCACTCGTTTGTCATATACGCGCTACATATAACGTTCTGCAACCTAAAGCTTTGCTCAACGTAAACCTTCTGGTGCAAGCTAAACCTTCTTTTCTACTCGCATTTTCTTCTCCTTCTTCTTTCTTCTCCTTCTCTTTCTTCTTTTCCTTCTCCTTCTTCTCCTTCTTCTCCTTCTCCTCCTTCTTCTCATTCTTCTCATTCTCCTCCTCCTTCTCCTTCTCCTCCTCCTCCTCTATCTCCTTCTCCTTCTCCTTCTCCTCCTCCTCCTCCTCCTCCTCCTCCTCCTCCTTCTTCTTCTTCTCCTTATTCTTATTCTTTTTCTCCTTCTTCTTCTCCTTCTTCTTCTCATTCTCCTTCTTCTCCTTACTTCTTCTTCTTCTTTATTGATCTGTATTGCCTTCGAAGTAATAAGCTTCGTCGTTCTCCTCTAGTCACGCTCATCTTCTCATTTTCTTCTTTTGATTTGCATATCTTGTATTTATCTTCTTTGTTTTCTTCTTCGATCTGTACTTCTGAATCGAAACAATGAATAATTCAACTTCAAATCAGTTGAATGAGAGTAAATTGAATTATTCTTCTGAAACGAATCAACTAGATGAGGTTTGGATTATTCAATTTTGAATCGAATTGAATGGAATGCAATTGTTAATTTGAATTGAATTAAATTGAATGGACGCAGGTGTTCTGAATCTGAATTAAATTGAATTGAATTGATAATCTCTAAATTGTAGGTAAAGGTGTTTCGAATTTGATTTTATATAATGGATTATGTTTCGTTCATTCAGTACTATACAATTGTTTCACCATGAGTACGTGTTCGGTTCATTCTACAGAAAGATGTTTGAATTTGATTTTATATAATGGATTATGTTTCGTTCATTCAGTACTATACAATTGTTTCACCATGAGTACGTGTTCAGTTTATTCTATAGAAAGATGTTTGAATTTGATTTTATATAATGTATTATGTTTCGTTCACTCAGTACTATACAATTGTTTCACCATGAGTACGTGTTCGATTCACTCTGCAGAAAGTTGTTTGAATTTGATTTTATATAATGGATGATGTTCCATTCATTTAGTACTATCAATTATTTCACCATAATGACGTGTTCGGTTCATTATTCAGAAAGATGTTTTGAATTTGAATTTATATAATGGATAATGTTCCATTCATCTAGTTCTATACTATTGTTTCACCATAATAACATGTTCGGTTCATTCTGCAGAACAGGTGTGTTGTGGATGAACAATTCGTCCCAAAGGTAGGGATGATTTTCAAGACACTATAAGAAGCTGAAAAATTTTACAAACATTATTCCAAACTTGCCGATTTTTCTACAAAAATAAGGAACACGACTCGGGACAGAGACAAGATTAAGAATCAACTAATCGTATGCAGCAGAGAAGGGAGGTGGAAATCCAAGATATCTCCTATGCTGAAGACAAATCCCTCATTCGGCATAAGCTGTCCAGCCAGGATATACATACACATATTGAAGGACGTCGGTCTCTGAACAATTTCCAAAGTCGTTTTGAATCACTCACACCCTTGCTATCCAGACCGGGCAGAGATGCTCAAATAATACAGGGAGCTCAGCATGTTTGTGCACTACTTTGTTGAGAGAATTGGAGAAGACTCCTCTTAGATCCATTCAATGCATTTTGGCAGACCTTCAAGCTGAAGTGGCATCTTTGAGGGAGTCAAAAAATGAGCTAGAGGGGGGAAAAGGAGGCCCTTGTTTTCGACCATGCCAAGGCTCGGGAAAGGGTAAAGCAGCCTGAAGCTGCTTGTGCCATGACGGAGGGCCTAAAGAAAAAGGCTGAGGAGAGTTATACCAGAGTCTTCGGGGAGAAGCTAGATTTGATGGATGGGTTACTAAGTCAAAGGAGAGATATGCATATTTGGAGGAGACTATAACTCAGGAAATTGGCGAGCTGGTTGAAAATTTGAGGGCCCTGTTCTGAGTTATATCTCTCGAGGTGGACCTCCCCCTCATTAACCCGGACAACATCGTGGTAGATGAGAAGATTGTCCCTATGCCAGAGGATGAGGAGGACACTCCTATGCTCGACCCGAAGACTTCGGAAGTCTGAGCCGAGGGAGCTCTTTGGGTGGACGATGAGGCTATTCCTTCTCAACCAGAAATGCTCCCGTCCTCCTCCATGCAGCCCAAAGACACTTCTAACATGACCTCCAACGAACATATCTTTCCTTCTTAATTTTTGTTTCAAAGTATTGGATGGCCCACCTATGGGTCTTTATGAACAATTTAATTTTGTAATTGCTGTAGTTTGAATAATTTCTCTTTTATTTTTCTGCTCTTAAAAAAAACTGTCTCCACTACCTGAATATGTGGTGACTTTTGTATAAATGAATGTTTAATCATCTTTTATTAGTTAGCACAGCTATTTATTTAGCCATTCATGACTTAGTAAAAAAATTCATTAGGTCATTTTTTATAACTTTTGATACTGTTTTTGTCAAGTTGTGGAAGAAGTCGATCTAAAATAGGTCGGGCGTTATTATGAACCTTTGCTTGTAAGGTGCATATCGTTTCCCTTTATTTGTTATGATCCGACTTTTAGTAGTAGGTTTGGATAAGTTACTTTTGCAATTTATTTTAGGCTCAACTCTTTAAGTGTAAATGAGGTCGAGCCATGATCTGCTTATATAACTTCTTACACTAATTTGTACCTCGTCGCTTCATCTTGCCAACCATCTAGGTCAAACAATAATTTTTGTGATTTGTCAAGCTTAAATTAGTGCGTTCGAATGGGAAACCTTATGGGAAAATAAACTATCATTAATAAAAAATGATTTACATAAGTTTTGTTGTTATTAAGAGTTTTTGTATTAACCCTTAGCCTTTGCTATGTTACCTTGTTAAAACCCCCTCCAGAAAAATCCTTCTTGGAAAAAATCATGAAGTCAGAAAAAAGAGTACACCAAGGAGCAAGGCATGCTTCTAACTGAAGCAACATTTTATGTTACATGCGTGCCACTACCTTGGAAGCTCATTCTCCTGCAAGTCGAACAATTTGCAATAACCCTTTCCAACGACCTCAGTGACCTTATAAGGTCCTTTCCAGTTTGCAGCCAGCTTTTCCTCACCCGACTTCTGTGTTTCGATATCATTTCGTATTAATATGAGGTCATTCATGGCGAAGCTTCTTTTGATGACTTTCTTCTTGTACCTTAAGGTCATTCTTTGCTTCAAGGCTTACTCCTTTATCCGAACTTGTTCTCGGACTTCTGGGAGGAGGTCAAGTTCTTCCTTTTGAGCTCGAATATTTCCTACCTCGTCGTAGAATCTAACCCTTGGAGATTCTTCATTGACTTCTATAGGTATCATGGCCTCTATGTCATAAGTGGAAAGGAGATTCCCTTGTTGTTGAGTGGGGGGTTGTCCGATATGCCCACAAGACTTGAAAAAACTCGTCTGCCCATGCTCTCTTGTGTCTTGTAGTCGGCATTTTAACCTGGCCAACACGACTTCATTCGCAGCTTCTGCTTGTCCATTGGCTTGGGGGTATTCTATTGATGTGAATTGGTGCTTAATCTTGAGGCTTGCCATTAATATTTTGAAGGCCGAGTCGGTGAATTGAGTTCCATTGTCCATGGTGATGGAATGTGGAACACCAAACCGGGTGACAATGTTCTTGTAGAGGAACTTCCGACTTCTTTGAGCTGTGATGGTTGCTAAAGTTTCAGCCTCGATCATAATCAAAACCCACTATGAGGTACTTTACTTGTACGGGGGCCTGTAGGAATGGCCCGAGGAGGTCTAAGCCCCATTTTGCAAATGGTCAGGGTGAAGTGATGCTGATGAGCTCTTTTGGTGGTGCCACATGGAAGTTAGCATGCTTTTGACATGGCGGGCATTTTTTAACGAAGTTGGCTACCTCTTTTCATAAGATCGGCCAAAAGAAGCCAACTCGGATCACTTTCTTAGCTATTAATCGTGCTCTTAGGTGGTTTTTGCATATGTCGCTGTGGACTTCCTCTAAAACTTTATTAGTCTTGGAGGTCGGGGTGCACTTTAATAGAGGTGTAGATACTCCTCTTCTATACAGAATGTTGTGAATTAAAGTGTAGTTTTATGCTTCTATTATGAGCCTCTTTTCTTCCCTTTTTCTTTAGGAATGACAATGAATTTGAGGTATTAGATGATAGAGGTCATCCAACCTAGATTTAGATTAGAGATAGTCATTGTGTTTGACTTGTTGACCTCTTTAGCCTCCGATGGTGTGTTAAGAGTTTCTTGGATTAAGCTTCTATTGTTGCCTCCTGCCTTGGTGCTGGCCAATTTGGAGAGGGCATCAGCTTGGATATTGGATTTCCGAGCTATATGTCGGACTTCTACTTTCGGAAATTGTGCTAATTGTTCTAGTGTTTCTTCCGAGTGATTCTTCGTGTTGGGATCTTTAGCCTGATATGTCCTATTGACTCGAGAAATTATTACTTTAGAATCACTAAAGACAATCAAATTTATTGCTCTAACTTCTTTGGCTAACCTTAAGCCAGCAAGTAAGGCTTCATATTCGGCTTGATTATTAGAGGTTAGAAACTCGAATTTCAGTAAAGTTCTATCCAAGTTCCTTCTTCGTTCTTCAGAATAACTCCTGCTCCACTTCCAAGTTTAGTGGATGATCCATCTACATATAAGTTCCAGGCTGTAGGACTTTCCTGAGCTTCAGTGCATTCGGCCACAAAGTCAGCTAAATATTGGGATTTGATTGCTCTCTGAGTTTCATACCTTAAGTCAAACTCGGACAGTTCTATTGGCCAATGTAGCATCCGACCTGCAGCATCCATTTTTTTGTAACATGTGCTTCATAGGCTGATTAGTTCGAACTTTTATGATATAAGCTTGAAAATAAGGTCGGAACCTTCTGGAAGTAAGCACAATGGCATATGCGAACTTCTCTATTTTCTAACAGTTTAGTTCTACATCCTGTAAAGCCTTGCTAACAAAGTAAATTGGTTGTTGTATGCTCTCATCTTCTCAAACTAAGGCTGAGGCTATGGCTCTATTTGCAACTACTAAGTATAATACGAACTCTTCCCCTGAAACAGGTCAGGTGAGGATTAGTTGTTGACTCAAGAAGTTTTTAAAGTCTTGAAAAGCTTGTTCAAATTCCTGAATTCATGCAAATTGGCTCCCTTCTTGAGTATTGAGAACAGGGGTAGAGATTTTAGAGCTGATCTTGCCAAAAATTTGGATAGGGATGCTAACCTTCCATTTAATTTTTGGACTTTTTTTAGACAAGTGGGGCATTTCATGTCTAGTATTGTCTTGTATTTGTTCGCGTTGGCTTCAATACCTCTTTGGATGAGCATAAAACCTAAGAACTTTCCAGTTTCCACTGCAAAGGTGAATTTTAAGGGATTTAGCCTCATCCTGTTCTTCCTGATTGTGTTAAATACTTCAGTTAAATCAGATAAGAGGTTGGCATCTTCTTTAGTCTTAACAAGCATGTCATCCACATATACTTCCATTAATTTTCTAAGGTGAGGTGAAAACACCTTGTTAATTAGTCGTTGGTATGTGGCTCTAGCGTTCTTCAATCCAAAGGGCATTATTGCGTAACCATAGCTAGCTTTTGGAGTGATGAAAAAGGTCTTCTCTTGGTCCAACTTGTACATCGAGATTTGGTTGTAACCGGAGTATGCATCCATAAAGGACAGGTATCGATATCTTGAAACTGAGTCTACTAAGGCATCAATGCTAGGAAAAGGGTATGGATCTTTGGGACAAGCTTTATTAAGGTCGGTATAATCAACACATTCTCCATTTGTCATTCTGTTTCTTCACTGAGACTACATTAGCTAGCCACAAAGGATATCTTACCTCCTTCATGAACCCAGCTTCTAATAAGGCTTGCACTTATTCTTCTACGACTTGTGCTTTTTCAGGACCGAGCTTCCATCACTTTTTTTAACAGGTTGTGTGCCCAGGTAGACAGCGAGTTTATGATACATAAGGTCGGGGTTTACCCTGAGCATATCGGAGACTTTCTAGGCGAAGAGGTCAGAGTTTTGTTGTAAGAGCTTAATTAGGCCTGGTTTTAATTCTTCCCCAATGTTGGCTCATATACTTATTATTTTCTCTGCCTGGTCTCCAATTTGAACCTCTTCAATTTTTCCACCAGGTTGTGGTCATAGCTCTTCTCGTGCTTGGATACCACCGAACTCAATAGTGTTGACTTCTTTACCCTTTATGCTTTCCCATATATTCAAGCTCTCATTATAGCATTTTCGTGCCAACCTCCGATTTCTTCTTATGGTGGCAATTCCCTCTGAAGTCAGGAATTTCATGCAGAGATGGAGAGTGGAAACGACCGCAGCTTTTCGGTTCAAAGTTGTCTGACCTATCAATGCATTGTAGGCTGATGCTACGTCGACCACAATGTAGTCTATACTCAAATTTCTGGAATTCAACCCCTTACCGAAAGTAGTATGCAAGGAGATGAAGTTGAGGGGTCGAATAATATATCGGCCAAACTTCCCTGATCTATCAGAGTTCTGTGGAGGTTTGCATTGGCGAGTATCATAGTGATCACAATGGGATCGTCGTGACCAGGTGTCACGCCTTGAAAATCGTCTTTGGTGAATGAAATTGTGGGGAAGTCGGGAACGTCGCAGTCTCCCCTCCCCCTGATTTGGTATACTTTCTTGAGATGCCTTTTGCGAGAAGACTTAGTTACTCCCTAATAAACCATTATTTTATGGTCTATATTGTGTTTAATTGTGTGGTTTTATCAAATCTTTACCCACTTATTCATATGATTAGCATGTATTTACAATTCCTTTCCAAAATTACTCCATGGTTAAAAACTTGCTTCCTAGAGACTTTTAATTATGTATTTTAATTCTCCTTTATTCCATTCGATGCCGTGATCCGTGTGTTAAGTGTTTCAGGCTTTATAGGGCATGAATGACTTGGAGATTGGAAAGGAGGCTTGCAAAAATGGAAGGAACACAAGAAGTTAAGGAGATGACCAGCGAGAAGCGACGCAGACGCATGGCTCACGCGACCGTGCGAAACAGAGGAAATTGCAGTGATGCGCTCGCGTGCCTGACGCGAACGCATGGATTGAAAACCGCACAAGTGACGCGAATGCGTGGACGACGCGCACGCGTGGCAAGGCAAAACGTTGGATGACGCGAACGCGTGGATGACGCAATCGCGTGACGTGCGCGATCTGCAGAATCTGCAGAATTCACTGGGGGCGATTTTGGGCCCTGTTTTGACCCAGTTTTTTGCCCAGAAAAGCAAATTAGAGCCAGGAAACATGCAGAGACCAGAGGACGACATTCATTCTGCATAATTCTAGTTTTAGATATGATTTTACTCCTCCTCTAGGTTTTTCTCTCTACATATTCATAGTTCTTAGGATTTTGATTTTTATTGCTTTTTGGATTGGGATATTGAGAAGGGTTATTACCTCCGCCAAGACTTCATCATTCTAGTTTGTTTCCTTACTTGTCACTTACTCTTTCATATCCTTAATTTATTCAGAGTTACTATTGGATTATTTTTAGAATTTATTAATACAAGAACTATTTTTATTTTTAATTGATCCTTTTGATTATTATTTATCATGTCCTCCTTTATTTTCCTTTCTTATTTTGTGAAGTTTACAATCATAATGAGCGAGTAGTTCCATAACTTGATTGGGAGTTGGTTGAAAGGAGAACCTTGAGTTGGAATGCCCAAGAGTAAAATTATAATTGGGTTTATCGTTGGGTCGCCCTCTAGTCACTGACGCTAGTCCTTCCCAAGAGAGAGGATTAGAACTTGTGAATAGAAACTGACTTCCAACTTGCTTGACTTTCCTTTATCTGGTAAAGGATAACTGAGCAGAATAACCTTCAATTATCAATTGATCTTGAGAGAACTCCAACAAGGATAGGATTTCTGACTAATCTACTCCCGGTCAAGGTTTTTATTTAAATTACATAAATTCTCTGATTTAATTTCCTGTCTATCAAACTCAAACCCTTCTGGAAAACATCTGATTAATAAAATAGCACATGTTTCTGCAAGTCGTTGGGAGACGACTTGGGATTCATACTCCCAGTATTTTAATTCTAATTTTGTGACAACCCTTCTAAATTGATAAGCGGATTTTTGTTGGTTAAGAACTATACTTGCAACGTATCTCTTATAGTAATTTCTTAATCTGCCAATTTCTGCCACGTCAATTTTTGGTGCCGTTGCCGGGGAGTTGCAATAGAGTGCTAAGTTATTGATTGGAATTTATTTATTTGCATTTTATTTTATTTTGCTACTATAAGCTACATGTTTCTTTCATTAAATGACGCGTTCACTTCCTGATCCAAGCTTGCCAGTATTTGATCCTGAGATTGAAACGCGTCGGTTAGTCCTCCCTGAGGGCGAATCTGAAACGTCACGTAAGGAAGAAACAAGCTCCCTTTCTACTGATTCGGTTGATTTACGTGCAGGTGACATGGAAGCACCTAGGAGAGTTACTATCCAGGAGGCTGGAGCCCCTAATTTTACAATGCAACCGTTTCAAGCGCATCACCCAGCGGTGGCTACAGATTTTGAAATAAAGACTGCACTACTCAATTTGATGCCTAAGTTTCATGGCTTACCTGCTCAAGAGCCTATCAAGCACCTTAGGAATTTCCAAGCAGCCAGTTCTACTGTCAAGTGTGATGGTGCAGATGAAACTTCTATTTTGTTAAAATCATTTCCATTCTTTCTTGAGGGAAAGGCGAGAGAGTGGTACTACACTCAACCCGCAGCAATTATTTCTGACTGGGATACGCTCAGAAGAGAATTCTTGGAAAAATTCTTTCCAGCTGAAGTTACTGATAAACTGAGGAAAGACATTTCCATGATTGTTCAGGACGAATCCGAGACTCTCTATGAATACTGGGAGCGCTTCAACAATCTTCTGGAAGCATGTCCCCACCATATGATTGACAAGATAGTATTGTTCGGCTACGTCACACAGGGCATGAGGCCTCAAGATAAGACCACATTGGAAAGTGCTAGCAATGGGTCTATGAAAAAGTACAAGACCACTGATGAGGCATGGCAATTGATCAACGACTTAGCTGAATCTACTCGGAATCACAGGCAGAAACAAAGCCGGTCAAAAGCTATTGCAGAGGTATCCTCTAGCAGAGAGACTACTGCTCTAACTCAGAGTATATGTGAAATGACCAACTTACAGAAGCAGATGCAGTTGAGTCAACAACAAGCGCAGCAGAGCCAACAGTTAGTCCCGCAGAGAGTGTGCGGGATCTGTGCTGATTATAGCCATTATACTGATGAATGTCCGTAGCTCCAGCAGGAAGACAACACTGTGGCAGCCACTCATAACTTCTATGACCGCCCCAATCAAGGATACAATCAAGGTGGCAGCTACAACCATGGATGGCAGGACAATTCCAACCAAGGTTGGAGAGATAATTCTAATCAGAGTTGGAGGGATAACAGTAACAAAGGAGGCAGAGACAATCAAGAAAATCAGAGGTGGAATAATAACAACAACAGGCAGCAAAACCAGAACCAGCCTTACAGAGTACCTCACCTGAGGCAATCCCAAGGAGCACAGCACAACTAACAACAAGTTCCACAGATCACTCAATCTAATTCCACTCTGAGTGATGAGGTGTTTCAATCCATTGTGCAAGGACAAAGGAACATGGAAAGTTTACTTAACGGTCTAACATCCGCTATACAAGCTCTCATCTCTCAGCTGGGATCATCCAATACTTCAAACACTCAACATGCAAGCTCCAGTGGAATTCCTTCTCAACCCTTACCCAATCCAAAAGGTGGCATCAATGCCATCACCCTAAGGTCCGGAACCACACTTCAAGAGAGGAATCAGGAGGAGCCAATCCCATCAGAACATGCCTCAGCTGAAGAGGTGGTGGAAGTAGAGGATGCTGAAGAGGAAGAGGACATACAAGACATGGTTGAAGAAGAAGAAGCTCAACAACAGAAGGAAGCACCAAAGGATGCAGACGCTGTAGAAAACGTCCTTCCTATTCCATTTCCACAAATTGCAAGGAAGCTCAGGAAGCAGATGGAACTTGATCCCAAAATGGTAGAAATATTCAAAAAGGTTGAGGTAACTGTTCCCCTTTTTGATGTTATTCAGCAGGTACCTAAATACGTAAAGTTTCTAAAAGATTTATGTATACATAAAGACAAAATTAATGAATTAGAAACTATTCCTTTAGGTAGTTCTATATCTGCTTTAATGGGAGGTATACCTGAAAAGTGTAGTGATCCAGGTCCATGCATGGTTAATTGTACTATTGATGGTGTGATATTTTCTAACTACATGTGTGATTTAGGAGCATATATTAGTATAATGCCTTTGTCTATATATGATACTTTGAGGCTCCCTCCCTTAAAAAGGTCGGCAGCTCGTTTTGTGTTAGCAGATAAAAGCATTATTACAGTGGTTGGAATTGCTGAAGATGTATTAGTGAGCATTAAGGGGCTCACATTTTCCATTGACTTCTATATCCTGGAAATGCCCTATAATGACTCAAGAAGGCCATCATCAATCCTGCTTGGAAGACCATTCCTGAAGACTTCAAAGTTCAAGCTGGACGCATTTTCTGGAACTTATTCTTTTGAAATAGATGACAGAATAGTGAAATTCAGTTTAAATGGAGCTATGGAGCACCCTTCGGATGATCATTCTATCTCCCAGTGTGACATCATAGATGAAACCGTGGCTGAAGTTCACCAGGAGGAATTAGAAGAGAAGTACACATGACAAGGTTCAAGTGTGGGGACATTCTCGGAGGACAATGAGAGCACTTCACCATTATCACCAGCTCCGGATGATCCAGAGCCTGGCCATGAGCAGAAATTAGAATTAAAGCCCCTCCCTCCACACCTCAAGTATGCTTACCTTGAGGACAAGCAGAAGTTTTCAGTTATCATCGCAAGGGAACTCACTTCTCAACAAGAAGAACAGCTACTCAGTGTGCTGAGAAAACACAAAAAAGCAATTGGATGGAGTCTGGCGGATATAGTAGGCATCAACCCTCAAGTTTGTGAGCACAGAATATTCCTAGAAGAGGGAGAAAAGCCTGTCTGTCAACCTCAAAGAAGATTGAATCCCACCATCTCAGAAGTTGTCAAGAAAGAAGTGACCAGGCTACTTGAAGCAGATATCATTTACCCCATCTCATATAGCGAATGGGTCAGTCCAGTACAAGTGGTGCCCAAGAAGTCTGGAATCACAACAGTAAGAAATGAGCATGGAGAGCTTCTGACAACTAGAGTACAGAATTCATGGAGAGTTTGCATTGACTATAGGCATCTCAACCAAGCCACTCGCAAGGATCATTATCCCTTGCCATTCATTGATCAGATGCTTGATCGCCTGTCAGGTAAATCCCATTATTGCTTTTTAGATGGTTATACAGGCTATTTTCAAATCCATATAGCTCCTGAAGATCAGAAAAAGACTATTTTTACATATCCTTTTGGCACTTATGCTTATAAAAGAATGTCCTTTGACTTGTGCAATGCACCAGCTACTTTCCAAAGGTTGATTCATTTAGCCTTTGCTTAGATAGTTTATCTAGAGTATTAGATAGATGTGTTAGTACGAACCTTGTATTGAATTTTGAAAAATGTCACTTTATGGTAAAACAAGGGATTGTACTAGGACATGTTGTGTCTAATACTGACATTTCTGTAGATCCAGCAAAGGTGGATGTTATTTCTAGTTTACCTTACCCCTCCTCTGTGAAGGAAGTCCGTTCGTTCATTGGCCATGCAGGTTTTTACCGGAGATTCATTAAGGACTTCAGTAAGGTAGCACTACCCTTATCCAGACTACTGTAGAAAGATATTGAGTTCGAGTTCAGTGAGGATCACAAACAAGCATTTGATAAACTGAAGACCGCCCTGACTCAAGCTCCAATTGTGAGAGGACCAGACTGGAGCCAACCATTTGAAATCATGTGCGATGCTTCCAACCATGCAGTAGGAGCAGCGCTGGCTCAGCATGAAGGTAAGGACCCTTTTGTAATTGCTTATGCATCTAAGACTTTAGACGCTGCTCAGTCTAATTACACTACTACTGAGAAAGAGCTTCTTGCTATTATTTTTTGCTCTGGATAAATTCTGAGCCTATTTACTTGGTGCTAAAGTAGTAGTGTACTCAGACCACATAGATCTAAAGTATTTATTAGCTAAAAAGGAGTCCAAACCAAGGCTTATACGTTGGATACTGCTACTACAAGAATTTGATTTAGAAATTAAGGATAGGAGTGGTAACCAGAATCTAGTGGCAGATCACTTGAGTCGCCTTGAGCACATTAAGGATACCTCCACTCTTATAAATGATAATTTCCCATTCGATAACTTACAAGCAGTATCTGAAGTAGTCCCTTGGTATGCACCTGTAGCTAATTATCTAGTTAGCCGCACTTTTCCTCCAGACTTTACTAAGCATCAAAGAGACAAACTGAAAAGCGAGTCCAAATATTATATATGGGATGACCCATATTTATGGAGATGTGGTGCTGACCAGGTAATTAGACGGTGTGTGCCTCAATCAGAATTCCAATCCATTTTAGAGGCCTGCCACTCATCTGAGAGTGGAGGACATTTTGGCCCTCAAAGAACAGATAGAAAAATTTTAGACTGTGGATTCTGGTGGCCTACCCTTTTTAAAGACGCTGCTGAATTTTGTAAATCTTGTTCCCTATGCCAAAGGTTTGGTAATATATCCAAGAGGGATGAGATGCCTCAACAGACTATGCTTTTCTGTGAGATTTTTTATGTTTGGGGCATTGACTTCATGGGTCCATTTTCAAATTCTAATGGTCATTTTTATATATTGTTAGCTGTAGATTTCATTTCTAAATGGGTGGAAGCAATTCCTACCCACACTGATGATGCTAACACTGTTGTTTCCTTTGTTAGAAACCATATTATCTGTCGCTTTGGATCACCACGAGCAATCGTGAGTGATCAAGGCACCCATTTTTGTAACAGGAGACTAACAGGATTACTGAAGAAGCATGGGATAACTCATAAAGTGGCAATAGCCTACCATCCCCAGACTAATGGGCAAGCCGAAGTGTCTAACAGAGAGATAAAGCATATCTTGCAAAAGATAGTCAAACCTCATAGAAGAGACTGGAGCACCAGGCTACAAGATGCACTCTGGGCATACAGAACGGCATACAAGACACCCATTGGGATGAGTCCATTCCGCTTAGTTTATGGAAAAGCCTGTCACCTCCCAGTTGAGGTAGAGCACAAAGCCTTTTGGGTAGTGAAGGAGTGCAATATGGAATTTGAAAAGGCCGGAGCTGAAAGGAAGTTGCAATTGCAAGAATTAGAGAGCCTTCGCCTAGAAGCTTATGAGAACTCAAGGCTGTACAAGGAAAAGATGAAGGCTGTGCATGATAAGCACATCAAGAGGAGAGAGTTCCAACCTGGGGACTTTGTCCTCCTTTACAACTCTAGACTGAGGCTCATGCCAGGCAAGCTGAGATCAAGATGGGAAGGTCCATATAGAGTAGAGAAGGCCGAGCCATACAGAGTTTTCCACCTAAGTCATCCTTCCAGCTCTGAATTCATCAAAGTTAATGGACATCGCTTAAAGCTATATCATGGTGAGAAGGCGAAGAAAAACAAAGAGCTAGAGATCCTCCTCTTGGAGGATCCACCAACAGCAGAAGACTGAGCTAGTGGAGCGTCCAACTTAAGGACGTTAAAACAAAGTGCTAGGTGGGAGACAAACCACCATGGTATGATCGTTCCTTTCTTTCTTTTTAGTTTTCTCTTTCAATAACTCTTCTCAGTACTAGTGCCTATAGTTTGCATCTGCATTTGCATATTGCATATACAAAAAAAAGGGGGGCACGCGACGCGACAGCGTCGCCGACGCGTCCGCGTCATATGTGCGCAAGGAAGAAAAAGAAATCAAATAGAGAGTCACGCGAGAGCGTGGCTGGAGGCGTGCCTTTGGCACAAATTGTCCCACGCGACCGCATCACTGACGCGTTCACGTCATATGGGAAACATGCCTCCCACGCGTCCGCATCGCGCACGCGGACGCGTGCCTTGAAAATCGACGTAAGAAAGGGTGTATGGCAGAATGTTACACTGGAATGGCGCTAGACGCACAGGTCCTACCACGCGAACGCGTGCCCCACGCGTCCGCGTCATCTTCCAATATTGGCCATCCATGCGATCGCGTCCACCGCGCGAATGCGTCACCCTGGAATTTGGCAACAATGAGTTTCAAACAGAGAGTTGTGCGAGCACGAGGCTGCTCTCACGCCAGTAGCACAGAACGAGTCATGCGTCCGCATGACCGACGCGTCCGCGTCGTTTCATCGAAGCGCCATTCGCGCGAACGCATACCCCATGCGTCCGCGTCGCTAGCGCCGCACAACATATCTATACCTGCCAAAATATCTTATCTTTCTCTTCCCCAAATCCTACTTTTCCTTTTCCCTTCTTATTTCTTTCTTCCCCTTTCTCCCTTCTTCCTTCCTTCTCACTTTCTACTTTTCCTCTCTCACCACCATTATCAAGATTTTTCTTTTCTTCTTCCCTCCTTACTTTTCTACTCTTCTTCTTATTTTATGTTTTCTTCTTCTTTTCTTTTTCTTTTCACTTTCATTATCTATGTTTTCTTTTTCTTTCTTTTTCTTTTAATTGGTGTTGGAAATTTATTTGGGTCATTGTTTCTTATGATATGCTTGTGGATTGTTACAAAATTGTTTGACAATTATATATTACTTTTTAAAAGGGTTGCTTGCATGTTTAATTTATTATTTTCATTAGCTTATTTACCATGCATGCTATGTGTTTGTGAAAACGCCCGTATGGCATTATGCACTATTTTTCGATATCTTTTATTCTACTACTCTAAGTGCTTGCTTTTCACAAAACCCTTTCTATATTATTTATTTAAATATAATTATTATTACAAACAGGTTATTAGTTTGAAAGGCTTGGTAATCTGACTTGGACATTGAATGCTTGATCTATGCTACTCATGCCTTTGCCTGCATGCCAATAAACACCTTGCATTTAATTGTCTTCATATGCACTTGCTATGTTTTCATTGATGATTTCTCACATGTAGTCATGACCATGTGTTAACATCATTTGTCTTTTAATGTGCATTGATTACCACCTCTCTCGTTCTCTTCCTTGCTCTAACCCTTGACATTTTAACATACTTTCTCTTTTCTTTCTTTTAGGATGGCCACCAAGAAAGGCAAAGAGAGAGCTACTCCCAAATCAACAGTAAGAAGAGGAACAAAAAGAGCATTAGTGGCAGAGCTATCTTCAACTGCAGTTAAGCCCTCAACAAAAAGATTTAAGAGGATTATAAAGGTTGATGAAAAAGAGAAAGCCTTCCCAGCAAAGGACACTGCGCGATTTACCAACCGCTACTGTGAGCAAATGTTCCCCATCCTGGCAGAAAGGAGTTACAACAACGAATACCTTCTTATCCTCCCGACCTGTATTGCTGAATTTGTTGAGCCGCAAATTGAACGAAGACAATGGAGATTTCTACAGAGACAGCCACGGTAGGTTAATCTTTCCTGTGTAGTCGAGTTCTACTCTAATTTCCACCTGCCAACCTTGCAGTCTGTCTATGTCCGTCAAAAGCAAGTCCCCATTACAGAAGAGGCCATTCAACAAGCTTTAGATCTTCCCCCTATTCCAGAAGGACCAGACGCATTTCAAGAGGCTGCACTCAAGCGCCAGACGTACCAATTTGACTGGGACGCTGTTCTCAGAGTTATCGCACTACCTGGCAGCAGATGGATCTACGGATACCATCGTTCCCGACCTAAGGGAATATTGGCTTCTGCACTTACCTTGGAGGCTCGCGTGTGGGCACAGATTATGTCCCATTACGTATTTCCGAGCACTCATGAGTCCTCTTTCACTGCAGACATGGCCGTTCTACTATGGTGTATCGTTACAGACCAACCTCTAAACTTACCAAGACACATCCGGAATGCAATGGGACACGTACAAATTGCGAGTAACTTACATTTTCCCGCCTTGGTTTCAGATCTCGTCTCAGCAGCCGGAGTCTCCTACAGAGCTTGGGACACCAAAGCCATGCTTCCACGGGATGATCAATACGTCCCTAACGGGAAATATATCAGACCTCCAGCAGCCACTACACGCCAGCCTACTGAACCGACTGAAGACATTCCCCCTTCAACACCACAAGCACCTACAACAAACCGCTGAAGATATTCCTCCTTCATCACCACAAGCACCTATAACAAATCAACTACTCCATCAGATACTTGAAAGGCAGGAACGGCAGGAACGCAAAGCAAAGCTAAGAGAGCGCCGTAACAAGCGCCGATTCACATACCTCAAGGAGCTACTTATGGGAAAATACCGAGACCCAGACACCCCGGACTCCACTTCATTTACCAGCACAGGGAGCCATGACGGTCCCGACTGTGGAGATACTGCTACCAGCCCACCTTTGTTCCTGACAGATGGCACTGAGGACGATGCAAAGCCTTAAGTGTGGGGAGGTCGGTCAGTACCTGACTTCCGGAGGTAATTTCTCTTCCTTAACACCAATAAAATAGGATATTTAGTCAGTTGTTCTTTTGTAGAATAGGATAAATTGCATAGTAATAGGTTAGTTGCATGCATGTTCTACTTGATTGAAAAGATAATAAGTTTCTTCTAAGATCCTATTGTTGTTAGAACAAAATTTCACTAATTTTAATCAAAACTTTTATGTTAAATTTGCTTGAAGTTGTATTTGGAATATGGTTTTTGAGCTAAAGAACACACAACCTATGAGACTTTGAGCCTAAATACATGGTTACATTATTTAATCATAATTATTTTATTCTTGTGTGTTTACTTCTCTATGATTGTAATCTATATTTTGTTTCATCCTATATGTTCAATGTTTAATATATTTACATGCTTGCATATGATTGAGGCCATTATTTGTTTAGCTCACTTATCCAAATTAAGCCTACCCCTTAAGTTACCTTTGTTAGCCACTTTGAGCCTTTAAATCCCATTTGTTCTGTATTTTACCACGTCACTAGCCTTAAGCGGAAAAACAATTATATATCCCAATTGAATCTTTGGTTAGCTTAAGATAGAATTGTGTGTTAATTAAGTATAGGAAGATTGTGAGAACAAAGGATAATAAAGGAATGTGTCATGATAATATAATGGGAATTTGGGTACCTACTCATGTGAAACTATAAAAGAATTAAGAATCCATGTGCATTGGTAAGCTATGTTTACTTTTATAAAAAAAATCTAAAATTATTCAATAAATAAATAAGGGGACAAAATTACCCCAATGCTAAGTTAAAATTCAAGGATCAATGCATATATGATAATTCTCCTTTATTCCATTCGATGCCGTGATCCGTGTGTTAAGTGTTTCAGGCTTTATAGGGCATGAATGACTTGGAGATTGGAAAGGAGGCTTGCAAAAATGGAAGGAACACAAGAAGTTAAGGAGATGACCAGCGAGAAGCGACGCGGACGCATGGCTCACGCGACCGCGCGAAACAGAGAAAATTGCAGTGATGCGCTCCGTGCCTGACACGAACGCATAGATTGGAAACTGCACAAGTGACGCGAATGCATGGACGACGCGCAGCGTGGCAAGGCAAAACGCTGGATGACGCGAACGCGTGACGTGCGCGATCTGCAGAATCTGCAGAATTTGCTGGGGGCGATTTTGCGCCCTGTTTTGACCCAGTTTTTGGCCCAGAAAAGCAGATTAGAGCCACGAAACATGCAGAGACCAGAGGACAACATTCATTCTGCATAATTCTAGTTTTAGATCTGATTTTACTCCTCCTCTAGGTTTTTCTCTCTACACATTCATAGTTCTTAGGATTTTGATTTTTATTGCTTTTTGGATTAGGATATTGAGAAGAGTTATTACCTCCGCCAAGACTTTATCATTCTAGTTTGTTTCCTTACTTGTCACTTACTCTTTCATATCCTTAATTTATTCAGAGTTACTATTTGATTATTTTTAGAATTTATTAATACAAGAACTATTTTTATTTTTAATTGATCCTTTTGATTATTATTTATCATGTCTTCCTTTATTTCCCTTTTTTATTTTGTGAAGTTTACAATCATAATGAGTGAGTAGTTCCATAACTTGATTGGGAGTTGGTTGAAAGGAGAACCTTGAGTTGGAATGCTCAAGAGTAAAATTATAATTAGATTTATCGTTGGGTCGCCCTCTAGTCACTGACGCTAGTCCTTCCCAAGGGAGAGGATTAGAACTTGTGAATAGAAACTGACTTCCAACTTGCTTGACTTTCCTTTATCTGGTAAAGGATAACTGAGCAGAATAACCTTCAATTATCAATTGATCTTGGGAGAACTCCAACAAGGATAGGATTTCCGACTAATCTACTCCCGGTCAAGGTTTTTATCTAAATTACATAAATTCTCTGATTTAATTTTCTGTCTATCAAACTCAAACCCTTTTGGAAAACATCTGATTAATAAAATAGCACATCTTTCTGCAACTCGTTGGGAGACGACCTGGGATTCATACTCCCAGTATTTTAATTCTAATTTTGTGATAACCCTTCTAAATTGATAAGCGGATTTTTGTTGGTTAAGAACTGTACTTGCAACATATCTCTTATAATAATTTCTTAATCTGCCAATTTTCGCCACGTCACTCCCCCTCATGCAAATCCTCTATTTATCATATGTATGTGCCTATCAGGGGTTTGTGGTGGCCGATCTCGTCAACCCCCGCCTTTGTCACCTCTCTTCCTTTTTCCAGGACCGTCTGATCTTTCGGTGAGGTACCTCTCTAACCGACCTTCTCTAACCATTTTTTCTATCACATTTTTCAGATCATAGCAATTATTGGTAGAATGACCATTTAGCTTATGGTACACGCAATATTCCGTCTAAATTCCAACTTTCTTCTATTTAATAGGACGGAAAGGAGAAAGTTTTTTAGTGTGACAGATTTTCTTGTAGATGCCGATAAGAGAAACTCGGAGTGGGGTGTAGTTATGATATCTTTGAGGCTTCTCCGAACTGTATTTCTTTTTTTTCTTCGCCTCTTTGTCTTTATCCTGAGTTTGATAGGGAGGGTTTTGCCTTAAACTGGCTCTATAAGTCAGAAATTCTCTTCCATGTTAATGTACTTCTCCGCCCGTTCTTGTACTTCGTACAAAGAGGTTGGATATCGCTTGGATTAGATTAAGAAAACGGACCTTCTCTGAGGCTGTTAACCAAACCCATTATCACTGCTTCTGTAGGTAAATTTTGAATCTCCAAACAAATTTTGTTGAATCACCCCATATAAACTCGGAGAGTTTTTCCAACTTTTTGTTTCACCCCAAGAAGGCTAGGGGCATGTTTGACTTTATCTTTCTGGATAAAAAAGCGGGTGAGAAACTTTTTTGGAAACAAGTTACTAAGCTAAGTGGTAGACTATCAAACTACTTCATTGCCGCTTTAGTTAATGTCATCGAGAAAGTTTTGCAGCAAGTTACGTCAGACGCGTCAACCAAGTACATCCGACTTTTAAAATTACTGAGGTGATGTCTCGGGTCGGTCGTTCCATCATAGAGGTCCATGTCGGGACTTTTGAAATTCCTAGGAAACCTAACCCGCATGATCTGTTCTATCAATGGATCTTCTCCTCCAAGAGGGCTTTCCTCCCAATCCGCATGATTACTCCGACTTCGGAGATCGGCCTCTAGTTTCGAGAGCTTTTCTTCTAGCTCTCTTCGTCGACTTAACCCCTTTTGCAAATCTCTTTTAGCTTCTCTTTGTCGCTCAATCTCCTATTCAAGTTGTTCTAATTGGCCATGGTGCCCGTGTACGAGTCCCATAATCTCGATTGGATGCGGGGTCTTTTCATTCTCTGGTGGATGTATCTCTGAATGGATTCGCCGAGGTGGTGGATTTCCTGACATACCTTCTCCACGGGGGAAACTCGCTCTTTCATGTTGTGGAGGTATCATGAGTGCTCGGTCATCGTTATGAGGTTCTGATTCTGATTCAGACACCATGTGATCGTCTTTGAATTGATTATTCGCCATGATTGTGTGTAAAATTCCGGATCCCCAACAACGTCGCCAATGTTCCAATGGTTACCTGAAATTGGGTTGCTTTAGGGCCTAAATGTGAGGTCCAGATTCCTTTTAAGGTAGCGTCCGACTTCATTGGTCCCGAGGTGCCGCCGTCCGAGTTCCTCATGAGGAGGTAAGAGTGGTACCTGCAAGGGACTCCGATGCTTAAGTTAGCAAGGGTTTAAGCAGATTTTTTGTAGATTAGGATCTGAATATATACCTGAGGGTGTCAGTGTATTTATAGTAGAATAGATAACCACCTTTTTAAAGTAGTTTTACCTTTGATGGTAGATAGTCGTTTTTCTTTTTCCTAGGAAAGTTGTTGAGATCTTCCTTCTAGATAAGTAGGAGATAACTTAGGAGTTAGTTACTTATTCACTTACGTAGAGCTAAACTTTCGTCGTTGCGCTAACCTCTATGAGGTCGGGTAGGGGTAGAGGTTGGATTCTTTGAGTGAGCTTCTATTATTCTAGGCCTAACTTTGTTTTTTGGGTCAGGGTATGAACAGAACTCTTTACGTCACGCAATAAAACCGTGCCCATTGACTTTTTTTAGGTCACTGTTTTTATCAAATTGTAATTAAAGACCTTTTTAGGTTTCTCTTTAAAATTGTGACCATAAATATCTTTAGGTCACACTTTGAAACCGTGACCATAAACCCTCTAGATCATTCTTCACAACCGTGATCATAGATCTTTTTAGGTCACCTTCCAAAATTATGACCATATATCCTTTTAGGTCACACTTCACAACCGTAACCATAAATCCTTTTAAGTTTGATTTTTTAATCTTGACTATGTAAAATTTTTAAAATATTTAACAAAATTTATTTTAATATAATTTTGTCTTTCTTATTAAAATTTTTTGAGTTCGTCACTAATAATTATCATATGTCTGGAATTTGATCCAGGGTATTCATTTTTCACAATTCATCTATTTTATAAAAAAGAGTATAATTCGCCTTCAATAATTGTTTTCAAATATTTTTTTGAACAAAATTACAAGTTGTTCCGGAACGAATTGGCTTTTTAAAAAATTTGAAAGAATGCAATTTGTTCCGGCAAATTCGATTTCACAAAATTAAAAAACAATTTTACAATTTCTCATAGCATTTTCTGAATTTCCCATATTTTAGGAAAAAAAAAGAAATATCTCAATTTTTTTGCATATATAGTTTTTTTTCTAGTTCTAATTAACCCTCTAATTATACTGAGAAATAAAGTGAATTATCAATTTAGTCTTTATTATTTTTTTTTTTAAATGATTTTGGTCCTTATCCTTTACTTCTGGACATAACACAATTTTTGTAGGTGTTTTTCTGTCAATTTTAAAAAAAAATGTTGATGTATCAAATTCAAAAATAGATAAAGACCTAATTGTTTCTAAATTTAAATTGGTTAGAAATATATTTATTTTTATTTCTTAAATAATATCTTTTTAAATTATTTTTTATTCATTATATTAATATTCTTTTTCAAATAAATTATTGAATATATGGTATATTAAATACA
>NC_029786.2:88889052-88890198 GCF_000816755.2 Arachis ipaensis
TTTTGAGTCTGATATGTCAATATTTTTGTTTAAAATTTACGAAAAAATATTCACAAAGATTATATTATATCATAGAAATAAAAAATAAAGACCAAAATAAATAGTTTTTAACTTAAAAAATAGTTCACTCTGGGAAATATGGGCATCGGGGTCGGTGTTGAAAAGGAAAGTGACAAAATCGAGTCAAAAGAGAAATGCAGATAACGTGAAAACTTGAAAGCAAAGGTTGCTTAGCCAAAAATATGAAAAGAATTAGGAAAAGAAGAGCCCAAAAAAAAAAAAGAAAAGAAAAACAAGAAAATGGACAAAAGGATGCTTCGGGTAGAAAACAAACAAAAAAATCTTCATGCAATGGAATGAGGGTGCATCGCCAGGTGGACACTCTATTGACAAATCATACATTCACAGTCACACTCCCCTTTTTTTCTTTTTCTTTTTTCAAAAGAAATTATGATTATATTATATATATGATATTCTTTATTTTATTGCAGTTGCTTTTCATTTTTGTGTGGGACCCACATTACAGTGTAGTGGTGCTGCCTGCGCAATGCTTCAACTGCTAAGCGAACGAGGGATGAGTGAGGGAACGCAACAACTAGCGTCGTGGTGCCAAGTCAATCCTTTTCAAACTTGAACCTTCACACACAAACACCCTTTCTTCCCGCAAGTGTGTTCCACGCTCCTGGTAACTGATTAATACTAAAATAAAAAACCAAAGGTTAATACTAAAATAAAAAACATAAGGTTAATTATTCTTCAATTAAATTATTTAGAGTATAATTAGATACTATGTATGATGTATGATATTTTAGATTTAATTCCATAATAATCGTTAATGTAGCAGAAAAAAACGATTATTCAATTATTTAGTAAATTCTACACATAACACAAATTATTAAATTTTTTGTTAAAATATTAATCCAAAAATGTTTAACATTTTAATTTCTAGATTTCATTAACTTATGTGCTTTATAAGAAAATTCATTATTGCAAGATTTTAATTTGGAATTTGATGCAATGTATCAGTGTCAATGAAATAAAAAAGTTGATACAAAATCAGTAACGGTTTTAAAAAGAAACTTTTTAATATTTTTATTTTTATCTCATTAAATACCAAAAATTAATTATATATTCTTACCATTATAT
>NC_029786.2:88890203-88911859 GCF_000816755.2 Arachis ipaensis
AATCAAATTTATTAAATATCAATAAAAATTAGTTATAAATAGTATTATTCTAAATTTTATTGTTTAATTTTATTGAACTTAGTTATAAAAAATTTTAAATATATAATATTATTTTTAAATTTAGACAATTTTTAAATTTATTTAGATTCAAAATGAATATTATTCATTTTTTCATAAAAACAAGATGAAAACCATAAAGGATTAGGAGGAAACTTAAATAGCAAGAGTGACTAAAAAGATGCTACGTCTATTTTAATTTCATTAATTATCACACAAAAATGGTAATATTGATAGTACAACTCAACATGAATTTGTAACCTGTTCACCCAGAGCTATGAATTATGATTAACGTGAGCAGTCAAACTAAAAAACGTGAAAGGAATTCGAATACCATAAATTGTCGAAATAAAACATTGCCTAATTAGATATCTTACTGTTTAAAAATCATGATTAGTGTGAGAGGAATGTGCCGGGAAGTGCCACGGTATTGTCAGTATCACATTCTACGTACAATCCCAACATCGACCAACTAATAGCCAGAAAGGATAAAACCGAAATGGTAAAAGAAACTCAGACCGCATGAAAATTCATGGATGGCGCGTAGCTTACAACACACCCGCGCCGCGCGTCACTAACTTGTACCAGAAAAAGCACCGCCTCTTTCCGCTCTGCTCTACAAAAAGTACACACCACCCCCTCCCCCTCTCTGTCTTTTCGTCCCTTCTCTCTCTATATCTCTCTCGTTCTCTGAGAGACACATAAAATGAAAAATTGAAAAAATAAAAAATAAAAACAGAAGAGACTGTGTTGTTAAAAGGCACATCAAATCCTTCCTTCAATCCATGCTCCGTTTCTCTTCATTTCATTTTATGTCTCTTTTTACACCCATAGCAGCTACTACTCTAGCCGGGTCCCTTTAAATCACTTCACCACCACTATTAAAAAACCAAAATCTCTTCCCTCTCGAAGTTCCAGAGAACTTTACTTCATCTTTTTTCATTCTCTTCTTCCGTTCTCTCTTTCTTTTGTCTTCATGGCTGAGAACCTGGACGACGGTGAGTTTTGGCTCCCACCACAGTTCCTCACAAACGACGATACGCCTTTGAAAAACATCAACGATTTCAGTTACAACCACGTCACTTCCTTGCTCAATCGCCAAAACGACGTCGTTTCGAGGCAGATGTTAAGTTATGCGAGCAGTTACCTCTATTCTCCTGTGGAGTCCAGCGAGACAGAGAGCAGCGACGAGGAAGAACACCACCACCACCAAATCGCCGATTTGACTCGCCGAGTTGCACACACCAAACTTGGACTCGACTTCCACCACCATCACTCCTTACCCTCACAAAAACCCAAGGTATTATAAAATTTAAAAAAATAAATAAAAAATATACGAGTTTGTCTTTTAAATATAATTGTCTTTCTTCTAGAGTGTGGTTGTGAGCGGTTCGCCACAGTCGACTCTGTGCGGTTGCGGGGGAAGAGGAGGTTCATCGTCGAGTCCGAACAGCGGGTGTCACGTGACTTCTCAGAGGGCCACGTGGGATCTCCTGCGTGCTGCTGCAGGGGAAGTCGAGAGGATGCGCCTCGGCCACCCCCACTTGAACGACAACTTAACCATAGAACGATGCCGTTTCGACCATAACAACAACACAAGCGTTGTCGTTCCACCAACAAACCCTGGAATCGTTGCATTCAACAATAACAACCACCATCTCTCGGTCACTCAACAGAAACTCCAAGTAGCACAGGTAAAAATAAAATTTCTCAAGAATTCAAAAAAATTTGCGTTATGTGGTTATGCCGTTAATGGTTAATATTTGTGTTTTTAGTTTGAGATGCTGAGGCAACAACAGTTGGCGAAGCAGCAGCAGGGTTCGGTTCCGGTGTGGTGCGGTGCACAGAACAGGGGAAGGAGTGATGTTGGTTCCGTTGGAGTAAGGAACGTTGGTAGTTTGTGTGATGCAGCTGCATGGCCTTCTATGCAGGCCCAGCCGCACGCGAAGCAACAAAATCAACAGCAATATGGGTCGGGAATGAGAGCAGTTTTTCTTGGGAATCCTAAGAGAGAAAGTGCTGGAACCGGTGTGTTCTTGCCACGACGTGTTGATAGAGCAGCTGAATCAAAGAAGAAGTCAGGTTAAGACAAAATCAAGAAATAACTTGCGCATCCATTTTTATCACTTATTTCCTTTTATTGTTTTCTGGAGTTATTATTTGTTTGTTGCTTCTATTGTCTGTTTTTTGTGCTGGAAACTTTTCTATTTTATTGGGGATTAGGGTTTTATTAAAAAATTATTCTTCCCTCTCTTATTTATATCTTTTGTTTACCGTAATTCTATTTTAAAAATATTTGCGGTGGTTTTTGTTGGGTTTATTGTCTTGGGCGTTATTTTATTTGGCATTAGTGTTGCTTTTTCTGTATTTTTTTTCTTTTTACTGTTTAGTTTTGGTTTTACTACTGTTTTGACGTTTTTGTTATTTTTGGTTTGTTTTTACCTTTCAGGTTGTTCAACTGTTTTGGTTCCGGCACGAGTGGTGCAGGCCCTGAATCTGAAGCTTGAAGACATGGTGCCGGTACACAATCACCACCACTCACGTTCCAATGTGACCTCCAACATGGAAAATGGTAAAAAAATTGAATAGTGGATTTGGCACCTTGCGAAATTTACTTTTTGTCCTCCCCCAAAAATAATATATTTTTTGTATTATTCCAATTTTGTAAATACATGGTTTAATTCTTTTTTGTATTTGTATTATTTTCCCCAACTTCTCAAGTCCCTGCACACTTATTATAGAAAATTTTCAAATTAAGATATTTAGTCTCATTGTATAATATTAGGGAATGTTAAAGGGCCAAATTCTTTTATTGGTTTTGGCCGTCAGTTAGCAGTGTGATGTTCTTGGATTAAATGATGCCAAAAGCAATAAATTCTGATGACGGTCGTTTTTTTCATCTCTAGCATTTTTCATACCAAAAGGCCAGTTTCCTTTTATTTAATTTGATTTTTTATATACACTTTTACATTGATAATACTACTTTCCTATTGTAGAAAATTTAATTTCTATGATCACCATCGAAAATAAAATAAGATAAAGATAGAGGTATAATTTTTTCACAAATTTGGAATGCCAATATCAAGTTTGAAAGAGGCAAAATCACTTCCATTGATGTATATATTAGAGAGTATATATTATATCATTCTCTTGGCTGTGTTTATATTATTGCGCGACTCTGATTTTTGGCATATGCAGCAGCTGGATCAACTATTCCAAGGATTCGGAGTAACTATAACTATGGATTCAGTCACCAGAAGCGTAACAATCTAAGGCCACAGCCACAAGTGAACCATGAGATCCGTTTGCCCCAGGAGTGGACTTACTGATCAAAATATTTTATTTTACCCATATCCCTATTTAGTGGTGGTTGATCTTGTTGGGAAGTGGGTTTATTTTCTTTTCTTTAGGGTCGTAAAAGAAAAAAAAAGGGGGTGGTTGGTTACTGGTTAGGACTTAGGACTAATGCTTTTAGTGAAGGGATAAAAAGGAAGAAGACATGTTTTACTGGCTTAACTTTCTATAGCAGAGAATGAATAGTATAAGTGAAACAGTAGTTTTTTGGTTGGTAGGTAAAGGGATTGGCCCCCTGTTGAAGGCGGTGGGAAAAGAACATACTAGTGCCTTTAGTTTTTTTTTTTTTTTGAGTAGAAAAATAAATTCGGAGGCTCAGAAAAGAAAATTAGCTATAAAAGTGATGCAAAGCAAGGAGCTGCAGAAGCAAATTTGCAGTGATATCATCAACTTCTGTTCTTTTTCATATCTTGGGAAAAAGGCAAAGTCTTGGAAATGGAAGAGTAAAAATTTTGCCCCATGTTTTATTGGGTTCTTTTGGATATAATAAATAAATTAGATGGTAATTTAGGGATTATGCCGAGACCTGAGTTGGGGAAGGATTATGGCCTTTCGGCATGGTTGAATGCAATGTAATCAACAAATCATTTGGGGAATTAACTTGTTATTGGATTATTGATTACAAGCCGTGCATCCAATTACCATACAAGTAATAAAATTTATTATCCGTTATATGGTATGTGCTTATATATTTTTATCTGTACTTCGATTATTTATCTGCCAGCTTTAATTTGATCACTGCTGTTATTTGAGTCGGAAGTTTTAGTTTCTAACGAATTTTATTATCGAGGTTTTTGAATTTTACAAAAACCTATTTTTGTAAAGTTTAAATGTAGTTTAAAAATTTTGTTAGGGACAAAGGTGTTGGAGGCAAATTTTTTAGAGATTTATTTAAGTATATATTTTTTAGATTAAAACATATGTATAAATCAAACACAATAATATTACATGAAAGTTTTAAATGAAATAACGTTATGCGTATGTTTTCGTTAATGATTCTATATAAAATCAAATTCAATATTCATTGAATTTGAATTAGTTATTATAATACTAAATTAATTCGAATTACTTATTATAATATTTAAAATAATTCGAAATAAGTAGTTGAAAGCATTTTTTCTATAGGCATCAATGAATGTCATATTTTGAGTTGTGAAAATTCTCAAGTTATGTCCTATGAGTTTGTCCACTGCTAGGGTTTCACATTGGTTTTCATGGTTACACTTTTTTTGTCTTTTTTTTTCAAAGTCTTTTTCATCTTCTTTTATTTTCTTTTCTTAATTTCTTTTCTACTTAGTTCTCTAATTTTCGTTTCTTCTTCCAGTTTATTCTTCTTTTAATTCATTTCGTTTTCTAATTCACTCATGCCATATATTTTATTTCTCTCTGAAATCATTAAATACTAATTCTGATTTTTTCTACACCATGAGCAACAAATCAAAGACTCAAAACCCTCGTATAATTGATGGTGATAAGGAGGATGATTTGATCGTTTTAGCTTATGAAGATGTTTTCGAAGGAATTTAAGCCTGCACACGGAGCCTGTCCGGAAGGATTTTCTCATATCGGATCTTTTTCGTAGGTATCATGGAAGAAACTCTCTATGCAATATGGAATAAAACAGAAGGATTCAGAGTAGTCGAAAAATCCAGGAACCAGTTTCAATTTTTCTTTGAGAATGACTCTGATGTGACTCGAATTTAGAGGGGTTCGCCTTGGTTATTCAAGAGTTTTGTTATTCATGTTCACAGATGGAAGCAATCAATAAACATGGAGGATAATCACATCTCTTCTTTTTCTGTATGGGCACAATTTTAGGGATTGCCTGAACAATACAAAACGCTTGAGGTTGGTCGAAAATTGGGTGGGAGACTTGGTCAAATTGAAGATGTTGCTCTATTTGAAGTTAAAGGCAAAGATACACGCATAGTGAAGGCTAAAGTGGAAAATTGAAGAGTGAGGGATAAAAGAGTGAGGGATACACTGAGCTTGATCCTAATCAGAAAATGCTGAAAATTGAAGTACGCTATGAACGTATAGATGTGTTCTGTATTTATTGTGCAAAATAGGGACATGAATCTAAGAACTGTCAATTTTTTATTGATAATTCTGGCCAAAACAATATCAAGGAAGATAGAGTTGGTGAATGGCTTAAGGCAGATCAAGTTGGTAGGCGTTTAACTGAAAAGAGAGCTTCCTTCAACCCTAACCAATCTCGGGATGGTATTATTCCAGCTTAACCGAAGAACAAATCTCCACCTGCTTGGCTTTTTGATAGTTTTTCAAAATTGAGTGTGTAAGATGATCAGAAAAAATAGAATAATAAAAAAATTGCTGCCAATTCTGGTTTTAGAGCAGAAAATGAGGGTGAATAAGAAAATACAGGTACGACTGCTGATACTAATTCTTCTAATGCTTTATTGGAGATATCCTATTCCATGAATAATGTCCAACACAATGACAACGTCATATCCAAGCTTAGAAAGGAGAACAAAAAGCCAAACCTAAAATAACTTACCAGAAAGTCTGTGATAGGTTTCAAACGGAGGAGTGAAGGTAATAGTACTGAAGATATTTCAAAGAAAATTTGTCTTAATGATATTGTATCTAATACTATGACGGTGGAGGGTGTCAGCCTTCAAGTGGCACCCAAAAAAATATGAAACTGTTCTCGTGGAATTGTCGGGGTTTGGGAAGACCCCTGACAATCCACAATCTTAAAGGGATTTGCAAATCCTACTCCCCCGAGGTTGGTTTTATCTGTGAAACAAAAATCAATCTCGACAAGTTGAAGAAAAACTAAGATCTTGTGGTTTGAAGGAATGGTTTATTGTGGATCGGGATGGATTATCAGGGGGTTTGGCAATGGCATGGAGGGATGGTTACACTGTTCAGATTTTACAGCATGGTAGATTCTTCATTGCGGCATCGGTTCTGACAACTGGTTCTAATGATCCCTATGGTGTTCTAGGTGTTTATCTCAGTTCAAATCATCTACATAGAATGGCTCAGTTTGCTGAATTAACTTTAGTCACCCAACAGTTCGATGTTAAGGTTGTGTTAATGGGTGATTTTAATGTCATTTCTAATCAATTGGAGAAAGCAGGTGGGGGTGCTAAATCTTCTTTTTCTATTGAAATCTTTAACAGTTTTATTGATGATAATTCCCTGATTGATATTGGTATGGTCGGAAGACCATTCACTTGGTCGAATAGACGGAGTGGTGATGAGTTGATACAGGAAAGACTGGACCGATTCCTGGTAGGAGTTGATTAGCAGCAACTCTATCCCAATGCAACGGTTCTTAGACTGTCAGAATCAGGGTCGGATCACTCCCCTCTTCTCTTAGACTCTAATCCGAGAATTGAGAGATCTAAACGGCGATTCAAATTTCAAAAAAGATGGTGTTCCAATGATGAAATAAGGCAGATTGTTAGAGGTTTAGCACGAACAGATTGATGGTTCAGCCATGTATATCCTAGCTCAAAAAATAAAGCGTTGTCGGCATAAGATTGTCAGATGGCAGCAAGAACACAGATCTAATTCAAAGGTGGAGATTGATTTAATACAGTCTGAATTAGAAGAACTTCGTTTAATAGGAATTCATGGAGGCAACATCATTTCAGAAATGGAGGACAAACTTGAAAAAGCATTGCAAAATGAGGAATCTTATTGGAAAGATAAGTCTAGAGTCAAATGGCTCAAATCCAGTGATCAGAATACAGCTTTCTTCCATCAGAAATTTAGAAATCGAACCCAAAGGAATAAAATTTGGCAATTAACTGGCAGTGATGGTGAAGTGGCTACTTCAAATGCTGGTATTGCTTATGTGGCTGAATCTTATTTCAAGAACATCTTTTTCTCTACTTGTCATGAGAACCCTGAACCTTTGTTTGCTGATTTTGAACCTAAGGTCTCACATGAACCGTAGGCTTCAAAGACCAGTGACTATGGAGGAAGTGAAACGTGCAACATTTAGCATTCATCCTCAAAGTGCTCCAGGAGATGATGGTATGACAGCAAAATTTTTTCAAAACTTTTGGAACATACTCAGTGGTGAATGGTGATGTGTTTCGAGTAATTAAGAGCTTCTTTTCAAGGGGCAGAATTTTGAAGGATTTTAACCACACTCAGATCTATCTTATTCCTAAGATTTCTAATGCTAAAAATATGACTCAGGTAAGACCAATAAGCCTATCTTCAGTCTTTTACAAGATTATCTCTAAAGTATTTGTACATAGACTTCAGGATATGATGAATAGACTAATTAGCCTTACACAGAGTGCTTTTATTAAAGGCAGATTAATCTCTGTTAATATCCTAATTGCTCACGAGTGTATGCATTACTTGAAGAACAAAAAAGGGGACTCAAATGAAATGGCGCTAAAATTAGATATGAGTAAGGCATATGACAGGGTGGAATGACACTTTCTTTGGTTTATATTGGAGAAGTTTGGTTTTGACTCCCGGTGGATCATGTGGATTCGAGAATTAGTGACAACTGTTTCTTATTCTGTTATTGTGGAAGGATAACCCTATGGTTTCTTCAAACCAAATAGAGTTATTCGACAAGGAGATCCTCTATCTTCCTATCTTTCTCTTTTCTGTGCAGAAGGTCTCTCCTTGCTACACAAGGCAGAACAAAACAGACTAATTCAGGGTCTTCAGATGCATAGACGATGTCCCAAGGTCAACCACCTCCTCTTTGCTGATGCTTCCATCTTATTCTGTAAGGCTAATCCTAAAGCATGTTCAAACATCCTGTATTTATTGAATTCTTATGAAAGCATCAGTGGCCAGAGGGTAAATCTTAATAAATCTGCTGTATTCTTTAGCCACAACACTTCCTCCACTACTCGTACACTATTGGCTAACTCTATGAATATTAATCATATTGGGTCTCAGGATAAATACCTTGGTTTGCCTTCTACAGTCTCTAAATCGAAAAAGGCTTCTTTTAGTATGATCAAAGAGAAGGTTTGGAAAAGAATCCAAGGGTCGAAGCGCAATATTCTATCATCATGTGGTAGACACGTATTGCTTAAGGCAGTGGGAGAAGCTATTCCTATTTATACATTGTCTTGCTTGGAGTTGCCTGATGGTTTAATTTCGGAAATTCACTTTCTACTTTCTCAGTTCTGGTGGGGACAAAAAGGTTCTGAAAGGCAGATGGCTTGGATTAGCTGGGACACTATGACTCGCCACGAAGAGAAGGAGGCCTTGGATTTAAAGATCTCAGAATCCAAAATCTGGTGCTTTTAGGCAAACAGTTTTGGCGACTCGTAACACAGCCTACTTCCTTATTATCCAAAATTCTAAGAGGTAAATACTTTAGCAATGGTAATGCTATAATGGCAGAAATTAGAGTCTTACCTTCTTGGGGATGGAGGAGTGATGAGCGGATAATTTATACGCTTTTTGGCATTATTTTTACATAGTTTTCAGTATAATTTAGTTAGTTTTTAGTATATCTTTATTAGTTTTTAAATAAAATTTACATTTCTGGACTTTACTATGAGTTTGTGTGTTTTTAAAGTGATTTCAGGTATTTTTTGGCTGAAATTGAGGGACTTGAGCAAAAATCAGATTCAGAGGCTGAAGAAGGACTGCAGATGCTGCTGGATTCTGACCTCCCTGCACTCAAAGTGGATTTTCTGGAGCTACAAAACTCCAAATGACGAGCTCTCAATTGTGTTGGAAAGTAGACATCAAGGGCTTTCCAGAAATATATAATAGTCCATACTTTGCCCAAGTTTAGACGATGCAAACTGGCGTTCAACGCCAGTTCCATGCTGCATTCTGGAGTTAAACGCCAGAAACAGGTTACAAACTGGCGTTCAACTCCAAGAGAAGCCTCTACACATGTAAAGCTCAATTCTCAGCCCAAGCACACACCAAGTGAGCCCCAGAAGTAGATTTCTGCATCATTTACTCATTTCTGTAAACCCTAGTAACTAGTTTAGCATAAATAGGACTTTTTACTATTGTATTTACATCTTCAGTTTCATCTTTAGATCACGTTTGGGGGCTGGCCATTCGGCCATGCCTGAACCTTCATCACTTATGTATTTTCAACGGTAGAGTTTCTAAACCTTGTCTGTGGTATTCCGAGTAGGATCTGGGAAGGGATGGATGCGACGAGCTTCAAACTCGCGAGTGCTGGGCGTAATGACAGACGCAAAAGGATCAATGGATCATATTCCAGTATGATCGAGAACCGACAGATGATTAGCCATGCAGTGACAGCGCATTGGACCATTTTCACTGAGAGGACAGGATGTAGCCATTGACAACGGTGATGCCTAACATACAGCATGCCATAGAAAGGAGTATGAATGATTGGATGAAAGTTGTGATAAAGAACTAAGATTATGAACGTGCGTATTGAGTTTTTAGCGCCGTTACCAAGGAATGGAACCGTCACGATTTTCGCGCACCAAGTTTTTGGCGCCGTTGCCGGGGATTGTTTGAGTTTGGACAACTGATGGTTCATCTTGTTGCTCAGATTAGGTAATTTTATTTTAATTTTAAGCTTTTTGCTTTTGTTAATTTTATTTTCGAAAAATAAAATAAAAAAATTTCTTCTTTTTCGTTTTTCCAAAATAATTTTCGAAAAAAACCAAAAAAATTAACAAAATCATAAAATCAAAAATAATTTGATGTTTCTTGTTTGAGTCTAGTGTCTAATTGTAAGTTTGGTGTCAATTTCATGCTTTTAACTTTTCTTAAATTTTCGAAGAACACATGCATTGAGTTTCTTTCTTGTTCTTCATGATCTTCAAGTTGTTCTTGATAAGTCTTCTTGTTTGATCTTTAAAATTTCTTGTTTTGTGTCTTTTCTTGTTTTTCATATGCATTCTTGAATTCTTAGTGTCTAAATATTAAAAATTTCTAAGTTTGGTATCTTGCATGTTTTCTTTTATTAAAATTTTTTTTCAAAAATACATACTTGATGTTCATCATGATCTTCAAGTGTTCTTGGTGTTCATCTTTGCATTCAAAGTGTTCTTGCATGTTTCCTTTGTTTTGATCCAAAATTTTTATGCATTGAGTCTTTTTGGTGTTTTTCTCTCTCATCATTAAAAATTCAAAAATAAAAAAAATATCTTTCCTTTTTTCACTCATAAATTTTCGAAAATTTGAGTTGACTTTTTCAAAACTTTTTAAAATTTAGTTGTTTCTTATGAGTCAAATCAAATTTTCAATTTAAAAATTCTATCTTTTTCAAATCTTTTTCAAAAATAAAATCTTTTTCATTTTTTTTCTTTCATAATTTCGAAAATTTCAAATTGATTTTCAAAATCTTTTTCTTACTTTTTATTTCATATTTTCGAAATTAATACTAACAATTAATGTGATTGATTCAAAATTTTTAAGTTTAAATCTTTAAACTCTAGACTCATATCTTTTTAGTTTCTTGTTAGTCAAAATCAAATCTTTTTAAATTTCTTTTTCAAATCTTTTTTTTTAATTTAAGTTTCAATCACATCTTTTTCAAAATCAATTTCAAAACCTTTTCTATTTTCTTATCTCTACAAAATTTGATTTTCAAATCTTTTTCAATTAATCACTTGACTTTTTGATTGAGTCTTATCTTTTTCAAAACTACCTAACTAATTCTCTCTCTAATTTTCGAAAATCCCTCCCCTCTTTTTCAAAATTCCTTTTTAATTAAATAATTGTTTTAAAAATTTAATTTAATTTAATTTCAATTTTTGAATTTTAACTTTAATTTTTAAATATTTTTATTTTATTTTGTTTAATTTTTGAATTATTCTCTCATCTCTCATCTCCTTCTATTTATTTATTCATCTACTAACCCTTCTTTCACCCAAGAATTCGAACTCATTCCTCTCCCTTGTGTTTGGATTCTTATCTTTTCCTTCCTCCATTATTCTCTTATTATACTTACATAAGGAATCTCTATACTGTGACATAGAGGATTCCGAATTTTCTTTTCTATTTTCTTCTTTTTCATATGAGCAGGAACAAGGATAAGAACATTCTTGTTGAAGCTGATCCTGAACCTGAAAGAACTCTGAAGAGGAAGCTAAGGGAAGCTAAAGCACAACTCTCTGGGAAAAATCAGAAATTTTTGAAAAAGAAGGAGACATGGCCGAAAATAATAACAATACAAGGAAGATGCTTGGTGACTTTACTGCACCAAATTCCAACTTACATGGAAGAAGCATCTCAATCCCTGCCATTGGAGCAAACAATTTTGAGCTGAAACCTCAATTAGTTTCTCTGATGCAACAGAACTGCAAGTTTTATGGACTTCCATCCGAAGATCCCTTTCAGTTCTTAACTGAATTCTTGCAGATCTGTGATACTGTTAAGACCAATGGGGTTGTCTACAGGGTCTACAGGCTTATGCTTTTCCCATTTGCTGTAAGAGACAGAGCTAGAATATGGTTGGACTCTCAACCTAAAGATAGCCTGAACTCTTGGGATAAGCTGGTCATGGCTTTCTTAGCCAAGTTCTTTCCTCCTCAAAAGCTTAGTAAGCTTGGAAGAGATACAAGGAACTGACCAAAAAGTGTCCTTCTGACATGCTTTCAGAATGGACCATCCTGGATATATTCTATGATGGTCTGTCTGAATTATCAAAGATGTCATTGGACCATTCTGCAGGTGGATCCATTCACCTAAAGAAAACGCATGCAGAAGCTCAAGAACTCATTAACATGGTTGCAAATAACCAGTTCATGTACACTTTTGAAAGGAATCCTGTGAGTAATGGGACGCCTCAAAGGAAGGGAGTTCTTGAAATTGATACTCTGAATGCCATATTGGCTCAGAATAAAATATTGACTCAGCAAGTCAATATGATCTCTCAGAGTCTGAATGGATTGAAGGAATCATCCAATAGTACTAAAGAGGCCTCTTCTGAAGAAGAAGCTTATGCTCCTGAGAACCCTGCAATAGTAGAGGTGAATTACATGGGTGAACCCTATGAAAACACCTATAATCCTTCATGGAGAAATCATCCAAATTTCTCATGGAAGGATCAACAAAAGCCTCAACAAGGCTTTAATAATGGTGGAAGAAACAGGTTTAGCAATAGCAAGCCTTTTCCATCATCCACTCAGCAACAGATATAGAATTCTGAGCAGAATCCTTCTAGCTTAGCAAATATAGTCTCTGATCTATCTAAGGCCACTGTGAGTTTTATGAATAAAACAAGGTCCTCCATTAGAAATTTGGAGGCACAAGTGGGCCAGCTGAGTAAAAGAGTCACTGAAACTCCTCCTAGTACTCTCCCAAGCAATACAGAAGAAAATCCAAAGAGAGAGTGCAAGGCCATAGCCTTACATGATATGGCCGAACCCAAAGAGGAGGAGGAGAACGTGAATCCTAGTGAGGAAGACCTCCTGGGACGTTCAGTGACCAATAAGGAGTATCCCTTTGAGGAACCAAAGGAATCTGAGGCTCATCTAGAGACCATAGAGATTCCATTGAACCTCCTTCTGCCCTTCATGAGCTCTAATGAGTACTCTTCATCTGAAGAGGATGAAGACATTATTGAAGAGCAAGTTGCTAAGTACCTTGGTACAATCATGAAGCTGAATGCTAAATTATTTAGTAATGAGACTTGGGAAGATGAATTTCCCTTGCTCACCAATGAACTAAATGCATTGGACAGGCAGAAATTACCTTAAAAGAAACAGGATCTTGGCAAATTCTTAATATCCTGTACCATAGGCACCATGACCTTTGAGAAGGCTCTGTGTGACCTGGGGTCAGGAATAAAATTAATGCTACTCTCTGTAATGGAGAAACTTGGGATCTTTGAGGTGCAAGCTGCTAGAATCTCATTAGAGATGGCAGACAACTCAAGAAAACAGGCTTATGGACAAGTAGAGGACATGTTAGTAAAGGTTGAAGGCCTTTACATCCCTGCTGATTTCATAATCCTAGACACTGGGAAGGAAGAGGATGAATCCACCATCCTTGGAAGACCCTTCCTAGCCACAGCAAGAGCTGTGATTGATGTGGACAGAGGAGAGTTGGTCCTTCAACTGAATGAGGACAACCTTGTGTTTAAAACTCAAGGATCTCCTTCTGTAACCATGGAGAGGAAGCATGAAAAGCTTCTCTCACTGCAGAGTCAACCAAAGCCCCCACAGTCAAACTCTAAGTTTGATGTTGGGAGGCCACAACCAAACACTAAGTTTGGTGTTGAACCCCCACATTCAAACTCTAAGTTTGGTGTTGGGAGGTTCCACCCTTGCTCTGATTATCTGTGAGGCTCCATGAGAGCTCACTGTCAAGCTATTGACATTAAAGAAGCACTTATTGGGAGGCAACCCAATGTTATTTAATTATATCTATTTTATTTTCCTTGTGTTATTTCGTGTTTTATTAGGTTGATGATCATGTGGAGTCACAAAAACTACTGAAAAATCAAAAACAGAATGAAAAACAGCATTGAAAACAGCACACCCTGGAGGAGAGCAGTCTGGCGTTTAAACGCCAGAAACAAGCATCTGTCTGGCGTTTAACGCTAGAAACAAGCATCTGCCTGGCGTTAAACGCCAGAAACAAGCAGCAGTCTGGCGTTAAACGCCAGGATTGCACAGCACACCAATCACCTCAATCATTCTTTCCCATCACCTCTTCACCACTCACATCCATCCTCTCTTCCCCATAAACCCCACCTACCTTCAAAATTCAAACTAATTTCCCTCCCAAACCCAACCCTAATGGCCGAACCCTACACCCCCTCACTCCTATATAAACCCCTCATTCCTTCTTCATTTTCACACAACACAAACCTCCCTTCTTCCCCTTGGCCAAATACACCCCTTTCCCCATCTCCTCCATTTTCTTCTTCTTCTACTACTTTCTTTTTTCTTTTGCTCGGGGACGAGCAAATATTTTAAGTTTGGTGTGGTAAAAGCATAGCTTTTTGTTTTTTCATAACCATTTATGGTACCTAAGGCCAGAGAAACCTCTAGAAAGAGGAAAGGGAAGGCAATTGCTTCCACCTCTGAGTCATGGAAGATGGAGAGATTCATCTCAAAGGTTCATCAAGACCACTTCTATGAAGTTGTGGCCAAGAAGAAAGTGATCCCTGAGGTTCCTTTCAAGCTCAAAAAGAATGAGTATCCGGAGATCTGACTTGAGATCCAAAGAAGAGGTTGGGAAGTTCTCACCAACCCCATTCAACAAGTCGGGATCCTAATGGTTCAAGAGTTCTATGCAAACGCATGGATCACTAGGAACCATGATCAAAGTGTGAACCCGAATCCAAAGCATTGGCTTACCATGGTTCGGGAAAAATACTTAGATTTCAGTTCGAAAAATGTATGGCTGGCGTTCAACTTGCCAATGATGGAAGAGAACGCACGCCCCTACACAAGAAGGGTCAACTTTGATCAAAGGTTGGACCAAGTCCTCATAGACATATGTGAGGAAGGAGCTCAATGAAAAATTGACTCAAGAGGCAAGCCGGTTCAACTAAGAAGGCAGTAACTCAAACCAGTGGCTAGGGGATGGTTAGATTTCATTCAACGCTCAATCATTCCTACTAGTAATCGGTCTGAAGTTACTATAGACCGGGCCATCATGATCCATAGTATCATGATTGGAGAGGAGGTGGAAGTTCATGAGATTATACCTCAAGAACTTTACAAGGTGGCTGACAAGTCCTCCACTTGGGCAAGGTTAGCCTTTCCTCACCTCATATGCCACCTCTACAATTCGGCTGGAATTGACATAGAGGGAGACATCCTCATTGAAGAGGACAAGCCCATCACTAAGAAAAGGATGGAACAAATAAGAGATCATGGACCTCAACAAGAGCATGAGGAAATTCCCCACCATGAAATCCCTGAGATGCCTCAGGGGATGCACTTTCCTCCACAAAACTATTGGGAGCAAATCAACACTTTCCTAGGAGAATTAAGCTCCAACATGGGATAACTAAGGGTGGAGCACCAAGAGCACTCCATCATCCTCCATGAGATTAGAGAAGATCAAAGAGTTATGAGGGAGGAGCAACAAAGGCAAGGAAGAGACATAGAGGAGCTCAAAAGCATCATTGGTTCTTCAAGAAGAGGAAGACACCACCCTCACTAAGGTGGACTCATTCCTTAATCTCCTTGTCTATTTATTTTCTGTTTTTGGTTTCCATGCTTTATGTTTTATTTATGTTTGTGTCTTTACTATATGATCACTAGTGTCTAAGTGTCTATGCCTTAAAGTTATGAATATGAATCCATCACCTCTCTTAAATGAAAAAAATGTTCTAAAAACAAAAGAACAAGAAGTACATGGTTTCGAATTCATCCTTGAAACTAGTTTAATTATTTTGATGTGGTGACAATACTTTTTGTTTTTTGAATGAATGCTTGAACAATGCATATGTCTTTTGAAGTTGATGTTTATGAATGTTAAATATGTTGGCTCTTGAAGAATAAGGAAAAAGGAGAAATGTTATTTGATAATCTGAAAAATCATAAAAATGATTCTTGAAGCAAGAAAAAGCAGTGAATACAAAAGCTTGCAGAAAAAAAGAGAAAAAAAAGCGAAAAAAAAAGAAAGAAAAAGAAAAAGCAAGCAGAAAAAGCCAAAAGCTCTTTAAACCAAAAGGCAAGGGTAAATAAAAAGGATCCAAGGCTTTGAGCATCAGTGGATAGGAGCTTGGGGACAAGCAACAATTTAAGTTTGGTGTTGTGATGAGCGGATAATTTATACGCTTTTTGGCATTGTTTTTACATAGTTTTCAGTATAATTTAGTTAGTTTTTAGTATATTTTTATAAGTTTTTAAATAAAATTCAAATTTCTAGACTTTACTATGAGTTTGTGTGTTTTTCTGTGATTTCAGGTATTTTCTGGCTGAAATTGAGGGACTTGAGCAAAAATCAGATTCAGAGGCTGAAGAAGGACTGCAGATGCTGTTGGATTCTGACTTCCCTGCACTCAAAGTGGATTTTCTGGAGCTACAGAACTCCAAATGGCGCGCTCTCAATTGCGTTGGAAAGTAGACATCCAGGGCTTTCCAGCAATATATAATAGTCCATACTTTGTTCGAGTTTAGACGACACAAACTGGCGTTCAACTCCAAGAGAAGCCTCTACACGTGTAAAGCTCAATGCTCAGCCCAAGCACACACCAAGTGGGCCCCATAAGTGGATTTCTGCATCATTTACTCATTTCTGTAAACCCTCGTAAGTAGTTTAGCATAAATAGGACTTTTTACTATTGTATTTACATCTTCAGTTTCATCTTTAGATCACGTTTGGGGGCTGGCCATTCGGCCATGCCTGAACCTTCATCACTTATGTATTTTCAACGGTAGAGTTTCTACACACCATAGATTAAGGTGTGGAGCTCTGCTGTTCCTCATGAATTAATACAAAGTACTATTGTTTTTCTATTCAATTCAAGCTTATTCCGATTCTAAGATATTCATTCGCACTTCAACATGAATGTGATGATCGTGACAGTCATCATCATTCCAACCTATGAACGCGTGCCTGACAACCACTTCTGTTCTACCTTAGATTGAATGAGTATCTCTGGGATTCCTTAATCAGAGTCTTCGTGGTATAAGTTAGAATCCATGGATGGCCATTCTTGAGATCCGGAAAGTCTAAACCTTGTCTGTGGTATTCCGAGTAGGATCTGGGAAGGGATGGCTGCGACGAGCTTCAAACTCGCAAGTGCTGGGCGTAGTGACAGACGCAAAAGGATCAATGGATCCTATTCCAGTATGATCGAGAACCGACAGATGATTAGCCATGCAGTGACAGCGCATTGGACCATTTTCACTGAGAGGACAGAATATAGCCATTGACAACGGTGATGCCTAACATACAGCTTGCCATAGAAAGGAGTATGAATGATTGGATGAAGACAATAGGAAAGCAGAGGTTCAGGAGGAACGAACGCATCTCTATACACTTATCTGAAATTCTCACCAATGAATTACATAAGTATCACTATCTTTATTTTATATTTTATTTATCTTTTAATTACTAAATCTCCATAATCAATTGAATCCGCCTGACTGAGATTTACAAGGTGACCATAGCTTGCTTCAAGCCGACAATCTCCGTGGGATCGACCCTTACTCACGTAAGGTTTATTACTTGGACGACCTAGTGCACTTGCTGGTTAGTTGTGCGAAGTTGTGATAAAGAACTAAGATTATGAACGTGCGTATTGAGTTTTTAGCGCCGTTACCAAGGAATGGAACCGTCACGATTTCCGCGACCAAGGAGCATACTGGAAGGTCGAAAGATTGTTGAAAAAGGTCTTAATTGGGCTGTGGGTACTGGAGAGAATATTCGAACCTTTGAGGATCCTTGACTGCCTCCTCCGTATCCTTTAATGATTTCTGACATGCCAAATAGACAGGCTATTTCTGAGTTAGTTCCAAGAGTTAAGATCTAATTACTGAAGATAGGAATTGGAATTAGAATCTCATTCAAGAATTTTTTCCCCAAGACGTTGCAAACAGGATTTTGTCAATTAAAATTCAGCAGAGTAAAGACGAATTGCAATGGGATTTGAACAAATCCAAGCAATATGATACAGCTTCAGGTTACAGAATTAGCTATTTATTTTACCATCCGCCTCTAGAGCTTTGCCCTAATTATATGTAGCAGAAAAAGTCGTGGATTGATCTATGAAAGTTGAACTTGCCTCATAAAATTAAGCTATTTATCTGGAAAGCTCTCCATGGCCGGCTTTCGGTGCTTGCTCAGATTCATCACCGCATCCCATCTATATCACCAATATGCCCCTGCTGTCATGAAGCAACAGAAACAGTCATTCATTGTTTGATCGATTGCTCTAGAATTAAAGATGTATGGTCTCAGAGTTATCTTCGTGACTGTCTTCCCCTCAGAGTCCTAACGACTTTTGGACATGGTGGACTACATCAACAGAGATGCTTAACCCGTTGAAGAATGCTGACCGTAATCCTCAATTGATTGCCATCATTTGCTGAAACTGCTGGAAAGCTCGCAACCAGATGATTTTTGAAGGTTCTACTTCAATGCCGTCTGCCATTCTAGCAAGCTCTGTCAAGTTGCTCCGTAAAATCCAAAGAACTCCCAGTTTAGGTCGTCTTCTCCATGAGACAAACTCTTATTTTCATTCAATTTGATTTATCATTTTTTTCTTTAAGATTTTTTTTTTCGTTTTTCGATCACGTACCGTTGGATGAATACCTTTAATGTAGTATTTTTAGAAAATCTCCACCTTTTATTATGTTGTCCTGCTTTTGGACATCTTTGTATTTCATTTTTTAATAATTAATAAAATATAAACTACTGTCTTTGAAAAAAAAAAAAGAAAAGCATTTTTGCTATGTAAAAATAATTTAAAATAAGTAGTTAATCAGATAGTTTTGATTTATGTTTTATGCGTTTAGAATAGTAAATAAAATGAATTGGATTAGATTTTTTAAAAGAGCACCATCTATATAAATTAACGTTTATCAATTTGATTTATTCTTAAATTTTGTTTTCTTAAATATTTTTAATACTTTTGAGTTTTTATTGTTATAAATTTTTTGTATTTCTTATTTTAGAAATTTTTAGTATTTTTGTTCTTTTAATACTTGTATTTTTAATATAATTATTATTTGTACATAAAAAATTAGATACTAAATCAATAGTTATATTTTTAATTTAATTTTTTTATTTTGAGAATAATATATTTATAAATTTTAAATTTATTCAATATTATCATATTTCACTCTTATCTTACTTGACATATGATCTATGCTTTAATCATCAAAATTATAAAAGAAAATAATATAAAATAGTGATAATGTGTAAAAATAGTGTCATTCATGTAAGTACTTAAACTAGAAAATAATGTCTACACCAAAATCAACCACCAAAGTTAATCATTGTAAAGTGTTTCTCCTTTGTGGAGTGGTGTACCAACTCTCAACATCTTTGCTGCTCTTTCTAATTTACTAGTATATTTTCCTCTCTTTAGTTTATTGGTTATTATTGTAGCCATTTATGACTTGAATGAGGAGAATTTTGCTATTATTTTTTTGGTCCCACATTGAACTTTGTATTACTTTCTTAAAGTAATGCAATTACCTCTATTTTGAAAAAAAAAATCCACACATATATTTATACACAAATATATTAGTAGCTGGTTTTAGTGACTAAATCTAATATACGAACAGCATTTTTGAATAAAAAAAATTAAACTGAAAGTATAATTATTGATTTAGTATCTAACTTTTTATGTATTTATAATATTTTTACTAAAAATAAATACTAACTGAACTAAAAATTTTTAAGATAAGTAATACAATAAATACCAAAAATTTTATAATAATAATAAAAACTTAAAAATATTAAATAAAAATAAAATCTAAAAATAAATCAAATTGATAAGTATTCATTTATATAAATTGTGTCATTCAAGTATATCGAATTCAATTTATTCTATTTATTATTTCAAACGCATAAAAACGTAAATCAAAATTACCTAATTCTATTTATATGAAGAGAATATTTTCAGTTTCAACTACTTGTTTCGAATTATTTGAGTACCACGTAAATTAAATCATATTAAGTCAATTTAATATTATAATAACTAATTTAAATTTAATAAATTTGATTTATATAAAATTATAAATGAAAATATATATGTAAAGATATGTAGTTTAAAATTTTTATATAATATTATTATGTCTTTTATCCTATTCTTTAGTTGAGAATTATTTTATGTTTATTTTGGAAGGCATATGTCATTACGCCTACTACTACCAAGGCAGCCAGAAATATTTAAGGCAAATCATCCATATAAATCAAGTTGGAAAAAAATTTACTTCATTCAACCAAACCAATAATTATTATAGGATTTAACTAAGAGGGCATTTTTATGTAATTCAAATTAGTCTAATTCTAATTACATTTTTAATGTAATTCGAACTATATCTACACATATACACACCCACTAATTCAAATCAACCTGATTTAAATTACAACCACAATAATTCAAATTAGGGTGATTCGAATTACACACTCATGATTTAATTCTACCCATTCTTTTATTAAAAAATTAATAATAGATTAAAAAAATTAATAATTTAAAATTAAAAAATATATTTTTTATTTCATGTATTAAAAAAAAAGCTAACAAAATATTTAATTACGAGACTTCTTTAAAATATTAATGAGCTATCAATTCGAATTTCATACAATACTCTTTTGCCCATTTTTAATAGCTCATGAATATATTTTTATTAAATTTTTTCTAATGACTTAAGACATTAAAGAAATACTCTACATAGTCAATAATAATTTAAAAATAAAAAAATATAGTTATAACCAGTATTTACCTAAATTACTAGAATATTACAAACTTTTATAATACTCCTAATATTTTTTAAGCCATTTTTTCTTTAAATTATTTTGCATAGAAAATGGCTTAAATTGGCATAAAATGTTCTTTATTCTATGCAAAACAATTTTTAAAAAATGGCTTAAAAAATATTTGGAGTACTATAAAAGTTTGTAATATTCTAGTAATTTAAGTAAATATTGGTTATAACTATTTTTTTTTAATTTTTAAATTATTATTGACTATGTAGAGTATTTTTTTAATGTCTTAAGTCATTAGAACATTACAAATTTTTATAGTACTCCTAATATCTTTTAAGCCATTTTTTTAAATTATTTTATATAGAATAAAATATTTATTTGTGGTATAATTTAAATAAATTTATTAAAAAAATTTATTAAAAAATATTCATGAGCTATTAAAAATGGACAAAAGAGTATTGTATGAAATTCGAATTGATAGCTCATTAATATTTTAAAAAAGTCTCGTAATTAAATATTTTGTTAGTTTTTTTTAATGCATGAAATAAAAAATATATTTTTTTAATTTTTAAATTATTAATTTTTTAATCAATTATTAATTTTTTAATAAAAGAATGGATAGAATTAAATCATGAGTAATTCGAATCTGGCCAATTCGAATTACTATGTGCAGCGTGTGTGAGTGTAATTCGAATCAGGTTGATTCGAATTAGTGAGTGTGTGCGTGTGTAGGTAATTCGAATAAGTATGATTTGAATTATATGGAGATAAAGTTCAAATTAACCTAATTCGAATTATTTAGATATGTGTCTCTAGTTGATTCATGAACCTGGCTGATTTGTGTAATTTTGAGCTCCTATTAACTTATTTCAGTGATTTGTCCAATATTTAATCACCGAGTTAAAAATAGAAGAGTAATAATGTCACTCTGAATT
>NC_029786.2:88911884-88941341 GCF_000816755.2 Arachis ipaensis
GAGATTTTGTTAGAGATGCGTGGTAATTAGTTTAAAAATTATAGATTTTGTTAGAGATACGTGATAATTAGTTTAAAAATTATATGAACATAAAAACAGTTTAAAATAATTTAAATTTATATTTTGTTAATTTAGCATATTTTATAATGATATTTCTTTAATGACAGGAAGGGAAAGTTTTTCGACTTAATAAAAATTTGTTAATTTATATATTAATAAAAAAATTTTTGAAAAATAATTTAAATATTTACTTGAGAATTTTTAAAATTTGAGGTTAGTTTGAATTTTGAAAATTGTATATAATAAGAGTAAGAAAAATATAAGAAAGCAATTATATATATATATATTAGGACTTTTAAATGCCTTATGAATTAAATTCCTTTTAATCTAGTGTTTAAAGGTATTTAATTTTAATCAATGCTAACGTCGCTAGTAAGCTATTGTTGCTTTTCCTTATTGCAAGAGCGGCCAAGGCAGCTGATTTGATCTGGTTACTGTTGTAATAAATTTTAAATTTTGCTTTCTTTTTCCGAGTAAATCCCCAAAATGATTCTTCAGATTGAGCCCGTGCACCAATGTTATTCCTGACTTTTAAAATGCTCTAATTGCATCCTTCAGATTGAGTTCCGTGCGAAATCCTGGTCCTTCCACCCATTTTTGGCGTGACTCAGCAGCCGGAGCGCTGAGCTGGCAGTTTATGGTCCACGTAGGCAGCCTTAAACGACGCCGTTTTGTCTGGAGGGTACTTCCATTGCTTATTAAGAAGAGGACGGTACTACCTACCACAAGGTTTCTTCTTCTACTTCTCTTCCTCTCAGATCTACTTGCTCTTTCTTGCTTGTTTTGTTGATCCGCTTTCTAATTTTGCTAAAAAGTTGATTTGATCCTGGAGACTTGCGATCTAACTAGCTTTTGTAGTGTTAATCTGAGATCAGGTGTCATTGTGATAGTTCTAGATGATTGATTATGTTCCGTTAGTTTCACCCTAGAAATCTTGATTGAGATCTGTATTTTGATGACAGGGATGCAAGAGGCCGCAATGTGAGATTAGAGGAACTCCAGCGAACATGAGTGGTTGTTCTTCACTACAGCCAAGCCCACAGGCATCAACGTTCCCAAGCCCTGTTCCTTCCTACCATGCTAGCCCAACTTCCTCATCATTCCCCAACCCCTCTCGCATTGATCGCAACCTTCAAAACCCCTCTTCATTCCTCCTACCATTCATTCATAACATCACCTCCATCCCCACAAACCTTCCTCCTCTTAGAATATCCAATAGTGCCCCTGTTACCCCTCCTCTTTCTTCCCCAACCTCTAGGGGTTCTAAAAGGAAGGCGGATTTTGAATCCCTCTCCAATGTTTCCTCTCTTAATTCGTTCCGCCATCCTCTCTTTTCAGTATCCGCCCCATCCAGTCCCTTCCGCCGCCACCAATTGGCTACTTCCACCATTCCTGAGTGTGATGAATCTGATGCTTCCACTGTGGACTCCGGTCGCTGGGTTAGTTTTCAGACAACGACGGCCTCGGCTGCTCCTCCATCGCCTACCTTTAACCTTGTGAAACCAGCAATGCAGCAGATCACTCCCCAGAGTTCCATGGATATGAATGAAGGCATGCAATGGGGCCAGACTGCAGAGAAAGGAAGACCATCGGATTTTGACTTTGAGAATGGTAGAGTGAAGCCATGGGAGGGTGAGAGGATACATGAGGTGGGAGTGGATGAGTTGGAACTTACTCTAGGCTGTGGAAAGGCCTGATGTTGAAAAAATTGTTTAGGGCTACCTCCAGGCAAAACGGCGTCGTTTAAGGCTGCCTATATGGACCACAAACCGCCAGCTCAGCGCTCCGGCTGCTGAGTCACGCCGGAAATTGGTGGAAGGACCAGGATTTCACACGGAGCTCAATCTGAAGGGTGCAATTAGAGCATTTTGAAAGTTAGGGGTAACATTGGTGCACGGACTCAATCTGAGGGACCATTTTGGGAATTTACTCTCTTTTTTCTTTCCATACAAGTGGTGGAGTTTGGAGGGACTTCGAATAAAATACTAGATAACTACAAACATTTTAATCAGTATGGATTAATTTAATGATTAGTTAATTAGTATAATTGAATAATTGTTAGGAATTTGAATTTTATTTTATCTTTGTAGTAATTTATATCTATTCATGAATTGGACTGAAAAATGAGTAAAATATCAATTCAGATCCTGTCCATTTTTCATAATGGCAACGCGATCCCATAAAATAAAAACGATCTATTTTTATTTCTGTCTCTTACTTTCGTGACATAACGTGATTTCTGTGGATCATTTTCTGTCAAGGCTGAGCTGTCACATGAGCAATGTTGTTATATTAGCTTGCTGACATGTTCGTTTTGTGTTTAGTTGGACAAACTCAAATGAACAGTGGGCTTAACTGTCCATTTTCACGTACGTCTTCAAAAATAACGTTAGTTTGCGCGGGAGGAAACCCTTCACTTGCTTTAGAGATACATGGTCATCATCAGAGGCACTTGCTTTCTTCTTAGTGGTTGATTTTGTAGTGGGCCTTGGAAATGGAAGAGCTTTTTTTCTTAATTTTCTTCTTGATATTCTTCTGCTCCTCATCAGCCATTTCACCTTCTTTTAATCTCTTCTTCTCAGATCTTCTCATAACCTTTTTGTCTTTGGATCCTTTGATCCTTTCTTTGTTTTAGGAGGATTTTTTAGAATAAACATAGTTAGCTTGTCCCTCATATCCACATCTGACACAAAATCACAGGCAGCACATTTTAGTTGGATCATTTGGTTCTTGGTCAATATCTCCATTTTGAGGTTTCACAACCATAACATTGAATAAATCTTTTTATGAAGTTCTCAAGAAGACCAGCAAATTTTGTAGTGTCGTGTGCTCCATTAACATGAGAAGTACCACATTTCTCATAAGATTGAGTAGGCTCTAAGTTCATGCCTAAAGTATTTGGTTGTGCAAGAGGTTGGCCTTGCCAATATCTTGACAATATCAACCATATTGACAATATTTGTCTTGATATCACTCCTTCTACCCTCGATTTTGGTAATCATTTTGGGCATCTTATTATACCTTTGCAGCACCAATATTTTGTGAGGCCATCGTGGCTTCAACAACAAAATTTGCAAAGACATCCAAACACAGTTAGGTAGACGATGCAAAAATTTCAAGTATGATGACAAGTTGTTGGTAATCAGAGGTCTGCTCTTTGAGCAATCAAAGAAGGCTGCCAATAGTAACAACGGAAGGTTCACATCAATGAAGGGTTTCTGATAAACCCCGTTTTCAGGGTTTATCTTGTGTTGGATTTAGAGTATTTTGCTAACCTTTTCTCACATTTAGCCAATGATTTAGCATGATTGTGTGATCTCTCTCTTATTTGTGCCTAAGTGTAAAAAGCATACTTTTTGGTCTTTGATTAGATAACTTTAACTTCTCCTTGATTCCATAAGATGCCTTGATGTGTTTGTTAGCAATCTCAGGTTGAAAAAGGCTAGGAAAGAATCAAGGGAGTAAGGAAGGAAGCATGCAAGTGGAGAAGATCATGAAAAGCCAAAGAGTTGAACTCGGCCAGTTTCCTTGAGCGTAAACAACGTCATTTTTGAAGATGTGGAGGTGGATAGTTAAGCCCCTATCCATTTGAGCTTGTTCAACTAAGCACAAAATGAATTTGCAAGCTAACGTGACAGGTCACATTGCTAACGTGATAGCTTAGCATTTCTGTCAGGCCTTGACGGAAAATGATCCACAGAAACCACGTTGTGTCATGAAAGTAGGGGACAAGGATCGAAGTGGATCGTTTTTATTTTGAGGTGTCGCATTGTCATTCTAGGAAATAGACAGAAGTTGGATTGGTAGTTCATTTTCAGAAAATAGTGAAAAAAGCAAAAAGAATAACTAAATAACTAGAAATGTTCTATTTAGTCTTATTTATCCCTCTTATTCTTCTAAAAAATTGAAAATATGTTGTAAAATAAATAAATAAGAAAGAGAAAATAAATATAAAATAAAATAAATATAAATAGATGACTCTAGTATTAATATTTACCAATATTATTATCTCAATACAATAGAGATGATTCACATATATATTCACTAACTATATGTGTTGTGAAATAAAGAGAGAGAGAAATGTTTGTTGTGTGCAAGTTATCCCAAACCTTACCCCTATTTATAGACGTACCAAGTTCTTATTTTTCAAACTTTATTAATTTAATTCATTTTGAGAACTTGATCCTTCTTCTTCTTGAGAAACTGAGCCGTCCACATTAAGTAGACATTCATCCTTATCACAACACTATCCCTTAGATATCCATTTAGAATTATGCCTCATTAAAACGTTACTAAAGAAAAATCCAATGAAAAAAAATTTAATGAAAAAAAAAAAAGTACAATATCCTCTGTAATGACGACTATCTCGTTAAAAACCTTGTCAAGAAAAATTCAATGGGGATAAAAACCTTATCAAGGAAAAAAGAGTACAGCCTCCCCCTTTTATCGACATTATTTAATATCTAGAAATCGGTGCATCCCAATTTGATGTACCAATCTTTCAAAAGAGGATTTTGGAAGTGACTTTGTAAATAAATATGCCAGATTATCATTTGAGCGAATTTGTTGAACATCAATTGTTCCTTGATTTTGAAGATCATGAATGAAGAAGAATTTGGGAGAAATATGTTTTGTTCTATCGCCTTTGATGTATTCACCCTTAAGTTGAGCAATGCATGTTGTATTATCTTCAAATAGAATAGTTGGAGCTATTTTATGATCAATCTGTCCACATGATGACAGAATATTTTGGATTAAACTCCTGAGCCAAAAACACTCGTGACTTATTTCATGTATCGCTAGTATTTCAACATGATTAGAGGATGTTGCTGTTATTGCCTATTTCGTGGATCTCCATGATATAGCTGTATCACTGATAAACCCCGTTTTCAGGGTTTATCTTGTGTTGGATTTAGAGTATTGCTAACCTTTTCTCATATTTAGCCAATGATTTAGCATGATTGTGTGATATCTCTCTTATTTGTGCCTAAGTGTAAAAAGCATGCTTTTTGGTCTTTGATTAGATAACTTTAACTTCTCCTTGATTCCATAAGATGCCTTGATGTGTTTGTTAGCAATCTCAGGTTGAAAAAGGCTAGGAATGAATCAAGGGAGCAAGGAAGGAAGCATGCAAGTGGAGAAGATCATGAAAAGCCAAAGAGTTGAACTCGGCCATGGACGCGCGCGCGCACCAGGCGCTTACGCGCACATTGCAAACTTACCCATGGACGCGTACGCGTGCTGTGCGCGTACGCGTCGGTGCTGATTTATGATTTTTTTTAATGAAAACGTGGCCAGCGAATTCTCAAAGCCTGTGGGGCCCAATCCAAGCCAACTTTGGCACCAAAACACTCAAAAGGACCAAAGATTGAAGGGGGATGATCATCTTGAATCATAACACACATTAGGATTAGTTTTAGTCTTAGTTAACTAAGTGGTAGCAATGGACAATTTATGATCACAATTGAGGAGGATAACTAGGATAGGACTTCTAATTCTCATAACCTTACCAAGAGCTTTCTTAGTTATTAGTTTACTTTCATTTCCATTTACACTTCTTGTCTAAAATCTCAAAAACCCCAAATATAACTCATAACCAATAACAAGACACTTCATTGCAATTCCAAGGGAGAACGAACCGAGGTTCAATACTTCGGTTTATAAATTTAAGGGTTTGTACTAGTGACAAACAAATTTTTGTATGAAAGGATCATTGTTTGGTTTAAAAACTATACTTGCAACAAGAATTCATTTGTGAATTCTAGACCACACAAAAGCCTAATCATCAAAATGGCACCGTTGCCGGGGAATTGCAATGGTGTTGTGTTATTGGTTATTGTATATATGTGAATAGTGCAAATAAGTTTGTCTTTTGCTTGTCTACTAGTTTTTGTTAGTTTTATTTTATTTTTCTACTATGAATTCTCACTTTGGCTATGAGTTTGGTTCTAATTGTGTTGTAGGAAATGTGAACTTCAATTATGACACTCATTATGGATGGAACCAACAAAGATGGGAGGAGCCTCAAGGAATTGATCACTCCTATTGGCAATAACCTCCGGATACTCATAGGTATAATCACCATCCTAATGCATGTCAATTCAATGGCTATGGTGAAACTTTATGTGAAAATCAACCACCACCATCATATGCCTATGACTCTTATCCTCAACATGAACCTCAACCATTCTCACAAGCCTCTCATTACCAAGTATCTTCCTATGATCCATATCCACCATATGACCAATCACCCATACCATATTCTTATGACCATTATGAGCAAGAACCTTTTGAACCACCACAACCTTATCATGACTACTATGAAGAACCACCTCAATGCACACCATCTCCATACCCTTACCAAGAAGAACCACCTTTCTACTATGAACCCTCTCTCCAAAATGATGAACCCTCTTATCCACCCCAAGCCCCAATAGATGATTCTCTTACCTTGCTACTTCAAGGACAAGCGGATATGCAAAAGAACACCCTAGAGTTTGTGACTAACTTGACCAAGGTAGTGCATACTTTAGCCTACCAATGCTTGAACACTCAAGGTGCTTCCATAACCACACGTGAAGAATCAATTGAAGATCATAGCATGAAGGAGAGATTGGAAACTCCGGTGGAAAATGAGAGACGTTATTTTGTATTAGAGCAATTAGAGGAGCCTATGGCTATTGAAGAAAAGGAAGAAATGGTTGAAGATTCAGGAGATGTTGAAAGTCCATAGGAATGTAGCATCATGGAGCATTCCTCCAAGAAGTTTGATATTGATGTTGAGGAGGGTGCGCAACCTCCAAGGCATATCATAGTAGGAGACTTGAAAGAGGCTTATCAAGAGATGGATTCCATCATGGATGAATTTCTCTCTACAATGGAACCCTCTCCCATTGGACATGAAGTTGAAATTAGAGAAGAACCTGCACAACCTTCCATACCCTTGGTGAGCAATGGGAAAGAGAGCAAATCGGAAGAAAGCTACCAAAGGGAAAAAGTTGAATTGGTGTATATCGAAATTGAAAAATATGAAGAGGTTGATCAAGAGATGAATTCATTCATCAATGAATTCCTATCCAAAATTGAATCACCTCTCGTGGAGCAAGAAATTGAAGTTCGTGAAGACAACACCAAGCCAATTGATAAAAAGGAAAAGGTTAAAATTGAAGAAGTTTGCAAAGAGGTGGAAACAACTAAAGAATAGCCTAAAGAAGTAGACCTTGCCCTATCTAAGGGTGGGGAGGTCTCCCTCCCCAAGTCACCATCCAACACAACATTCAAGTGGGTAAAATTCTTATCCCAAAGCTTTACTTTCTCACTTGAATATGGTTTGATTGAAAATGATGATCAACTTAGAGCTCTTTGTGGAGTTAAGAGTCGGAAAGAGTTGTGCAGTGGTTGGAAGTTTGGAATTAGGCTCATTGAGGTCAAAGATTCAAAATATGGGAACTATGATTGGAAGCATGCTACTTTATATTGGTCTAGGAAGAAGTCTTGCTATGCTATAGAGAATTCTTCTTGTTCTACTCATCAACCACCCGGATGGAAGAATCATGACAATCAACTAGAAGATGGGTGTGAGAATAAGATATGGGATCCCGGATCGAAGCATGAAGACCAACTAAATAAGCTCATATCTTGGGTGGAACTTCATCCAAACTTGGTGAAGAAGGTTGGGATTTCTGTCAACCATTTGAGGCGCATAAATCCTTGGAAAATTAAGGATGAGTACAAGCATAAGCCACATGACAAGAGCTTCCCAAAAGTCCAACCTAAGGACTTAAACTAAAAGTGCTAGGTGGGAAACACCCCACCATGGTAAACTCTTTCCACTCTCTTGTAGATTTGATTAATAAGTGATTTGAGTTGCCATTGTAGGTAGTTTCTCCTCTTCATGAAGTTTTATCTTACTTTCTTGGTTGTTAGTTGCTTAAAGTGCAATTTATGTTTGTTTGCACTTGAAATTTTTGTTCAATTTGCATTTTAGTTGATCTTGTGTTGTAGGTAGTGTTGGGAAGATTTTTGGCTGTTTTTGGTATTTCTGAAAAAAAAAGGGGGGTGAAGGACGCTCGTGCACGCTGTACGCGCACGCGTCCATGAGGAGATGCTGCCCATAGATTTTCCAGAGAGTTGGGCCTCCCTTGTGCGAACGTTGAGCTTTTAGCCCAACTCGACCCACGCAGACGCACACAGTACGCGTGCGCGTCCATGCAGCGCTGAGGGAAGACACGCGAGCGCGCACATCGCGCTTGCGCGCCCCTACACTAGATGGCCATGCACGCGGACACACGCATTACGCGTACGCATCCCTAAGCGGCTGGCACCAGCCCATACATTTATCCAGAGAGTTATACTGGCGCTGGGCCAGCACTAGGCCTTCAGCCCAACTCATAGCACGCGGACGCGTACAGTACGTGTGCGCGTCCTTACTAATTCTTCCAGTCATGCGTGAGCGCACTCTACGCTCCCGCGTCCATCCCAAAAAGTCTTCAAAGCACGCGGACGCGCACTGTGCACGCCTGCGTCGATTCTAAAGCTGGGATAACCCTAAGGTGCGACAAACAATCGCACAGACGCACCAACCCCAACCCTCTTCTCTTCTCCAGACCCTCGTTCTCCCCCAACCACCTCTCCAACTGCCGCGCCGACCGCCCTGCCGCCGTCGCCGCTCTCTTCTCTCACCCTCACCCCCGTTCTCTCTCTCTTCCTCACTCATTCCCTCTTCTCTCACTTCCTCACCCTCTCTGTCTTCCCTCAACCGCCACCGCGCCGGCCCCTGCTGCGCCGCCGTGGGGTCACTGCCGCCATCATCTGAGGCGCCCACCGCATTTCTACCCCGCCTCATCCCTACTTCCTTCCCAACCCCATTCTACTCTGCTCCCAGGTTTCTCTTCACTGCCTCTGCTCTGTTTCCTTTCATTCTCTTTTCTTACCTTACTATTAGTCCATAGTAATTAGTTAGTTAGAATGTGATTATGATTGTTAGGATAGATAGAAATTTCTGCTGTTAGGTAGTTAGGTTCTGGATAGAGGATTCTAGGCCTGATAATTACGCCATAATTGTTTACCTATTTGAGCACCTCTTGATTGACTGCTGAGTGGTATGATCATAGTATGCCCTGTTTGATGTTGCCTACTGCATTTTGACTCTGTACTTGTGTTGCTACTGCCGGGATATGTAACTATTACTTGGTTGTTGCTTTGTGGATTCATATAACTCTCCTGTTGTTTTCTGCCTATCTGGGAACATCCAATACTATGCCAGAATGCTGTCCGATTTTTCCAAAACTGTTTTTAACTTCACATTCCCACTTCGGATTGAACTTGGCATTTTCAAATTGATTTTTGCCAAACCCACACCAAATTCAACCCCCGGGACTTTTGGGCCAGCCTCCTATTTTCATTTTGGTTCCCATGATTAGTAGTGACTAAAGGAACTCCAGGAAATGCTTAAATGTTGCATTGAACCAAAATTTGCAATTTCCTTTTACACTGTTCATTCTTTCACAATAATTTCACTCTATTTGGTTTTCACCCCTTCACAATTACACCAATGCACTCTATTGCTTACAACATCAATTATTGCACACGCAATGGCCAAAGAATTGACTGATGACTTGTTTCTAATTAATTGCTTTTCTTGCAATTTCATATTTCATCATCAATGACTGCACTTCCCTCATGTATGTGAACATGCTTGTTGCACCCATTCTGCAATTCTTTGTTAATTAGGCTATTCTCCATCATACCACTAACTTGCAATTTCAATTTTTTTTCTAACTCACTAACTTGTCTAACCTACTAACTTCACTTTTCAGTTCACCTAACTCTCTAACTATTCTTTTGAGGTGTGATGATGAATATGCCTAATGCATGAGTTTTTATGTTACATTAGTTGAAATGTTGAATTCTTGGTTTATGGCTATGTTTTCTGTGCTTACTTGCATTCCAAGTTTTCAATTTTGGTTCACAACATGATTAACTGCCATTTACCTTGCATCCTGAACATGTTTTCCCCTTGCTTCTTGCTACTTGCATACTTGCTTATTCTCTATCATACTCTATTTTCAGGATGTCGGCTAAAGGGAAAGGCAAGGCCAGCTCCAGAAAGAGGAAAAGGGCCCCAGATTCCACTTTCTCTCCCTATGTGGATTATTCAAAAAATCCTATTGATGATGTGGAGAGGGCAAACCAATCCCTACCTGCCCAGGATTCAGTCAAGTTCCTGAATCTCAACTGTGAGCTTCGGTTCCCAAGCTATAACTCAAAGAACTTGAACATCGAAAAGAAGTTGGCCCTTCCATCTGACCTGAGGCAAATAATTAATAACTGCATTGAGAGGATGGATTTGGACTTTGTGGATCGAGAGCTCAGCCGGGTGAACCGGTCTTGGGTGCAGGAATTTTATTGCAACTTCTTCCGCCACACCCTTGACTCGATTCTGGTTAGAGGTATTCAGGTGCCCATCACTGAGCAGGCTATTGAGGATGCCCTTACTTGTAGGCCCAAGGCGAGTGATACTGATGCCTTTGAGCAGGCCGAGGTGGAGCTCCACTGCATGACCTTCAATTTTGATGCTTTGAGGGTAGTGGTAGCTACTCCGGAGGCTCCCTGGGTCATGGATGCGGAAAACAAGGCACCCAAGGGGTTGCGCTTTATCTATCTGAGCAAGGAGGCCAGAATATGGCAGTAGATTTTCGCCCACTACCTCATGCCGATCACCCACTTCTCAGAGATCCCTGTGGCTATGTTGATCCTGATCAGCTGTGTGCTGGAAGGGAAGGAGGTCTATTTCCCCCAGCTGATCAGGCGGTTCATGTGGCGGGCCCACATCAGAGGTATCTTTCCATTTCCCGTCCTGATCACACAGATGCTTCAGCGGGCCGGTGTCCAGTGGCTACCGGAGGACGTATGGTGTGGTAATTTACAACCACACTTACTTACCGGCAAGTGCACCGGGTCGTACCAAGTAATACCTTATGTGAGTAAGGGTCGATCCCACGAGGATTGATGGATTAAGCAACAATAGCGTTTGATAGGATTAGTTAGACAAAGAGAAAATAATGTTTGGGAGTTCAAAAGACATTAAACAATATTAAAAATATTAAAGACAGGCAGATAAATAAATTGGGAATAAAATATGGAGAAAAAAGTTAAGGTTTCAGAGTTATCTACTTTTCTGGATTAACTTTTCTTACTAACTAATTTAATCATGTAGGATTTAATTTATGGCAAACTATATGTTACTAGACCCTAATTCCTTAGACCTTCCCAGTCTCCTCTAAAATTCATCAACAGCCAATTCCTTGGTCAATTAATTCCAATTAGAGGGTGATAATCAAATTCCAGTTTATATGCCACAAAACTCTAATTACCCAAAAATAAAAGGATTATATGTCACGTATCCCGTTAAGTCCAAATAATTAAAATTTAGGAGAAAATATTTTCAAGCTGTTGTTCAAGTAAAGAGCTTTTCCAAGTTTTACAGGAACTCAAATAGAAAGAGGGTCATACTTCCGTTCCACCCAAATTCATAAAATAAAGAGCGAAAATAATTCTTAAATTATAAATCCATACATAAATTAAAATAGAAAAAGCAATAAAATCAATCCATAGAAATAGACAGAGCTCCTAACCTTAACAGTGGAGGTTTAGTTGCTCATAGAAAAGAGAGAAAATTAGAATTGTCAATTATGTTCCCCTGATGGGATCAGGTGGAATGTTCCCAGGACCTCCACAAAAGAAGGAAAGCTTCCTCTTTTTATAACTAATCCTAATAAATTTTAAAAATCTAATATCTAAAACTAAAAATTAAAATAATATCTTTTCCTAGAATTAAAATTTGAATTTAAATTTGAATTAATTAACAGATCTTCAGTTGATGGGTGGGGTCCACTTGTTCTGTCCATTCTGCAACTTCTAATCTGTGTTTTCTGGGCTGAAAATTGAATTAAAACAGCCCAGAAATCGTCCCCAGGATTTTTCTGCATTTTCTGCACGTGGCGCATGTGACGCGTCTGCGTCGTCCACGCGGTCGCGTCATTTGTGCAGATTCCAGTCCACGCGATCGCGTCAGGCACGCGATCGCGTCATTGTGATTTCCTCCATTCCGCGCGGTCGCGTGATCCATGCGTCCGCGTCGGTATTTGCTGGTCATCTCCTTGGCTTCTTCTCTTTCTTTGCAGAAACTTCATCAAATCCATCCGAATGCTACCTAAAATAAATAAAATTGCACAAAACTCAAAATAGCATCCATAGGGGCTAAAATATAATTAATTCTTAATTAAACTCAACAAATTACATACAAATTCACTAGGAAAAGATAGGAAAGATGCTCATGCATCAACGTATCACCACCCCCACCGCTCCCTGAGAAGGAGCCGGAGACCATTCCATGGGGGCCCTGGGTGACCAAAAAGCCTCCTTCCCGGTGCAGATCTCGGGCTAGAGCAGCAGAGGAGGGAGCTGGACCCTCTTCGTCATCAGCCCCAGCAGGGGCCTCTACATCAGCAGCTGCAGTAGCACTTCCTTTACCACCACCACCACCAGCACCTCAGCCGACTTACTTACTGGTTCAGCGTCTTTTCCTGTTCATGGAGCGCAGCAACCGTCAGATCATGCGTCGCCTGGATCAGATTGATCAGATGTTTGTGGCCCAGGGCCTTGAGCTGCCCCCTCTTCTAGAGTTTTCCGGTTCAGATGAGGAGACCCACGGGGAGGAGCATGCAAATTTACATGATGAGGATACTTATGAGGAGGAGCCAGTTCACGTGGGGACAGCACCACCCCCACAGACCCAGGCCACTCAGGAGACACCTCACCCACAGCCCCAGCCAGAGCCAGAGCCGACCGGTGTACCTCTCCCTGAGCCCGAGGATTAGCATCGAGGACGATGCTTGATCTTAAGTGTGGGGAGGTTGCCATTGGCACCATTGGTGGATCGGTGAACATTTTGGCATATTTCCTAGTTATATTCTCCTAGTTATCTTGTTTTGCACACTGTTGTATATATTGGTTGTTTTGGATTACTTTAGATACTTTTACCTTAGTTGTTGCACACTTTGTCATTTTGGATGTTAGGTATTTTTCATGCTAGATTTCATACTATAGTTGGATTTTTCTTATATAGTTATCTTTTAGCTTGTGGTTGTGATTAAAAATTATTTTGGAATTCTTAAGACCTAGTTAATTAAACCCTTTTGCATGTAAACTTGTTTTGATTGGAAAAGGAAAGGGTAAACTAAGGAATCTTTGAACCTTTCCAATCACAACAATGCTTAGTCAAAATGATAAAATTTTTCCAAGGAATCCATCTAGAGAGCACAACCCAATTGATTGAAAACTCTTGAAACTTGCTTGAATTCATATTTTGTGAAACATGTATTGAGCTAAGAACACAAGCATATGAGATTTGAGCCTATTGATGTGGTTACATTTTATAACCACCTATTTTCCATTCTTGTGTGCAATTGTCTCTTCTTATGATTATGATCCTTGGTTTGCTTGATTCTATATGTCCATTTATTCCTTGTATTCATACATTTATATGATTGAGGCCATCATTTCAATTAGCTCACTTACCCAAATAGCCTACCTTCTATCCTCCATTGTCAACCAATTTTGAGCCTACGCTTAACCCACTTGTTCTTATTTTAGCACATTACAAGCCTAAAGCGGAAAACAATAAAGTCCCTTGTTTGGATCTTTGATTAGCTTAGGCTAGTGAGAGTGTCTTATATCCAAGTTTAGGGAGATTAGGAACATTGGTTGGGATAAAAGAGTGTTTTGTATTTGTATTTGGGAAATTGGGTGCATACTCATGTATTGATTAAATGTATAGACCTTATGCATTGAAAAAAAAGAGAAAAAGAAACAAAAAGAAGAGCACGGAAAAGAAAAGAAAAGAAAAGAAAAGAAAAGAAAAGAAAAGAAAAGAAAAGAAAATAGAAAAAGAAAGAAAAAAAAGAAAAGAAAATGAAAAAAAAAGGGACAAAATGCCCCAAAACAAAGCTCAATAAGGGTCAATGCATAAGTGTTGTGAAATGAAAAGGAATACATGAATATGCAAAAAAGTGAGAGAAATGGGTAGTTAGGTTAGCTTTGAAATTGTATAGGATGTCATAGGTTAGGTGGGAAGTTTAAGCTTATCAAAGATTCAAATTTCAAGAACTTAACCATATATGCATCCTACCTTGATCTTAACCCCATTACAACCTATGCAAAAGACCTCGTGATGAATGAATGCATACATTGAATGATTGTTGATTGTTAGATAAAGAACAAATTTTGGAAAAACGTGATTAGGAGAGAATTGAGTGAATAAACCCCTAAACACTTGAGTGAATAGAGCGGATACACATCCGATGAGGGTTCAATAGCTCAATTACATGTATTCACCCCTATTATCTATATTCTTGCAAGTTTGAAATTCTTTTGATAATTCAATACAATTGTGGTTTGAACTTGATCCCTATTACTCTAGCTCTTATGCTCATATATATATTCTCTTGGAAGTTGAATTGTTTTGACCAAGTATTTGCATTCACCATAGGTAGTTGCATTAGATAGGATTCATGTAGTTTAGTTGCATTAAATAAAGATCATACCCCTTGTTTCCCTTTTAATTTAGCACGAGGACATGCTAAGGTTTAAGTGTGGGGAGGTTGATAAATCTCGTTTTCAGGGTTTATCTTGTGTTGGATTTAGAGTATGTTGCTAACCTTTTCTCACATTTAGCCAATAATTTAGCATGATTGTGTGATCTCTCTCTTATTTGTGCCTAAGTGTAAAAAGCATGCTTTTTGGTATTTGATTAGATAACTTTAACTTCTCCTTGATTCCATAAGATGCCTTGATGTGTTTGTTAGCAATCTCAGATTGAAAAAGGCTAGGAATGAATCAAGGGAGCAAGAAAGGAAGCATGAAAGTGGAGAAGATCATGAAAAGCCAAAGAGTTGAACTCGGCCATGGACGCGCGCGTGCACCAGGCGCTTACGCGCACATTGCGAACTTACCCATGGACGCGTACGCGTGCTGTGCGCGTACGCGTCGGTGCTGATTTATGATTTTTTTTTTTTTTAATAAAAACGTGGCCAGCAAATTCTCAAAGCCTGTGGGGCCCAATTCAAACCAACTTTGGCACCAAAACACTCAAAAGGACCAAGGATTGAAGGAGGATGATCATCTTGAATCATAACACACATTAGGATTAGTTTTAGTCTTAGCTTTAGAGACTTCTCTCTAGGATTAGAATTAGGATTAGGTTTAGTTCAATAATCTAGATCTAGGTTTCAATTCATGCTTTCTTCTTCTTCTACCTCTCAATTCTATGTTGTTACATTCATCACTTTTCTATTGTTGTTATTATTTTCTTCTATTTTGTTTGTAGATCTACTCTTGTTCATCCTATTTTCTTTTAATGCAATTTGAGGTAATTCATAATAATTTTGTTTCTTTTGATTGTTGTTATTAATTCCTTGCAATAAGTAGTTGTTAGATTTCATTGTTGCTATCAATTTACCTTGCTTTCCTTCTATGCCTTCCAAGTATTTGATGAAATGCTTGGTTAGACTTTAGTGTAGATTTTGTACCTCTTGGCTTTGGTAGAGTAATTAGTGACACTTGAGTTATCTAATTCATTTGATGATAATTAGAAGTTTCTAATTGATTTGGATACCACTAAAGTTAGTCTTTCCCTTGGAAGTTGGCTAGGACTTGTGGAATCAAGTTGATTCATCCACTTGACTTTCCTCCAGGATTAGAGGTTAACTAAGTGGTAGCAATGGACAATTTATGATCACAATTGAGGAGGATAACTAGGATAGGACTTCTAATTCTCATAACCTTACCAAGAGCTTTCTTAGTTATTAGTTTACTTTCATTGCCATTTACACTTCTTGTCTAAAATCTCAAAAACCCCAAATATAACTCATAACCAATAACAAGACACTTCATTGCAATTCCAAGGGAGAACGATCCGAGGTTCAATACTTCGGTTTATAAATTTAGGGGTTTGTACTAGTGACAAACAAATTTTTGTATGAAAGGATTATTGTTTGGTTTAGAAACTATACTTGCAACGAGAATTCATTTGTGAATTCTAAACCACACAAAAGCCTAATCATCAATCACCATATGTGAATAGGTATCCTATTTTGAGATCTTTCTTTTATGGATCAGACAAGTATCCTGCATCTGCATAACCAACTAATTGTGACTTAGTTTTATATCGATAAAACAAACCCATATCATCTATTCCATGAAGATATGAAAAAATCTGTTTGATTGCATTCCAATGTCTTCTGGTTGGAGAGAAACTATACCTTGCTAGTAAATTCGTAGCAAATGATATGTCAGTCTGTGTATTATTAGCAAGATATATTAATGCTCCAATAACATTGAGATATGGTACTTCATAACCAAGGATATCTTTATTTTCTTCTTTAGGATGGAATTGATTATTTTCCACATCCAAAGATCTTATGCTCATTGAGGTACTTAATGGATGTGACTTATCCATATAAAATCTCTTCAAAATCTTTTTTGTGTATGTTATTTGATGAATAAAGATCCTATTGTTTGTATGATCGATCTGTAGGCCAAAACAAAATTTAGTCTTTCCAAGATCTTTCATCTCAAACTCTTCTTTTAAAGCTTTTATAATTGTTGAAATCTTTTTAGGGGTTCCAATGATATTTAAATCATCAATGTACACAGCAATTATAATGAATCCAGACGCAGATTTCCTTATGAAAATACATGGGCAGATATCATCATTCTTGAATCCATTTTTGGTCAGATACTCAGTAAGATGGTTATACAACATTCGTCCAGAATGCTTTAGACGATATAAAGATCTTTACAATTTGACTGAGTATAACCCCTGCGAATATTCATTAGATGGTTTAGATATCTTTAGTCCTTCATGAATTTTCATATAGATATCACGATCTAATGATCCGTATAAATAAGTTGTCACCATATCCATTAGATGTATATGTAGTTTATGGTATGCAGATAAACTGATCAAATAACGTTATGTTATTGAATCTACTACAAGAGAATATATTTCTTCATAATCTATATCAGACCTTTGTGAAAAACCTTGTGTCACAAGTCGAGTTTTGTAGCGTACAACTTCATTTTTCTCATTTTGTTTTCTCAAAAATACCCATTTGTATCTAACAGGTTTTACATCTTTTGGTGTACGGACTACAAGTCCAAAGACTTCACATTTTGCAAGTGAGTTTAACTCAACCTTTATAACTTCTTTCCATTTTGGACAATTATTCCTTTGTCAATATTCTTCGACTGTTCTGGACTCAAGATCCTTATTTTCATGCATGATGTGTAATGTCACATTATATACAAATATTTCATTGACAATTATTTTATTTCGATTCTATTTTTCTCTTGTAAAGACATAATTTATCGAATTTTCAAAATTTTCAGATACCTGAATGTCTTCTAGCGTCAACACTATTTCAGACTTTTGGACATTTATTGGTGTCTTTTCTATGTCTTTATCTTTTTCAACAGGAGTACCATTTGTCTTGGTAATATCAAATGCCTCTCTTCTTTTTCGATGATTTTTATTTTTGGAACCAATTGATCTACCACGCTTCTGGCATGTACTCGTTTCAGTAGCTATTTGTCCAACTGGAACGTCAATTTAAATTGGGACATTTTCAGCTGGTATATAGAATTTAGTTATCATTTTCGTATTAGAAAATACATCAAGCAATTTATTTGATATTCTTTACAAATGTATAATCTTTTGAACTTCTAGTTCACATTACCCTGATCGAGGGTCTAAAGGACGATGCATTCCAATTAAGTCCCTTTTCAATAAGCTTATTCTCTCTCCCAAATATTGAAAATTTTGATTTATCAAAATGATAATCTGCAAATCGAACTTTAAATACATCTCCAATTTGTATCTCAAGATACCTTACTATAAAGAAAGAATCATATCCAATATATATCTCCAATTTTTTTGGGATCCCATTTTGGTGCAATAGAGTGGGACAATTGGATTATATATCACATACCAAAATATTCTCAAATGAAAAATATTTGACTGCTGGCCAAAAGCTAATTGCAAATGAGAGAATTGATAGTTGTTGGCCTTAAGCGAATAAGTGCTGCAACATGTAAATGGCATGTCTCAAAGCAAAGGTTAGGAACTTTGTTCTCATAAGAATCTAGCAATCAATTGGAGTCATTTAATAAGTGACCTTACTAGTTCATTTTGTGTATGAACATAAGCTACTAGATATTCAATACTTATACCATTGGACATATAATTAGCATAAAAAGCTTGAGAGGTGAATTCACCAGTATTATCAAGATGAATTATTTTGATTGGATTTTCTGAAAACTATTCTTTTAATCGAATAATTTGAGCAAGTAATCTCGCAAATGCCAGGTTATAAGAAAGACGATAAGCACACATATGACCATCTCGAAGATGTATCTAATAGGACAATAAAATATCTAAAAGATCTACATTGTAGATGAATAGGTCCATATATATCGTCTTGAATCTTTTCTAGAAATTCAGGAGACTCAAATCCAATCTTTACTGGTGATGGCCTTAAAATTAGCTTTCCTTGAGAACATGCAGCACAACAAAATTCACTAGATTTAAGAATCTTCTGGTTCTTTAGTGAATGTCTATGAGAGTTCTCAATATTTCTCTGCATCATGGTTGTTTCAAGATGTCTCAATCGATCATGCCAAATTATGAATTTATTTAGGTTAGTAAACTTCTAGTTTACAATGGAATGTGATTCAATTGCACTGATTTTAGTATAATATAACTTAAAAGAAAGTGAGGGTAACTTTTCTAATATTACCTTTTATTTAAATGATGAGTTGTGATACATAAGTACTCATATATATATACGACAGTACCTGTATGCGTATGTATGGTCTATGCTATGTGTTGTGGTTATATATAATGCTGACTTGAGTATGTTTAATTAGCTGTCCTCGCAAATCTTTTTATAAAGTAAAAGTCCTTCCAAAAATCGATAGTACGCTAACCCGATTACAGGCTTAATAATAAATAGTAAAAATTTCAGGTGAACAAGTTGGTGACATTTGATTTCTAGTATGATCGTGACTTACCGGGAATTGGGTCGTTACAACTGATTTTTTTCATTTATCGTTTCAATATGTATCCATTTCGGTGAATATCTTTAAAACTCAACAAGTTCCTTAGAGACTTAGTAGACAATAGTGTATTATCTATTATGAATTTTGTTCATCTAGGCAACAAAATTATATCTCTTTCGGAGTCTTTTATCACATTACCTGAGTCAATAATTGTATTAACACATTCTTTTTTTGGTACAAGATGAGTAAAATATATATTACTTTTAAAAATTGTATGCAAACTTGCATTATCCGTAAAATACTGTAATTTAGACTTGCAATATCAACATATTAATAGTAAAATGAAGAAAAAAAATGTAATATTATATAAAAAAAATTTAAATCATAATTGTAATTTATGATTGAAATCATAATTTAAATATTTTAAACGGGATAATTTCATTTAGAAAATTCATAATTCAAACATAATTTTTATACACTTAATAGCTACATTTGAGTTAATATATTTAATACTATATTTAAAAAAACACGAACAATGCACATCATATTATTTATTTATTAATTAAATTATTACAATTCAAATTAATTTTAATAGAATAATTTAAAGGGTAAAAAACAAAAATAAGCCAAGGGAGAAAATAATTTACGTGAATAAGCCAAAACGAAAATTGCTTCGTGAATCCACCAATGCACGTTAATATGTAGTTCGAACCAGCTTGGTTCGAACTCCATTTCTACATAATTCGAACCAGCTTGGTTCGAATTACACACAAACACACCCACACACATAATTCGAACCAGCTTGGTTCGAATTACACACACAATAATTCATGGTATAATTCGAATTATGCTGTTAAAAAATTAATAATTTATTAAAAAAAATTTATTAAAAAATTAATAATTTAAAAATTAAAAAAATATATATTTTTATTTCATACGTTAAAAAAAAGCTAACAAAATATTTAATTACGAGAATTCTTTAAAATATTAATGAGCTATCAATTCGAATTCCATACAATACTTTTCTGTCTATTTTTAATAGTTCATGAATATTTTAATAATTTTTTTTAAATTATACTACAAAAAATATTTTATCCTATGCAAAACAATTTAAAAAAATGGCTTAAACAATGTTAGGAGTACTATAAAAATTTGTAATGTTATAATAACTTAGGTAAATACATGCATGTACTCAAATTTTAAATAAAATACTCTACATAGTCAATAATAATTTAGAAATGAAAGAAAATATTTTATTCCATACAAAATAATTAAAAAATATATTTTATTCTATACAAAATAATTTTAAAAAATGGCTTAAAAGATGTTATGAGTACTATAAAAGTTTGTAATATTCTAGTGATTTAGGTAAATACATGATAAAAATATTTTTTCTTTAATTTCTAAATTATTAGTGACTATGTGGAGTATTTCTTTAATGTCCTAAGTCATTAGGACATTACAAATTTTTATAGTACTTCTAACATCTTTTAAGCCATTTTTTAAATTATTTTGCATAGAATAAAATATTTTTTATGGTATAATTTAAATAAATTTATTAAAAAATATTCATGATAATTTTTTAATAAATTTATTTAAATTATATGGTAAGATATTACATGATTCGAATTACACATGGAGAAGTTCGAATCACGCTAATTCAAATCATATGATGAGCAATTCGAATTCTATACAATACTCTTCTGCCTATTCTTGATAGCTCATGAATATTTTTTAATAAATTTATTTAAATTATACCACAAAAAATATTTTATTCTATGCAAAATAATTTAAAAAATGGCTTAAAAAATGTTAGAAGTACTATAAAAATTTGTAATGTCCTAATGACTTAGGACATTAAAGAAATACTCTACATAGTCAAAAATAATTTAGAAATTAAAGAAAAAATATTTTTATCATGTATTTACCTAAATCAATAGAATATTACAAACTTTTATAGTACTCATAACATCTTTTAAGCCATTTTTTTAAAATTATTTTGTATTAGAATATTTTTTTAATTGTTTTGTATAGAATAAAATATTTTCTTTCATTTCTAAATTATTATTGACTATGTAGAGTATTTTATTTAAAATTTGAGTACATGCATGTATTTATCTAAGTTATTAGAACATTACAAATTTTTATAGTACTCCTAACATTTTTTAAGCCATTTTTTTTAAATTGTTTTGCATAGGATAAAATAAATTCGAACCAAGCTGGTTCGAATTATGTGTGTGCGTGTGTTTGTGTGTAATTCGAACCAAGCTGGTTCGAATTATGTGTAACCATGTGTTTGTGTGTAATTCGAACCAAGCTGGTTCGAATTATGTAGAAATGGAGTTCGAACCAAGCTGGTTCGAACTACATATAAACGTGCATTGGTGGATTCATGAAGCAATTTTCATTTTGGCTTATTAACGTAAATTATTTTCTCTCTTGGCTTATTTTTGTTTTTTACCCAAAAGTATATGCACAGTAAAATTATACTTTTAATTGAAATTATTTTTTTAAAAAGCATTGTACATAAAAATATATCATATACTAAATTTTATTTTTAAAATTCACATATATAAAAGATAAAACTTAACAAAAAATTTCTTATATTATTTATTTATATAAGTACTTAACGAATTTAAGTATTGAACTTATTCATCATTGATTAAATGACCAATATTTTCTTTAAGATTTTCAAATAAATCAAATATTTTATAATGAGTGGTATAATTTTCAACAATATCTTTTGAAATAAAATTTGTCTCCTTTCCTTTGTCATCCTTTTTTAAGAATGCTTGATAAAGATCAACTAAGAACCTTGGGGTACAATGGGTACGTGACCAATGACCCTTTCTACCACAACGGAAATATCTATCATCTGTTAATTTATTTTGTCCATTATTTCTTTCTTTATCCCTCTTCTGGTGAGATCCTTTATTGTGAAAATAATTTTTTTCTTCCATAATTTTTTTTGTTACCAAAGCCTTACAATTTATCTCTTCTAGGGTTATAATTTGCCGCATTTGCTTCAGGAAATAGGACGGCGCCAGTTGGGTGCACTTCATGATTTGTTAAAAGTAATTCATTGTTACGTTCAACAACAAGAAGGCAAAAAATTAGCTCACAATATTTTTAAATTTTTTTCTTGATACTGTTGTTGCAGGAGCACATTCGAGGCATGGAAGGTCGAGAAAGTTTTCTCTAACATGTCATTATCAGTTATCTTTTTTCCACATGATTTCATTTGTGAGGTAATTCGGAGCATTGCTGAATTGTATTCATTTATGGATTTAAAATCCTGTAAACGCAAGTGTGTTCACTCATATCGAGTTTGAGGAAGTATCACTGTCTTTTGATGATTATACATTTTTTTAAGGTTTTTCCATAGATCTGCATAATCTTTTAGTGTGAGATATTCATTTTTCAATCCTTCGTCAAGATGACGACGAAGGAAGATTATGGCTTTGACTTTATCTTTCTAGGATACTTTATTTTCAGTTTTAATGGTATCTCTAAAATCTATTGAATCAAGATGAATTTTGGCATCTAATATGCATGATAAGTAGTTGTTTCTAGATATATCAAGAGCATTAAATTCAAGATGAAAGAACTTTGATATAATAAAAATTTATTATCTGAATCTTCTTAAATTTTTTATCAGAAACTCGTGCTGATAACGTATTATAAAATAAAAAGATATAAATAAATAACTTTAATATATCTGAACCGTCCACATCAAATAAACATTCATCTATATCACAACAAAATAAAGGTTTTAGTATGGAGGAGTTGTTATTATTTTTAGGTTTAATTATTGTTAAAAAACTAGGAGTTCATAGGAAGTGGACCTAAGGCTTTTCACTGAAGTTTTAGCCTTTGCTTGAGAGTAAAGCATTTTACGGCACTGTGTTTGGGGGATTTGATGTAGAGGCTATGGTGTGTTAAGTGGGGTCTATCTTTGACATGTGTCATGCAGAAGCCAGAACGATTGTGCTTTTGAAATTGCCCACAAATCATTTTCATATCTTGCTTTTCATTAATGGTAAAAGATCTCAATTCTATCTTGGAACTCACCGATAAGCGGTTCATGATTTTAAAAGTCATTGGAAATTACTTTTTGTTTTAAATAATATTTTCTTTAATTTTAAAAATGTTCTGTAAACATTAGAAATTAATTCTTTGCAAAGCTTTGGTCCTCTTATTTGGAAAAATACTAGCGTCCCCGCGCAGGAATAAGATTACTCTGTCCACATCTTACACCATCGAAGATCTTATGAAAATGATTAGTACAAGTAATGAAATGAAAACCTGATTTGATGGAGTAAAAATGTAAAATATATATAGAAACAGAATTGATGTTCAGATATCTCCCTCTTTCTCAATCAGAAGGCACAGCGAGGGGCATGAAATAATGAAATGTAATGCACAACGCAAAGGACATGCATGGCAGCATAGCTAACTGCATCAGTGCTATCACTATCAGATCAGAGTATCAGCTATGTGCCTAATGCTAATGCAAATACGCCAATGCTACTTATTATTCACTTTTTAATTTAGATCTAGAAGGAGGAATAATGTAGGACGTAGTTATAGAGTGTAGAAGTGCTTTACGCAACTGTGGTGTTAGGAGCAAAAATCGGACCGTTTGATTTGTATACCCTAAATTTTTTTAATTTTTTAAACATAAATTGAAGGGTCCGATTTACCTTCGCCAAAATTTTAATTTTTTCTTGCACACTAATCGGATTGTGCGATTAGTAGGCTTAATTTTTTTTACAAAAAAATCGAATGGTCCGATTTTTTTATCCTTGTTTCAGAAAAAGTTGTCTCATTTTCATGTCTAACATCCACATTCTCCACAATATCTCACAACACACATGTTTCTCATATAAAAAAAAAATATTTTTTATGATAAATTTTAAATATTTAAAATAATTTATTTTTATATTTTTAAATTAAATATTATTTTTTTATTTTTTTAATAAGTTAAACACTATTTTTAAACATTATAACAATTATCATGCAAAGCTTTCTTCAATATGCTTTAGGAGACGCACCACGCGCGCGCGTAAAGGGTGACGGCTGAGGAGTTCGTTGTTGGTGAGGGAATTGGTGAGGCACTACGCCATATTTTCAGTTCTTCCTATATTCGTGCCTCCCATTTTCTCCTTTCTTTTCCTAAGCTTTTTATTTTTAAAAAGAATTATATTTTGAGTTTTTAAAGTAAAAACTTTTGATTAAGAAAATGTTAACGAGTATTTTTAAGAACACTAAATAATTTGTCTTTATTGAAAACAAAGCATTAGTTTGGTTTGTAGAAAAAAGTTGTTGGAGTTCTTAACTGATCAACTGATCTGCTTGTTTTCTTTTGTTATTATTATATGTATTTTTTGGGTCACTCACGCATACACCTCACTACACAAAGGGTTCTTTTCTCATGGAAAAAATGTTTTACTTGGTCCATTCTTAACCCAATAATACCTAATGTCAACTGCAGTTGAGGTCTTAGTTTAGATGCTACATTTGAATACTTAATTGAATAGTGCATTGGAATTCAACTCCCAGCTAAAGTTGGATGTAATTTAGAAACTCCGAAAATGTGTGTGAGTACTGAGTAGTGTATAATGACAAAAACAAAAAAACACACACACAACTGAGGCAAGCACTCCATCAAAACCTAAGAGAATGAATCATTTTGGACATAGAAAAATTCTAAAACTTTGAAACATGAAAAATTTTCATTTAAAATTGTCAATAAGTTCTTGGGGGAACAAATCATCTTAATTTATTCTCTTAATTGATTTTATAAAATGTGATCACACTATATACAACTATAATGGTATAAAAGTATATTTTAGAGCAATTCCAATATTAATTTCTATATAAATTTTATTTTGGATCCTTAAAATATCACATTAACATTTGTAGAACTATATGTTATATTTTATTTGAGATTTAAATATGAGATTTATTATTCTAATATTTAGTTTCAATTTAATTTTAATTTTATATTATTTTAATTATATCATCAAGATAATTATACAAATGACAAAATTTTATTAGTTTTCATTAATGATATCATTTTTCTAAGATAGGATTGGTTTTATTTTATCTATTAATTTTAATGCAAAGTTTAATTCTAAATTAGTTTATTTTTCGTACAAAAGTAATACTCCAAAAACATTCCATTAGAGTTGATCTATTATTTTTTTGAGAAAAGGACAAATAGGTTTATGATTTTTTGTCCTGCCGACATTTTCATCCATAGCTATTTGAAAATATTTTTAAGTTCCTGACTTTTTTTTAAATTGGATATATGTATCTAGATTCCGCAGACTTAACAGAAATGTGTGATGTGACTCCCATCGTATGACCGATGCACACTTTCAAAAAGGAGACTAATTTGTCCCATTTTAAATTCTCTTCTACTACATGTGGATTCGTAATGATTAGGTCGACACAACAAGAATCACATTACATATTTTTGTTAGGTCTAACGGATCTATACGAATTGAGTGATATTAATGTTCAACTTTTAAAGAGGTTAAGAACTTGAAAGTATTTTCAAATTGTTAAAGACAAAAATATCCACAAAACAAAGAATTAGAGACCTATTTTTTAAAAAAAAAAATTTTTGAGTATGTTTTCCGATAAATAATTGAATTTGTGTTTACAAAACTTCTATGAAGAAAAAAAATAGAATGATTTAGAATTTAGATTCTAAATCAGAGATTCAGAATTTGTGATAAAGAATATTTTTCTACCTTTGATCGAAGTGTCAAAGTCAAATTTGGAGGAAGAATGTAAACTCTTCCAAAGAATGTGCAGGAGCATGAATGAGGGGTACCTAAAGGAAAACACATGCAATTTACACATTGAATGGTATGCGTATTACGCATGACATAAGCCAGATTCTAATGTGATTGATCTGTTTCTCAAACAGTGCTTTGGCTTCTGCTGCTGCTGCTGTTTTTTTTTTTTTTGCGTTGTTTCTTTTTTATTGCAATTATTTGTTGTAGGAAATAAGATCATTAAGGTGGTGCCCCTTACGAAATTGAAGCATCGGATTCCATTCTACAGTTTTGTTATTCTTACAATCTATTCTGACAATATATTACACGACCACTGTTGTGATCATTTGCACAGAAATGTGAAACTAAAATATTCGCTGTGTGATGAGTTATAGAAAACATCATTTTCATTCAAACGTTGGTGACGTTTTGTTTTTTTATATTTAAAAAAATATTTGTTTTACAAAATGTTAGTGACGTTTTGTACTACCATCATAGCATTGTAAAATACCAAAATGAACAAATATTGTCGTATTTCACATTAAAATTATCCATAAAAATATTGTCTTAAGTGTACACTAAAATCAATAATAAGTATAGAATATTGTAATATTTAAGAGATTTAAGAGAATATTACTCCATAATTTGTTTTAATATTCTCTTAAATCTCTTAACTTTTCTGCTCAATATAGTTTTAAACAATATCATAAGACATCATAACTTAAGTGTATTGTAATTGGATGATATAGTTTGTCGCCTTTTGTATGCCATCCTCTCAATAAAAATATTAATGACGTGAACTGAATATCAAAGAACTCATCCCAAAAGGTTAGTTTATTGGTGAAAAACCCTTAAATTGCACTTGAACTAAAATCAATAATAATCTTCGTCTATAAATAACAAACAACTAACCGATAAAAACACCATATTTCTTTCTGTTCAGAAGTGGTAAGACTCACTAAAATGAATCTGTAAGGTGTATTACATGGATATGGATCATGCCTTTTTATAGATTGCAAAAAATAACTTTATTTGACATTAGAGGCATTCGCAGAGTACCAAAAACAACCCATTACACATATCATCTACCTTAGATTTTTGTAGGTTGCCAAAAACAATTTATGTTATCTTTTTGGCAAATTCTGGAAGCAATAGGTGTTTTCTTTTGCAACACGTAACAAACCAGTTCATAGCCGCAGAGCGTTAGCTCAAGTGGCATTTCACCCTCTCCCATAGTTATCAGAATCGAACCGGTGATCGAATCGGTCAGATTATTGGGTCACTAGATCATTGGTTCAACCGGTAGGTCACTGGTCGAACCGGTTAACTCGGTATATATATAGTGATAAAATAAGAATTGAATCGATTAAATTTTAATGAGAGGTAAATATCAAATCAGTACCCGAAAGATTCTGACGCTAATAAAATGGTATATGACTTTTGTTATTGACAAAATAGTCCCTAAAAATTTTAAAATTTGACAAGCGTACCCCCGAGCTCGCCGGAGCAAATCTCCGACAAGCACAATGCTGACGTGGCTACTGTGTTTTGGTGACTTGGCAAACCACCCCCAAAGCCCCCTCCAACGCATACTCCCTCCCATAGTTGTCAGAACCGAACCGGTGATCGAACCGGTGAGGTCACTGGGTCACTGGGTTACTGGTTCAACCGGTGGGTCACTGGTCGAACCGGTTAACCCGGTATAATTAAGTAATTATGTAAAATTTAATTATTTTTTCTTTATTATAAGTACTTTTATTTTTTTTATAAAAATAATAATTATTTTCAAATTTTAATACTTTATTAATTAATTTATATTTATTGTATTATTATATTATTATAAATAAAAACTTACATACAGTTAATTTTCATGTGAAGTTGATATTTAAAAACAGTTAGATGATTTGACAAGTTTAACTAAATATCATCTAAGGATTTTCAACTATCAACTTCATATGAAGACAACTGCATGTGAGTCTTTACCTATTATTATATACTAAAAGTATTTATTAAAAAAATAATATTAATAGATATCATATAATCATGAAAAAAATAAATTGTGATTAATAAAATTTTTTGTTTATATTTTTAATTTGTATATATTTAATAAAATTTATAGTTAAATAAAATATAATTGATTTAAAAATGAGTGACTTTAAAATTAAAATAAATTGAATATAAATAAAATAAAAACTTGGTATATGTATTATAATATGTATATATATTAGTAAGAAGTGTGTCAGCTTGTTGGTACAATCTTCCTCCTTACATCTTTTGAATGAAGGAGCTTGAACCTTGGGTTAGTCATTTTGAAAAATTTTCCAAAAATTCACAAGGTTTGAGACATGGAAACTAAAATCATGGTACATTTATTCAAAGCAAGAAAATAAAAATTGTGAATCAAACCCACACTAAAACCGATCAGAATTCAAAGTGCCACTATTTCTCATGGGATTTAATATTTGCATGTATTAGATAAATCTCATCTTCGTCATTATAAATCCCTCGTAATTTTACACACAAAAAAAGGAAAATAAATACTTGAATGCACACCTAGGAAACCTCACATTGCCCTAATTATTTCTCTGAAATTTCCACCAACGAGAGGCTGTCAAGAACCCAAACAAGCAGCTTCAAATTTTCTCACAAAAGGGAAATACCAATCTTAACAGCCAGCAAAATAGAGAAATGATGAAGTTGAGAAGGCAAAAATTGTCAACTTCAGAAGCCACTATTGGATGAAGAAGCTGCAGCTCTGAGATCAGAAGTGGATCCATTACTTGTTTTGCTGATGATCCCTTTCCCGAAATATTCGGCAATGACAGAAAACCCATCTTTGGAGTTCTTGATTTGATGGAAAAACCTATCCTGGTCCTTAGAATTTTGCTCCAGATTTCTTTTCATTTCTAAGACAGATCTGTATTCAGGAGCACACTCAGGGCATTCTTTTTCGTTGTCACCGAGGCAGCGCAGATGAAATGAGTGCATGCACATGAAGTGCACAGCAGGGAGATCAAGGGTAAAAGTGCATGTAGTGCACTTGCTAAGCTGGAAAATTCGAGCATTTGTCCGAAGATCCTGAATCTCTTTTCTCATTGCTAGTGTATCTTCCTGTAGAGAAATAATTTATTAATCTTCGCCAAACAGAGAAGGAATATCCATTAACTAAGACTACCACCACTGATTAACATCAGGTGGAATTTTCATCTGCGAAACTCAACTGAAAATTTTCTCATATTATCTCTCCTTATCCAAAATAATATTTGTATGCCTACCAAATTTAGCATTACAGTGCACAAATCTGCCAATGCAGCAAGAACTAGGGATTTCTAATTAATGAAAATTCAATTCATAATACCAAGAGACATACAGCATGCACTACAACTTGGAGATGTTTACTTCAAATAAATAATTACACGGTAAAGCACTAGTCTTACAACAGAGAACAGATTCTTCGCATTATATAATCAAGATCACCCAGCTCCAATTC
>NC_029786.2:88941642-88947362 GCF_000816755.2 Arachis ipaensis
TAAGAGAGATAAGAGAGAACCAATTCAAATATCTCCATTTTCTGTTCAATCATCTATATTACTGCTTCTTTTATGCAGTCAGTATTCATAATTTAAAGAATGAGTAGGGAATGGTTCAGGAGTTATTGATACTAAAGGGAACAGAGGGAAGTGAGGCAGGATTTTAAAACCATACACTGATAAATGTTTGAAGGTAATAGACTAATAGCCATAAAATTTTAGATAACTAGTATCAGTCAAATCAATTTCCTATTCATAATTCTTCAGAGTCATAACTTTCTCTCAATAGAAAAATTTATTCTGGAGTTTGGACACCATCAGAGTAATGAGGAAATACAGAAAGCATATTATGTTTCACTAATTAGTCATGCCATTAGGAAATTAAACATATACTAGTTATATGGATATAAACTACCAGATAAAATTAGGACCCAACCTGATATTTCTCAATAGCTTGTCGATCCTCCTCAATCATCTTTGATTCCTGCTCAAGCTTTCGAGCAATGTAGTCTTTGATTACGGAAAGTGTGAGGCATGGATTTCTTGAAAGAGTTTGAAGGACAATTATGGGGGGCAAAATATCATCCCTCTCAATATAGGTCAAAACTTCTTTTACTTCTTTGGAGCAATCTTCTCCGAGCTCACCAAAATATTTAAGTAAATCTGCCCAGAGAGTTGGATCCCCTCCTTTAACTGAATCCCCCAGCTTTTTGCAGCATGCAATTAACCCCTCATGATCGTGCGCCTGCATATAGCAAGCAATCACTTCTTTATAAAGTTTCATCTTTTCATACAAATATAGAAGTCCGTCTTTGAATGCATTCATTTCACATAATATAATTGCTAAATCAACATCATAAAGTGGATGTTCTGCCTCTGCAGGCCATGCACTCTTAAGCAAGCGTAGACCCTTCTCACGCCTTACAAGACGGTCCTTCTCCTCCTTTGAACCCTTTTTACCAGCAGTGGTTCCATTGGATTCGGCATTTAAAGTCGCAGCTTTTGCCGATGCTCCATTAAGGTAATCTCCACCCCCATTAACTTGTGACATTGAAGGAAAGTTCAACTCATTGGCTATATACAATTCTAAGAGGGTATTGTGAATCTCCACTTGAGCAGGTGAATCCTTGACCTTATTGGTATATTTCTCGAGAAATTCCATAAGGGACTGAGGATGATGAATGAAGATGCTGAGAAAATCAACCGGAGATGGCAACATAGATACATAGAGACCATTCGAGTCTCCTCTTTTGTCTCCATCCTCTGTACAGAGCCTTATGAGAATCTCAATTGTCTCCACTGGTTTGTGCTCTATTAGAATTTTACCATACTCCTTTATTGTCATCCCTGCTTGACTTGCTTCAAGACTTGAAATATATTCCAAAGCCTCTTCATATCTATCAAGATCTTCAAGCAAAATTTTCAAGTACCACTCATGTCTCCCCGCTTTCTTTGCAACATACATTGCATGCTCATGATAATTGGCAGCACGACAAACCCTGATTGCTGTCTCCACATCAAACTTAAGTTCCCCAACACTGTCATCACTTTTAATAAACAGATTTAGCTTTTCAACATCCTTAAGTTTGGTGTAACAGTTCAATAGAAGAGTGGTGTGATCTTTAGAAGCAAGACCCTTCTCATGTAGTTTTTCCAAATAATTTGTCAGGTTGTAGATTCTTTGAGCATCCAAAAACTTCTGTATTACATAAGACGGTTCAAGGTGACCAATAGTATGAATGTATTGAGCCATTGCCTCATCATAGTCTTGCTTGCTATACAGATGATCTCCATATTTTCTTAGCACCTCAGCTGTGGCAGCAGCATCAGCTTGCTGAGTTTGAACAAGATTAATTGCTACCGTATATAGGTTCTTCTTAAATAACATGTCTAACTTGCTTTCCATGTCTTTTTCCCCTATACATAAAGCTGACTTGTCACTCATTATGAGTATGATGTTACCCCATTCATACAGCATGTGAGAAACCTCTTTAACCGACGCACTATGGGCTATTAAACGATTCTTCAGGTCATAAATGTTGAAAGTGTGCTTTCGTGTTCTTTGATCAGCAATGACACACAAAAGGTACCCTCGAAACCATCCTAGCAATTTCTTCTCTCCCTCAAAAGCCCAACATGGACCACGCCCATCAACTTCATAAAAATATACTGCCTCAGGTCGCCCAATCATCAGCTCCTGCCAATATTACAAACATGAAAATATTTAATATTCAGAGATAATATAAACATGAGAATATGCTAAAACTTATTATGAAGGAACAAAGACTGCATACAGAGCGGTCACTCATTGCAACACTGTGTCCATCACATCCAATCTGATCAAGGGTCTGCCTTCTTGGTGGTTGATCATGCAATGAGAACAAGCTCACTGAACTTGGAGTTACAGCAAACAGTTGTAGAGATCGACCATCTACCCTAAATCCAAGACCATTTATGGAGGACAGGGTTTTGTCTGAATAGCTTTCCACCTGAAGCTTGAATCGGCTGATACGTTCCCTTGCAATATCTCCTTTGATGCAGTAAATAGAACCATTGTCTAAGCCAATAGCTATGAGTAGTATAGGAGGCACTTCTTCTAAGACTAAAAAAGAAGTAATCTGCAGTGCAACAAATTTCCCGCATTGTAAGAAACTAAGAATAAGCAACTGAAATAGTCAATATACATTATTTTCAGCTTCTATATTCAGTATGCATAAAAGTCTCATTACCTGTGCCTCAGGAAACTGATTGGTGAATATACGCAATATCCCAACACAATCAGGACTCGTCATGCTTGAACTCTCTGGTTGCATCTTATCAAGGTCAAAAACCTTCAGGCACAAAGGTGATTGCTGGGGAGAAAGTTGTTCATCTTCCCCAATAGTTACTAAGAAGTTGCGTTGCTGGTTAATCAACATACAAAAGAAAACTCCGTTGTTAAATTCAATTCAGAACCCCAGCAATATTCATCAACTACTCATACAAACATTTAATCACAGAAGTCTTTCACCAATCTTGAGGGGGGGAAAATATTACCAACCCTTTAAGTCTTTCATCAATTCGATATTAACACAGTAGACACTAGACAGTACAAAATGTTCAGAAATCCCAACAATGAGAAAATAGCAACCCTTAGCAGCAAGGAGCAAATAGCAATGAGAAAAAAGGAACTCTTGCTAAAGAGTTACATACCTATTTAATCCAAAACAACAATTCCAACATTGAAGCACCTAAGTTTTATTATCTCCCTTATTTTTCCCAGTTTATATACTCCCTCATCTCTCTCAAACCCAACTATTTATCATCAAAAGTTGCTCGATGGTACCATCAACCAGCAATCAAACACAAAATAAACAAAATCTTAATGCAAATAAGTGAATAATTCAAATAAATGCAAGGTGAATTGCATACACATGTTACAGATTAATAATCTCCACACCTAAACAACTATCTCCAATCCAAATAACATTTCTATTTCACGGAGGCATCTACAGAGTGAAATCAATTGATTACCTTGAGCTGTTGAAGAAAGAGGACACTGGAAGCGTGAGGCTTGAAGGCGTAATTGAACTTGAGACCTCGATCAAACAAGCAAACGTTACCATCATCAAAACCAGTCACCACCTTTCCCCTGCCACTGGAACAGCAAGTGATCTTCTTCGTGGCGAGATCATCGTCTTCCTCGCCATCCGGAACCACGCATTTCGCCGCATACTTCTCCTCGAAGAACTCAAACTTCCTCCATTGATACATCGATCCGGCTTCACCAAAATGCTCCCTTCTTCTTTGAATCACTTCCCTTCTTTAGAGAAGGGTACCATCACCATGATTCTATCTACTCTCAGATACCTAGGCTTAGAGGTATAGAATACACGGAATTGCAATTTTTTTTAGAAAAACAGAATAATAATAAAAATCAGAACATATTCAAGATGTAGAACAAATAGCTGAATGAAAAAAATTTGTAATTGGGGATCTAGTGACGTGGAAGGAGAGAAGCGAAGGAAAATTGAATCAAATTTAGAGAAGATGGAGAAGGAAAGGGGCACCAGTGCCTTTCTCGGTCCGTGAATGAGAGTGATCAATTGCGAACAGCGACGGTAGTTGTGAGACTCTCTCTGGCGGCGGCAGCGACGGTGGTGGTGGAGTAAGACGGGCAGTAGAGCGGCACGACGTGATGAGCTGGTAAAGAGATGAGCGGCGGTGGTATGGTGATCCTGAACTTATGTTGTTTCAACTTTCAACGTACGCAACGGACGGACGGAGTAAAAAAATTTGCTACTAATTTAGATTTTAATTTAATTTTTAGTCACCAATATTATGTACCAACAAAAAAAAATATAATAAAACTCTACAAACAAGTGATTTATCTAGCCAACTTCAACTAAATCATCTAGGTACAGGCACTCCTAATGTATATCAGACTTTTAACGAATTAAACCCTAAAATGGTCTTTCAGATTGGCGTCGTACACTAAAATCGTTCCTGAGATTTCAATTGCATCAATTATATCCCTGAAATTGAAAAAAGTGCACCATATTAGTCCCTGACCTATTTTTCATTAGCGATGTGATGACATGGCATGATGATATGGACTGTAAGTGACACATGTCACTTCATGATTTGGCCACGTGTAATGGTATGATGATGTGGTGACCAGTGACACGTGGCATGCTGACGTGGATGGTTGTGCCACGTGTCACAATGTTATTTGACCACGTGTCCATTTGTGCCACGTGTCGCAACCTTATTCGTCCACGTGTCATCCATCATGTCATCGTTGTATATACACCAAATTAGTCCCTCACTTTGCATTAAGTGATTCATTTTAGTCCCTGAAATTGAATGTCGTGCACCAAACTAGTCCATTCACCAGTTTTTTCTCATTTTTTCTATAAATTCAAAATTCTCAATATTTTTGAATGCATTAATTTTAATTCGATTTTTTCACATGTTCTTCAAATAAAAGTGTTTTTATAAAATATTTTTTCTCTTGCGAATACCCTAACCGCCAACTTAGAATTGACGTGAAGGGTTTTCAAGTACCTTCACTACCATCTCCGACCTCTTTCAGTACTTTTATAAAATATTTTTTTTCTTGCGGATACCCCTAATAACCGCCGTCTTGGAGTTGACGTGAAGGCATTTCAAGCTTCTCTCATTACCATCTCCGACCTCTTTCGTCTAGATTGCAGAGGTCAAAGATGGTAGTGAAGGTGCTTGAAGTGCCTTCAATCTAGTTCATTTACACATAACGAAAACGTGTATTTCATAAGAAAAAAATATTTATTTTAATTATTAATTTATTGTTAAAAACACATATTTTTTATGAAAAAAATGTGTCTAATCAATCATATAATTATTTTTTTATAATAACATACTTATATATTATAAAATTTACTAATGTTAAATTATTAAAAAAATTATATAATTAAAACTAAAAAGTAAAATCTTAAAAAATTTTATGAAAGCACTTGTATTTAAACGATATATGAAAAAATAGAATTGAAATTAGTGTATCCAAGATATTAAAATTTTAAATTAAAAAAAATGAGAAACAATTGGTGAAGGGACTAGTTTGGTGCACGACATTCAATTTCAAGGACTAAAATGAGTCACTTAATGCAAAGTGAGGGACTAATTTAGTGCAGGACTAATTTGGTGCATATACAACGATGACATAGTGGATGACACGTGGACGAATACTGTTGCGACACGTG
>NC_029786.2:88965641-88977470 GCF_000816755.2 Arachis ipaensis
AAAAAATTATATAATTAAAACTAAAATCTTAAAAATTTTTATGAAAGCACTTGTATTTAAATGATATATGAAAAAATAGAATTGAAATTAGTGTATCCAAGATATTAAAATTTTAAATTAAAAAAAATGAGAAACAATTGGTGAAGGGACTAGTTTGGTGCACGACATTCAATTTCAAGGACTAAAATGAGTCACTTAATGCAAAGTGAGGGACTAATTTAGTGCATATACAACGATGACATAATGGATGACACGTGGATGAATACTGTTGCGACACGTGACACAAACAGACACGTGGCCAAATAACATTGTGACACGTGGCACAACCATCCACGTCAGCATGCCACGTGTCACTGGTCACCACATCATCATACCATTACACGTGGCCAAATCATGAAGTGACACGTGTCACTTACAGTCCACGTCATCATGCCATGTCATCACGTCGTTAATGGAAAATAGGTCAGGGACTAATATGGTGCATTTTTTTCAATCTCAGGGACGTAATTGGTGCAATTGGAATCTCAGGGACGATTTTAGTGTATGACGTCAATCTCAGGGACCATTTTGGGGTTTAACTCATAGCATAAATGGTTTTTTTCTCTACATTTTTTTACAGATTTCATTTGTTATCTCTGACTTGTCTACGTTGAGATGAAATCCATTTCGTGCCCCACATTTGTCCTTGTCGATAGTTCCGTTAACGGAACGCTGATGTGGCACGTTAAGTCGCCAGCGTGTGTATCCATGTGTCACGCAGCTTGCCAGGGTGGATTCTTGATGAGTGAATGATGTGGCAAAATTTGAATCAACTCAATTTAACCCCTCCATAGATGATAAAACCCTAATTTGCAGCCCTCTTTTCCGAATACGGTGAAGACTGTGCTGGAGAAATGATGAGTTCAGGAAGCCTACCTGCAGTGAGTTCTGCACGATCACGTTCTCATGGGGCTTCCCTGAAGAACCTTAATGGTGGGAGGTTGGAGAAGATTCCTGACTGGTGTGGTTGTGGAATGCGTCCAATACTTCGCTAGTCTGGAACAAATGTCAATCTTGATAGACCCTTTTATGGGTGTCCAAATTATAATGTAAGTTCTCAATGTCGTCTTCTTCTTCCTCAATGTGTTGCTACTGGTATTTGTGTTTGATGAGTAATCTTAAGATTTTTTCTTTTTGTTGGTTGTTGCAAAATTGGCAGAGTTCTGGGAGAATATGGTGTGGTTTCTTTATGTGGGCAGACGGTGAAGAATAATAGAGTTTAGTGGGTAAAACACAACCTACAAGCAGTGATGATAGTTGGAAGATGAATTTAGCATGGAGAATTACTTCAATAGAAGTTGAAATTAGGTGTTTGAAAATATGGATTAATATTTTAAGTTTGGTTATTTGTTTAGTTATGTTTCTGATTGTTATGTATAGTGTAAGTATGATTAAATTTTGATTAAAAGTGTGGACCTGAAGGTGTGTACTCTGAGGGTGAATGAAAGCATTGTATTCAGATTTGCATGAAAAAGAAGCATGGTTTTAGCTCCTCTGGTACATATATCATATTGCAATAGTGAGAAAGGAAAGCTACATATTAAACATATTGGTACCATTCATAAACCTGAAATAAAGTGTCTACATTTAGTGAATATCCAAAAGCATTGCTTGCCAACAACTGAACAAATATCCAGAAAGTCATTAACAAAATACATCCAGAAATTCTTTAATAAAATAGCCAAGTATTTGGACACACACATAACCATGTTCTAGTGACACAAGATAAATATAATTAAGAAAATAACTACCCTAACTATAATAGTCTATCACAACTAAACATCATTCATTTCTTCCTAGGAGGTTTGAATGCTGGCTTTACTCCTGGTGTTGGGACAAATTTCATGAATTCAGCCATCCTTAAAGATGTTCCAGCATTTGCTCCTTGCAATGGGTCAACACTTGATGATCCTGGGGCTGGAGATGCTTTCCTCTTAGGTTGTAATTTGTTGGGCCTCGTTGCAGAAGTTACCTATGGTTGCATGAGTAGAATACAAGTCCCCGTCAGTCAAGTCAAAAAATTAAATTAAACAGATATTTTTTAAATAATCATTAAAAACACAAATAATAAGACATATTGGATTTCTACTTGTTCCTGATCTCCATTATCTGGTTGTGAAAAAGGGGTCTGTGAAAGCACAATCTCTGAAGGAGAATTTGTTGGGGCTGCAGAAGTGGCAACATTAGTTGCTGCATTAGCACCCTTTTCTTTCTCCTTAGCTATTACAACTGCTGCAGCAGCAGCAAGGGCAGCTGCAACGTCATCAACTTTTTTGTAGGAGCAGCTTCTCTTCGTGTGACCTTTTGTCCCACAGTAAGCACAAGAAAACTCCTTGTACTTTCTAGGTAGCTTTGTTGCATCTGTCTTACTCTTCTTACTTCCTGAAGACTCTTCATCTGCATCCTTTCGTCGTTTCTACTTCAAAGGACCTGGCTTTCTCCGAATCTTGGAAGCCTAGGGCCTACTATACTGAGACTTCTCTCACATTGCTTGTCCAGGGATGGGATTCAAGGAATGCTTATATGTTTCTTTATATGAGTCCATTGTCAACCACTTGTGACAATAATCTTCAAGATTCCCATTGAGTCTAGCTATTGCAGCACATGCGTGGACACATAGCATGCCTGAAATCCAGATTATATTCAATCAGAGAGGAGGTTCAGTCACAAACAGTTTATATTCATTCACGTCACAAACAGTTTATATTTCAATCAACGTTACAATTCCTACAAAAGTTGCCAATGAGACCTCATATGTACTTCTGAAACATTTTATAACTACTACCAAGTAAGAAAAAAAAGAATCTTATACCTGTGATCTGTCAGAATCTTCATGTGCATATATGCTTTTCCAAGTCAACAGCCATGTTTATTGGAAACCCATGAATCTCAAATCTATGATAGCCATCATCACCACACCACACCGGACGCCATTTTTGTGACTCCTTCCTTATCTTCTCTAGTCTGCTCCTCTGAATAGGAGGAAACCTGCCAATGTGGTATTGTAGCTTCACTTTTTTTTTGCAATTGTTCTCATCACGAACATGCGTACTTCCTCTAGTAGAGTGAGTATAGGCTTTTTCCTATACTCCTTTATCCTTGCATTGAAGACCTTGCACGCGTTATTACAAATGTTATCCAGCTTTGGATCATGGCTAAAGTATGCCTTCGTCCAACTTTTCTTTGGCCATTTGTTCAAGTAGGCCCAGGCATCCTCATTCTTTCTCTTTACTTTCTCCATTTTCTGTTCAAATCCATGCCTCGTTGTCTCTCTTGCACATTCCCATAACATAGTTTTTAACTCTTGCTCTTTCCATTGCTTGTTAAAGTTCTTCCACAGGTGCCACACACAAAACCTATGGTGCACTCCAGGCATCAATTCACAGACTGCTGGAATTAACCCCTGACATCATATGCAGCACTATTAGCAATTACTGTTATCGAGCCCCAATTGAGCCCACCAAATAAACAGTTATGACTCTATCTGAACCCTTAAATTTAAATTATGTCCCAACAGAGTCCTCGATAGTTGCAGTCAAATTTTTTAAAGCTTAAATGTTACCTTTTGCATGTCAGACATGAAGCACCATTTGTTAGAGGCTACATCACCCAGATCATCTAACAGAAGCTCCAGAAACCATCGCCAATTTTCCTTGTTCTCAACCTCTACAATGGCCCAAGCGATGACATATATATGGTTGTTGGCGTCTTGTCCAACTGCGGCTAGTATTTGTCCTCCAAAGTGTGTCTTCAAAAAGGCTCCATCTAGCCCAATTAGAGGCCGACACCCAGCCTTGAATCCTTTCTTGCATCCATCGAGGCACATGTACATTTTTTCGAAAGTTGGTTCTCCTTCAGGTTGCGGCTTCACTCCTATTTTAATAGTTGATCCAAGGTTACTTTTCAATAGCATAGTTGTCAGAACCGAACCGGTGATCGAACTGGTCAGGCTACTGGATCATTGGGTCACTGGTTCAACCAGTGGGTTACTGGTTGAACCGGTTAACCCGGTCCTATGTAAATAAAAAATAAAATATAGTACAAAAATTAGAATTAAAAATTTAAAATACATATTTTTACTAATATTTTAAAAATATCTAGCTATTCTAAACAATATGGAACAGAAACAATAAGTATTTTGTTAATTTTACTCTATCATAAATATTTTTATTTTGTTTTTATATTAAAATAAGTATTATTTTCGAATTTTAATAATTTATTAATTAGTTTATATCTATTATACTATTATATACTACAAGTATTTATTAAAAAATAATATTAAAAGATATTATATAATTATGAAAAAAAAAATAAGTGAGTTTATAATTACTGTTAAATAAAAATATAATTAATTTAAAAATGAGTGAGCTTATAATTAAAATTAAAATAAATTAAATAAAAGTAAATTATTTACCGAAAGGTATTAATATATATTTTAATTTGTATCCATATTAGTGAAAGACAAGGTAGCCTGGTGGACATAGGTACCTTTTATTTCCTGGAGGGATGGGGTTCGAACCTCAACTGCTTCATTTTGAGGAAATTTTAAACTGTTCCGGTTCGGTCGGACCGGTTTCTACCGGTTCTTTGCGGGTTTGACCGGTTCTTAACCTTGTACGGTCCAATCATCGGACCGGACCGGTATAGGATCCGGTTCACTGGTTTTTCGGTCGAACCGGCCGGTCCGATCCGGTTCTGCTAACATTGTTCAATAATGTCTCTGCATAGTCTCTCAGAAGTGTGTCTGCCGCATCTCCATATACAATGTTCCTTGCATCACTTAAGGCTCTAGTCAGAGAGGACTTATTGAGGTCAAGATCACACTTCCTCTTGAAGTAATCAGACGCTTCTCCATGTTTCAGGTTAGGATATTTTTTTATTTTCTTTACCAGCTTTGAGGCTAACCACTTCCTATTTGCTGCCCTATTTTTAGTTCTCCTTGCACATATGTGGTTGTTGTTTAAAGTTTTCATCTGCCAGCAAGTCTCTTCATGATCCATAGAGGCATATGCAACCCGCTTACAACCCTCCTTCTTGTACTTACAAACAGCTCTCACCCTATAACTCTCATTTCTTCTGAAATTGATTTTCCTCCCCTCTTGTATGGTGAACTCTCTCACTGCCTCAATAAAATCATGTTTGCTATTGAACTTCATCCCGATCTCCAACTTTAGCTCATCAAATCTTGCTCCCTCCATGAACATTGGAAAAGCATCGTCCTCATCCGCATCAGATTCTTCATCCGAATTAGGTGGGGTCTTTATTTCCTCAGATTTCCATGAGTCATTTCCATCAGAATCATCGTGGTATGCATCAAAGGCGTCATATGGTGGCTGGACCTCAGGGGCTTTTCCAATCACTTGGCCCAGATCAACTTCCTCATTAGAATTCTGAACTATCAGCTCATTTTCTTCACACAAGTTTTCGAGACATATCTTACCTTTTGCCTTATTCTTTTTCATTTTCAACTCCCTGGGTCTTGCTGTAGCAACTTCAGAATCAGATTCATCATTACTTGAACTCTCAAAAGCCTCGGGTCCAGGCCTATAAAGTTCATCTTCCGCACTCTCATACGAGTCACTACTGTCACTGCTTAATGTCACGGATGGGACCTCACCAACAACCTTCTTCCCTCTGGGTGCAAATCTTGAAGCTGATCGTGTCACTCGTTTTGGTGGTGGTATCGGTACCTTCTTGACAGCACCTTTCTTTGGGGTAGACTTTGAATTTTTTTTACACTTGTTTTAAAATTCTTTGTAGTGGTGGGTGGAATAGACTTCTCAGATTTATTATTTTTTGATTTAGAAGAACATGGATTAGAAATAGGCATTGGTTTAGGCTGGGATAGAGGTGTGGAGGTGGGCTGGGCTGGAAGTGTGGATGTGGCTGGGCTGCAAGTGAACAGTTGGGTTGGACTGCAGGCTTTGACTTGGGCTGGGCTGCAGGTTCAAAGGTGGGTTGGGCTGGATAATTTGAGGTGGGTTTGGTTTGAGGTTTAGAGTGGGGCTGACTTGGAGGAACAGAGTTCAGTTGGCCTAGGGGTGCAGAGTTTGCTTCAGGGAATGTGATTGTATCTTGTTCAAGGGGTGTGTTTGGAATACATGAGGATGGATTTGAGGTGTGTCAGATACCATGATTTTTGGACTGGGGGTCATAGGGACCAGTTGTGGAACCTCATCACCTTCATGTTCAGAATTTCCATGCTCAAGGTACACATACACTACACCTTCATTATTCTTTGCGTGAAAGCACATCTCTAGCTAAGAGCTCGGTCATGTGACAGTGCTCTCAATCCAGTCTTCAAAGGCCTCCCAGGAGCTAGCCACCAGCACTTCTTCAAGTTGTCATATCCTAGAACCTTCTAATAATTTCTTATTGAGAACACGTCCAATGTATCTTCCTCTAGTCCAAATAACTGTTCAATTTGGTCTCCGACATACACAACTTCTCCATCTTCTTTTGTCTCAAAACTTCCTCCATGGTGGATAACAATTGTTATATCATCATCCATCTACATTGCAAAATAACAAAAATCTCAACAATAATTTTAAAAAATAAAGCATACTGACTTAACTGACTTCAAACTTCAAACAGGACAATAGATCATCATTCATTTTAAAACAACAGATTTTTTAAACATAAGCAATAACACACACATGATAACATTTTTTCACAGACAGCAAAAGATAAAATCGACATTCTCTTCTTCATCAAGGAAAAAAAAACCTAGCATTATTCACATGCAACAATTTTCAATGCCCTAAATATAACCAGCACCTTGCTTCGACAATAACAATGCAATACAAAAACCCAAACAAAAGCCAAAAACAGAGTATTAAGAAATTTGTGAAAAAAAAATAAAACTTCACTTCCTAACCTGATCTTCTTCGTTTCTTTTTTGCGCCCATGTTAGTTCGTCAGCAACCTCACCCAGCAGTCCAATACACCACCAATGTTACTCTGATTCTTCTTTTTCATAGTCAAGCATGCGAGAAGAACAACAACGTGGAGAAGAAGAATAGAAGACAAAGAGAAGGAAGAAGAAGGGTTAAGCTACGTCTGTGTCTTCATCTACACGTTGGCCCAACTTTTTTAACCCAATGAAGCCCTTAAACGACGTCACATTGAGTTAAAACTGGGAGGGAACATAAAACGACATCATTTTAGGCTTTCCTATGTGTCAATTTAACATGCCACATCAGATCTCCGTTAACGGAGATAGCTACGGGGCAAACGTGGGTCACGATTCAATATTTGAGGGTTTTAATTGGGCAACTATAAATTTTGGGGTCCAAATTGAGGCTACTCAAAAATTTTAGGGGCCAAAATAAGTATTAACTCTGTCTACGTTCTTTACAAATTTTTTTCTCTTTCTCTATAGATTTTTGCTTTTATTATGAATGCTATTTGATTTGAATTTGTTTTCGATCAAACAGTGAAATCAACTAGTGAAATTAAATTCGTATAAGTTTTTTGTGTTCGAAAACAATGAATAATGCAAGTTTAGATCAGTTAAACTAGGGCGAATTGGATTATTGTTCTAAATCGAATCAAGAGGACAATGTTTGCTTTGTTTCTAGTTAATGTAGCTCGTTAGTAGTTGATGTTCGTGTAGTTGTTTTGTCTACAAGTTGAATAATTTCGTTAGCAAGAATTGTGTCAAAAGCATCCAATTTTATGACTCCTTTTCTCACAGATGTTCTCTCAGAAGAATACTAATATTGGTTATTAGCAACCATCTCAATCAAATCTAGAGCCTCCTCAGGATCTTTTTCATGTAAAGAGATCCGCCTATAGAATTATCCAAAGACATTTTGGCAACCTCAATAACTCCATCATAGAAAATCTGTAACTGAATCCAGTACGAAAACATGTAAGGAGGACATTTTCTGAGCATCAACTTATACCTCTCCCAAACTTCATAGAGAGATTCACCCTCTTTCTGCCTGAAAGTCTGAACATCTATTCTCAGCTTACTTAGCTTCTGAGGTAAAAAGAATTTGATTAAAAATCTATTGACCAACTTGTCTCATGTATCCAAGCTCTCCTTGAGTTGTGTGTCAAGTCACTGCTTGGCTCTGTCCCACATAGCAAACGGAAAGAGCAACAACCTATAGACATCAGGATGAACGCCATTGGTCTTCATCGTGTCACAGATTTGTAGAAAATTAGAGATGAATAAGTTTGGGTCTTCCTGTGGGAGTTTATGAAACTGAGAATTTTGTTGCACCAGAAAAATAAGTTGAGGCTTCAGCTCAAAGTTATTAGCACCCACAGGAGGTACAACAATATTGTTACCATAGAAGTTAGGACTAGGAGAAGTGTGTGAGTCAAGTGTCTTTCTAGGATGCTCAAGTACATTAGGAGCATAAGGAGCATTAGGAATAGCAACAATGTTGTTGTTCAGCTCTATAGTTAATTTTTCAGATTCCTTCTTAAGATTATCCTTGAGATTCTCAGCAGCTTTGTAAATTCTAGCCTGCTGTAAACTCCTTCTCAAAGTCCTCTCAATCTCAGGATCAAAGTCAAGAAGAGGTTTCTTGTCTCTGTTCCTACTCATAAACAAACAGAAAATAAAAAAAAGTGAGAATCTCTACGTCAGAATGAAAAGAATTTTCCGTGAGGTAACCTAAGTAAAAGAAATAAAACTAAATAAATGGAGCTAAAAATTTCGAAAACATATAAGAAAAAGGGAACAAAAATTTTCAAAAATATAAAGAAAAGAAATAAGAAAATAAAATAAATAAACTAAGAAACACCAAACTTAATTTCGAAATTCAGGGAAAAATTGCAAACAAATTAAAGCAAATAACGTCTAATCTAAGCAATTAAACAACGGGTAATTATCAATTATAGTCAATCCCCGGTAACGGCGCCAAAAAATTGGTGCGGATTTTATAAACCACAAACTAACCGGCAAGTGCACTGGGTCGTACTAAGTAAACCTCAGGTGAGTGAGGGTCGATCCCACGAGGATTGATGGATCAAGCAACAATAATTGAGTGATCAACTTAGTCAGACAAAAGAAAAGGAGTGTTTTGAGTTCAAATTGCACCAAACAGTGATTCAAAAAAGTGAAGAAAGCAAATAGTAAATTGGTTGGGAGCAATAATGTAAGAAAACAGTTAAGGTTCTAGAGATGTTCAGATTTCTGGATTAACAATTCTTATTAGCTACCTTGATTATAAAAAGATTCAATTCACAGTAAACTTTAAGTGATTAGACTCCAATTTCTTGGTAATTTAATCCTCTTCTAACTCAATTAACCGCCAATTCCTTGGTCACTTAATTTAATTAGAGGGTTTAAGTTCAAATCCTAGTTTATAAGCCACACAAAATCCTAAAAATTCAAAGATGATATGATTATATGCCACGTATCACATTAAATCTTGATAATTAGAGAGTCATGAGAATTCAGTTTCAAGCTATTATTCAGGTGAGATAACTTTTCCAAGATTCAACAAGAATTCAATTTAGAAAAGAGTTATTTTTAATATACTCTAATCCGTAGGATGAAGAACGAAATAGATTCTTGAATGTAAATTAGTGCATAAATCAGAAGTAGAAAACAATAGTTATTAATCCATCCAAATAAACAGAGCTCCTAACCTTAACAATGGATGTTTAGTTGCTCATGGTGCAGAAAAACTCAAGAAGTTGTAAAATTAAAAAGTGCAGTCGAAGAGAAGCGAGCCTGCAGGGCTGAGATATCTTCTCTTTTATATTTAACCTAATTGATTTGAAAATTAAATTCCAAAACTTAATTAATATCTTTTTTCTAATTAAAAATAAATTAAAATATAAATCAAATATACGGGATTGCGTTGCAGGATTCGTTTGGGCGCAGGGATTGGCGCCATACTTGGAAGGAGTGGCGCCTGACTTGAGGAGTAGGTGTGGCGCCATACTTGGTAATCCAGGCGTTTGGCTTGAGGGCTTGTGATGTATGGCATTCAACATGGCACCAAACGCCGTGATGTAGTGTTTGGCACCACTTTTTGCTCTAAATCCAGCAAGTAACAATAAACTATTATATATTGTTAGAAATCTTTGAAAGTTGGCTTTCCAATACTGCTGAAAATGCATCAATTGGACTTTTGTAGATCAAGTTATGCTCGTTGTAGTGTGAGGAGGTCAGGATCGATAGCATTCACAAATTCTCTTTGCACTTTGCCAAACTCGCCCGAATGCCACCTGTAATAAATCAAATTGTAAAACATCTCAAAGTAGCATTCATAGTGGTTTAAAACACCTAAATTTCAGAACAATATAGCAAATCCACATGCAAATTACTAAGAAAAGACAAGAAAGATGCTCACGCATCAGCGGCCCGTTGTACTTTCAGACTTTCTAGTAGCTTTTTCTCTGCCACATAGTCACACGTATCAGCCAATTACACCCATTTTCAAACTGCATACACTTTCCATGATGCTTCAACTAATTGGACTCAAACACCTTATACTCTACACTCGACGAATATTATAACTCTTCACTGTCAACACAACTTCCTCCTTATTTTGGAACCGTTGCCCGATTTAAAACTCCTCTGTGCCAAGTATACCATGCCCGTCTCCGTGAATAGCAGACAGTTGTTGACCTAGAAATGCTGGTTAATTCATCGCGTTAAGATCCAAAGTAGAGAAGAGTGGAGGGTACTGTTGTGTCTGAGAGCTTGATTGCCCTTGTAATCTCCCAACTCATGTTGTGTCTTCCTCACCGTCTGTATCATTACCAATAATGGGTGGTTCCGAATCTGACTCATCATCGCCCATGGCCTCAACAAGTGGATCCCTATCTCTGACCTCTATGAATGCTGGTGTACCATTCAATAACGGTGCTACTCTAATTGCAGCTGCAAGCTCCCCAAAGGTACGCACATCACCTAAGTCGACTACATTATCGGCCTAAACGGGCAAATCTGCTGCAAATGATGGAGATGAAATATGGACGATGACATCGTGATCGGTTGGAATGGCACTAGAACCATATTCTAGCCCGACGGTTGGCAGATTCGGAGTAGTTCCACCTGAGCTACCCTCCACACCAACCATTCTCGCAAACAACTCCATAGCCCCCAAATCTAAAAATCTAGATTGACTGTAAAATATAACACAAATGTCGTTATCGCCTAACATCACATACTTTCCAAACTTCACATAACCTTGCCTGAGTGAGATAGGAATCCGAAAAAATAATTACTTAACACTTTTTTACCGCACTGTCCTAACTTCTATAATATACTATTTCGTAAATCCTCTAAACTCGTTGAAAGATTTACGAACACTCTGACCTGCTTTTTACTAGTGAACGTTACACCCTCACTTGTGTTTTTATCAATTTTTCTCAGTAATGAACTAGCAAAAATACACTCTCAGCCATCTTCCAAAATCCTCAATTTAACTATGGCTCGATATACGTCATGTTTGTTTATTTATAGCCTCTTTAAGTACATAAATCGTTCCATGGTCAAGAGCTTTATGTTTTTCAACGTAAATTATCACAGCCTAATGTGCTTTAAGATATTTGCATATAAATCGTGCTAAGGTGCTGGGAGTTGAATAGCTGCACGTAAATCGTGCTAGAGTTATGAGCTTTAGGTTAAAAAGCATTATACATACTGAGGTGGGACGATTTATATACATCTTGCGAAGCATAATAGCCTGGGATAATTTATGTATATTTATCCAATACATTTCAAGCACAAATCATCCTAGAGTAACATGTTTCATGCATTATATAACACATATCACCCTAAAACGATTTATATATTATATGGTTTAAAAAATTTAC
>NC_029786.2:88977479-88984822 GCF_000816755.2 Arachis ipaensis
TTGCCAATAAAATTATATTAATAGATTACTTACCAATAAAATAAATAAACTATAATTGAGAGGACATAATTTTTCTATACTTATTTTAAAGATTGTAAATTCCAGTGTCGCTCCTAATTTAAAAAAAAAAAATAGATTACTTATATTAGATTTCCTGGAATGCTTGAATAGCATTTTTCTACATCGACATGGTGATTTACTTAACCAAACACAATTTCACACATACACACATCTCAATTATTGAACTTTCCCAAACATAACGAACATAAAATCAAAAACAACTGAAAATCCAAAAACACAATCATGCATCATCATCATCATCCAAATCAAAACATCATTACAACTCAGCCAGAGATCTCAATGGTTTTGACCTCAGGCTTCTTCTCCGGCAACTTAGGAACCGTAACAGTGAGCACACCATTCTCCATTGAAGCCTTAACCTCATCAACCTTTGCATTCTCCGGAAGCCAGAACTTCCTCAAGAACTTTCCACGTCCCCTCTCCACTCTATGCCATTTCTCATCCTCCTTCTTCTCCTCCTTCTCCACGCGCCTCTCCCCGCTTATCTGCAGCACGCGCCCTTCTTCCACTTCTACTTTCACTTCTTCTTTCTTCAGCCCCGGCAAGTCCGCTTTGAACACGTGCGCTTCCGGCGTCTCCTTCCAATCCACACGTGCGTTTGTGAAGCTCGAAACCTCGTTGTTGGAGCCGAATGGTGCCCATATGTCTGAGGAGAATGGGTCCAGCAAGGTGCTCCTGTTGCTTAGCAATGAAGGAATCAGAGACATGTTTCTTGATGAGCTTTGTTTTTTGTCTTGTGTAAAAAAGAGGAGAATTGAGCTTTGAAGGAATTAAATCTTCGATGATTATTCTAGTGATGATGAAATTGAAGGAAGATGAGTGGCTTATTTATAATAATAATTCAAGTGCCGATGATGGGTTATCGTGAAGTTTCGGGCTTGTTCGATGGTTGTGATGATTGAGTTATCGATGTGTCTCCACAATGTTCTACTAATTTCTTTTACTATTTCTCAATGGCTTTTCTGATAGGTTTAATTTCCTTTATCATGATTTGATTTGGATATGAAGCAGAAGAGAAGAGAAGGGAAGAGAACCTTCTTCTCATTTCCTTAGCTTTAAGTATTTTCCTTACTTCTTTAGAAAAAAAAAAGTATTTTAAACATTTTTTTTTCAAGCTTAAATAAGGCCACCATTGGTATAAAGACATAAAAACAACGTTTTCTAAAATTGTTTATTTATTTTAAATTTTTTATTTTATAATAAATTTTAGATTTATTCTATTAGTCTTTATAATTTCACTAAATTTTAATTAGATTTTTATATTTTTTTAATTGGATTCTTACACTGCTTTAATTTTGTAATTAAGTCCTTTCTAGTGTAAAAAATATTAGAATTAATTGAATATTTTTTTACAAATTGAAGGTATTTATGATTAAAAACTTAATTAAATCTTTGACCACATATATTTTAGTAAAAATATTATGTTAATTTTAATATTTTTAACATGAAAAGGACATAATTACAAAATTAAAAGCAGTGTAGGGACCTAATTGAAAGAAAAAAAAGAATAAGAACCTAATTAAAAATTTGATAAAACTATAGAGACCAATAGAGTAATTAAACCTAAATTTTATTCAAAAAAATTAAAAATGAATAAGAATGGTTAGATTAAAAACGTTCCTATTTAAAAGAATTTTGTTATAAAATAACTAAATAAATAAATAAGGAAGATGTAATAAATATAAAATAAAAAAATATAATTAGATAGTTCTAGTAGTAATGTTCACTAGAATTACTATATCAATATAATAGATATAATTATGTATTGAACAATATTAAAATAAAATATATAAGAGAGAGAATAGTATGAAAGAGAGAGAGTGAAGAATGTTATATTCTTATTGTTGTTGTATATGTTACGTGAGGATATGCCCTCTATTTATACATACAAAATTCAAACATTCAACCTTCATTAATTCTCAATTTGTATTGAGAAGTTAAGTTTTGAAAAGCTCAGCCGCCCAATTGATAAATGGGCATTCATTCCATCTTTATCACAATACTCCCCCTTAGATGCCCATTTAGGATTATTGCCTCGTTAAAACCTTACTAAAGAAAAATTCAGTGGGAAAAAAAAAACCTTAGTGAAGGAAAAAGGGTACAATATCCTTTGTGATGGGGGCTGCCTCATTAAAAACCTTGTCAAGAAAAACCCAATGGGAAAAAAACCTGACCAAGAAAAAAAAAAGTACAGTCTCCCCCTCTTGCCGACATCATTTAATGTCTCGAAATCGGCTGATCCCAATCTCATGTACCAATCTTTCAAAGGAGGATTTTGGGAGTGACTTTGTGAATAAATCTGCCAGATTGTTACTTGAGCGGATCTGTTGGATATCAATTGTTCCTTGATTTTGAAGATCATGAGTGAAGAAGAATTTGGAAGAAATATGCTTTGTTCTATCACCTTTAATGTATCCACCTTTAAGTTGAGCAATGCATACTGTATTATCTTCAAACAGAACAGTTGGAGCTATCTTATGATCAATCAGTTCACATGATGACAGAATATATTGGATCAAACTCCTGAGCCAAAAACACTCGCGACTTGCTTCATGAATCACTAATATTTCGGCATAATTAGAGGATGTTGCAGCAATCGTCTGTTTCGTGGACCTCCATGATATAGCAGTACCATCATATGTGAACAGGTATCCTGTTTGAGATCTCCCTTTATGTGGATCAGACAAGTATCCAGCATCTACATAGCCAACTAATTGTGACTTGGATCCATAGGGATAAAACAATCCCATATCAACCGTTCCATGAAGATATCAAAATATTTGTTTGATTCCACTCCAATGTCTTCTGGTTGGAAAGGAACTATATCTTGCTAGTAGGTTCACAGCAAATGATATATCAGGTCGTGTATTATTAGCAAGATACATTAGCGCTCCAATGGCACTAAGATATGGTACTTCTGGACCAAGGATATCTTCATTTTCTTCTTTAGGACGGAATTGATCATTTTTCACATCCAAAGATCTTACGATCATTGGGGTACTCAAGGGATGTGACTTATCCATATAAAATCTTTTCAAGATCTTCTCTGTGTATGTTGTTTGATGAATAAAGATCCCATCTTTTGTATGCTCGATCTGCAGGCCGAGACAAAATTTAGTCTTTCCAAGATCTTTCATCTTAAACTCTTCCTTTAGAGTTTTTATAATTGTTGGAATCTCTTCAGGAGTTCCAATGATATTTAAATCATCAACGTACACAGCAATTATAATGAATCTAGATGCAGATTTCTTTATAAAAACACATAGACATATATCATCATTCTTGAATCCATTTTTGGCCAGATACTCAATAAGACGATTATACCACATTCATCCAGATTACTTTAGACCATATAAAGATCTTTGCAATTTAACTAAGTATAACCCCTGTGAATATTCATTGGATGGTTTAGATATCTTTAGCCCTTCAGGGACTTTCATATAGATATCCCGATCTAATGAGCCGTATAAATAGGCTGTTACCACATCCATTAAATGCATATGCAGATAAACTGACCAAATAACGCAATGTTATCGCATCCACTACAGGGGAATACGTTTCTTCATAATCTATACTGGGCCTTTGTGAAAAACCTTGTGCCACAAGTCGGGCTTTGTAGTGCACAACTTCATTTTTCTCATTTCGTTTTTCCACAAATACCCATCGGTATCCAACAGGTTTTACATCTTCAGATGTACGGACTACAGGTCCAAAAACTTCACGTTTTGCAAGTGAGTCTAATTCAGCCTTCATGGCTGCTTCCTATTTTAGCCAATCATTTCTTTATCGACATTCTTCGACTGATCTTGGCTCAAGATCCTTACTTTCATACATGATATTTAATGTCACATTATATATAAATATTTCATTGATAATTGTCTTATTTCGGTCCCATTTCTCTCCTGTAAAGACATAATTTATCGAGATCTCATCATTTTCACAATTTTCAGGTACCTAAACGTCTTCTGGCGTTAAAATTATATCAGAATTTTGGAAAACTAGAGGTGTCTTTACTGTGTCTTTTTCAACAGGAATAGTATTTACCTCTTTTCTCTTTCGAAGATTTTTATCTTTGGAATCGACAGGCCTGCCACGCTTCTGACGTGTATTTGCTTCAGTGGCTATTTGTCCTACTGGGACATCAATTCGAATTGGGACATTTTTTTCCCTGCCACGCTTCTGGCGTGAATTTGCTTCAGTGGCTACTTGTCCTACTGGGACATCAATTCGAATTGGAGCATTTTCCGCTGGTATATAAGATTTGGTTATCCTCTTTGTATCGGAAAATGCATCAGGCAATTCATTTGCTATTCTTTGCAAATGTATAATCTTTTAAACTTCTAGTTCACATTGCCCTGATCGAGGATCTAAATGCATCAAAGATGATGCATTCCAATTAAGTTCCTTTTCAGGAAGCTTATTCTCTCCCCCTAATATTGGAAATTTTGATTCATCAAAATGACAATCCGTAAACCGGGTTTTAAATACATCTCCGGTTTGTATCTCAAGATACCTCACTATAGAGAAAAAATCATATCCAACATATATCCCAATTTTCTTTGGAGTCCCATTTTGGTGCGATTAGGTGGTGCAATGGGAACATATATCGCACACTCAAATATTCTTAAATGGGAAACATTTGGTAACTCGTTGGCCTCAAACGAATAAGTGCTGCGGCATGTAAAATAGCATGCCCCAAACCGAGGTTGGGAGATTTATTCTTATAAGTAAGGGTCTAGCAATTAATTGGAGGCGTTTAATAGGTGATTCTACTAACTCATTTTGTGTGTGAACATAAGCTACTGGATGTTCAACACTTATTCTATTAGCAATACAATAAGCATCAAAAGCTTAGGAAGTAAATTCACTAGCATTATCAAGACGAATTGCTTTGATTGGATTTTCTGGAAATTGTGCTTTTAATCGAATAATTTGAGCCAGTAATCTCGCAAACGTCAGGTTGCGAGAAGATAATAAGCACACGTGTGACTATCTCGAAGATGCGTCTATTAGGACCATAAAATATCTAAAAGATCCACATGGTGGATGAATAGGTCCACATATATCACGTTGAATCCTTTCTAGGAATTCAGGAGACTCAAATCCAATCTTTACTGGTGATGGCCTTAAAATTAACTTCCCTTGAGAACATGCAACACAACAAAATTCACTAGTTTTAAGAATCTTCTGATTCTTTAGTGAATGTCCATGGGAGTTTTCAATAATTCTCCTCATCATGGTTATTCCCGGATGACCCAATCTATCATGCCAAGTTATGAATTCATTTGGGCTAGTAAACTTCTGGTTTACAATGGCATGCGATTCAATTGCACTAATCTTGGTATAATATAACCCAAATGAAAGTGAGGGTAATTTTTCTAATATAACTTTCTTATTTGAATCATGAGTTGTGATACATAAGTACTCATGATTTTCCTCATTCATAGTCTCAATATGATATCCATTTCGGCGAATATCTTTGAAACTCAACAAGTTTCTTAGAGACTTGGTAGATAATAGTGCATTATTTATTACAAATTTTGTTCCTCCAGAAAACAAAATTATAACTCTTCCGGAGCCTTCTATCACATTGCCCGAGCCAATAATAGTATTAACATACTCTTCTTTTGCCACAAAATGGGTAAAATATATATCACTTTTAAGAATAGTGTGCAAACTTGCACTATCCGCAAGGCATATATCTTCAGATGTCCTTGCCATTTTTCTTCAAAAACAAATAATAATAATAATAATAATAATAATAATAATAATAATAATAATAATAATAATAATAATAATAATAATAATAAAATGAGTAAAAGTACATGCACAGTAAAATGATTCACATGAATACTTAACAAACACACATATTAAACTATTCCATCATTGATTAAATGGCCAATATTTCCTTCAAGATCCTCAAAGAAATTAGATACATCATAATGAGTGGTGAAATTTTCATAATTTGAAACAAAATTTGTTTCCTTTTCTTTGTCATCCTTTTTCAAGGATGCTTAATAAAGATCAACAAGGTGCCTTGGGGTACGACAGGTACGTGACCAATGGCCCTTTCCACCATAACGGAAGCATTTATCCTCAATTGATTTACTTTGTCCATTATTTCTTTCTTTATCCCACTTCTGGTGAGATCCTCTCTTTTGAACATAATTCATTTTCCTTCCATAATTTTTCTTGTTACTAAAACCTTGCCATTTACCTCTTCTGGGATAATTTGCCGCATTTACTTCAGGAAATGGGGCGGCGCCAACTGGGCGCGCTTCATGATTCTTTTAAGAGTAACTCATTGTTGCGCTTAGCAACAAGAAGGCAAGAAATTAGCTCAAAAAAAAATTTTAAAATCCTTTTTCTCGATTGCTACTGCAGGAGCATATTCGAGGCATGGAAGGTCGAGAAAGTTTTTCCTAACATATCAGGCTTGAGGAAGTATCACCGTCTTTTGATGATTGTACCTTTCTTCAAGGCTTTTCCACAGATCTGCAGGATCTTTTAATGTGGGATATTCATTTTTCAATCATACTTCAAGATGACGACGAAGGAAAATCATGGCCTTGGTTTTATCCTTCTGGGATGCATTATTTTTAGCCTTAATGGTATCTCCAAGATCCATTGAATCAAGATGGATTTTAACATCTAATATCCATGATAAATAATTATTTTCAGATATATCAAGAGCATTATATTCAAGATGATAGAGCTTCGACATAATAAAAATTTGTTACCTGAAGTCTTCCTAAAATTTGATCAGAGTCTTGTGCTGATAACATATTATAAAATAACTAAATAAATAAATAAGGAAGAGGTAACAAATATAAAATAAAAAAATATATAATTAGATAGCTCTAGTAGTAATGTTCACTAGAATTACTATATCAATATAATAGATATAATTATATATTGAATAATATTAAAATAAAGTATATAAGAGAGAGAATAGTATGAAAGAGAGAGAGTGAAGAATGTTATATTCTTATTGTTGTTGTATATGTTACGTGAGGATATGCCTTCTATTTATACATACAAAATTCAAACATTCAACCTTCATTAATTCTCAATTTGTATTGAGAAGTTAAGTTTTGAAAAGTTCAGCCGCCCAATTGATAAATGGGCATTCATTCCATCTTTATTACAACACATTTTACCTTAGTCTTCATCTAAAATAAAGCTCTACAATAATTTCAAATAACATCAAATTAAAAGATTATATATATATATATATATATATATATATAAAATATGTTATG
>NC_029786.2:88984842-89004315 GCF_000816755.2 Arachis ipaensis
AATCGTCATTAGTCAAGAAATTAAAATTTAGGGGGTGTTTAGTTATTTATTTTTTATTTTATTTTCACAAAAAATAGAAAACAACATTAGAAACTCGATTAGTGGGTGAATTTCATATTCAATTTTGTATAGAAGTGTTACCTGAGTTGTTTGAAGGAGTTTGAATTTTAGGTAAAAATGATTTAAAATTCTAAAAATATTCTTCAAATGATAATTGAAGTATTTATAAAAAAATTTAATGCCAAAGTTAACAGATATTTTAGTAGAGCGTAATTAATTTAGGACAAAAATTACCTAATATAAATATAAATGAGTTATTGTAAATAATTGTTCCAAAGTAAAAAGTTTTATGTTGGGTCGTATGTCATTTATTTTTCTTGGTGCTAGAATTATTAGCACAGTAGGAAGTTAGATTTTACTAAACTCATGAGATCATCTTACGAATATAAGGCTTCCAGTGTGCTTCCTGAGTTAAGATCTAATCAAGTTGATGTGATCCAACTTAATTCTTAAGTCAGAGTAGACTTATACAATCATATGGCTTTGGCCTATCTTAGGCTTTTTTTGAGTTTTGATTCCTTTAAAGTGTAGGTGATTTTTTTTTTTGGTAGAAGAAAGGGGTTTAAGGCCCAGTGTAAACAACAAAATAGAACTAAACATCAACTACTACAATGTATAAGAGTGAATTCTCAAAATTTCTCTCAGGATGGAGAGAATCCTCTCTCACTAGGAGAGTATCTCAGAACTCTTGGTTCTGTACCTAGAAAGTAAGTAACCTTTACCTCAAAACTTCTTTTAGCATATCCTTATCTCATAACTTTAATCCATTCTAATAATTTCTTTCACCACAACAAGTAACTGTGAATCCTACTCATAAACTATAACACATTGTGCTAAAAAACGGTATATCTCACCCATATCAGTTTAGTCCATCCGTTACTATCTGTATTTACAATCTGACTTCATACATTCTTGTCTCAACCGCAAGCATAATTACCCACCTCTTTCACTTTATCCCACCAGTTCACATGTCAACCAGATACGGCAAAATTTAATAGCACCAGATACATCACCTTTTTCTTACACTACATCTCTCACACCATCACACCCTTTATCTACTAACTATCACATAGCCTAGCTATAACATGGTTAGACCAAATATGGGAACCGACCATTGAAGGTGTCATCATCACTCTTAACCTACAATCTAGCCCAGGTTTTAAAATAGATAGCTTCAATTTGGTTGGCAAAATTATCACAGATAAAGAGCTGAAATTCAAAACCATTAAGAATTCCATTCTCAACATGTGGGGAAGCCCCAAAGAGGTCTCAATTTCGGAAGTGGAAAGAAACAAAATTCTTATAAGCTTCAAGGATAGTCGAGTGGAAAATAAGTTTCTCAACAATGGTCCCTGAAATATTAGAGGGAATCTGCTAAACCTCCAAAGATGGCTACAGGAAAAGGCGATATTGGATGTTAGCCACGACTATATGGAGTTTTGAATTCAAGTACATAGACTTCTGATCGAATACCTAAATGTTGAAACATCAAAACCATTGAAAATCTCATTGGAATACTGGGAGAGGTGGAAAACCCAATAAAGGAGGGAATAATAGAGATGAATTTTCTGCATTTTTGAGCTACCATTAACATAACACAACCTCTTCAGAGAGGTTTTTGGCTTGACCGAAATAATAAAGCCAGAACTTGGATTAGTTTCAAATACGAAAGGCTTCAGGATTGCTTCTGCCTTAAATGCGGTGTTATTGGACATGAGAAGAAAAATTACAACAATCCAGTAGCCATGGCATGCTGGAATCTAACAAAACCAAGGTTCACCAAAAGATCTAGTAACAGAGAGGGTCAGACCTTTGAATGCAGAAAAGGAGGAAGAAAAATGGAAACAACAGTTCATGGAATATGAAGAAGCGTGTGAACATCACACGAGGGAGGATGAAGGTAGTCAAAGCTCAGAAGACAAAGTTAAGGACTAGCAGATACTAGAGATTTTAGAGATAGAGGTGTCATCGAGAAAAGCAAGAGGTCAAGATGTGATAGAGAGTGGTGGTGAAAAGAAAGAAAAAGGTAGAGAAGCTAAACCACTGCCACAAGAAAAATAACTGAATGATCGAGAAGAGCTTCTTCTCAATCTCCTAGAAATAGCATTGAAAACCCTGATGGCAGCAAAAGAAAATGGCGTGAAAAATACAAAAGAAAGCAAGCAAAAGGAGAAAATGGTACAAGGTGAAGAAAAAAGGATGCAAAGGGTAAAAGATATAATTGGGCCATCTAATTGGGACAATCCCAAAGACTTACACACAAATGAAGCTATGAAGATAATGGAGCAAGCCCAACAAAAAATAAACAGCTTTCATGATTTTAATCATTTGGACCTACTCAATTACCAATCAAGTGGACTTCAAGCCTCTTCAGTAAACCACAAAGAAGGCTACTATCAACAAAAGGATCCTCAAGGTCATTTACCTCAGGCTCTAGACCTCAAGCAACATCAACCAGGCCTGTGAAAGTAATAGTCAGAGAATGAAGAATAGGATAAAGAACAAAAAGTAAAGTAGACTACAAGAGAGGAAGTAGAAAACTGGATGAATATTAGCAGGCACAAGGAGAGACAACCTTTTAGAAATGAAAAAGGAAAAATCTACTACTATGTGAAAATGATATCAGATGAGGAGGACGAGAAATCAAAGGTAAGTAACCCATTTAACAGCAACATGAAAATTTGGGAAGAGGTCCTAAGCATAGGAATGCAACACAATCTGAAAATCAAAGGAAAAAGAGAAGGGACAGAAGCTATGAGATTGACTGACTCCAACTGGGAGGAGGATCAAGAATCAAGGAACAGCAAAAGGATCAAGAATATAAACCAACAGTAAGGACGCAGCACAACTAGGGTTGAGGAGGCGGGCCTAACCATGCCCCTCCCCAACCATGATTGTCCTAAGCTGGAACTGTCGCGGAGTGGTGGCGGCCGCGATAGCTTCCGAGTTAAAATATCTGTGCTTGAAGCACAAGCCGACCATAATATATCTAATGGAAACTAGGGATAAGGAGGATAAAATTAGAAAAATTGCTAGAAAATTCCAATTTAAAAATATTTTTTGTATAGAACCTCGAGGTCTGTCCGGTGGTTTATGTCTTTTATGGAATGAAAAAGTTAATGTTTCAGTTTATTCATGGTGCCAAAATTTTATCATTGCTAATATTAAAAGTAACAATAATTCAGATTGAAAATGCTGCTTTACCTACGAAAATCCCATATTCATGCAAAGAAGAAGAACATGGCAAACATTATCCGAGTCAAAGGACCTGGTAAACGAGCCAAGTTGTTTCATTGGGGACTTCAATGACATTCTCAACCAGGATGAAAGGATTAGCAAATAACCAAAACCACCTATCCAAATAGAAGTGTTCAAAGAATAAGTGAACAAGAAGAATCTCATGGACATGAAGCTTAAAGGAAGTAAATTCACATGGTTTAGCAACCCAAAAGATCGCTTTGTGACCAGAGAAAGAATTGATAGAGCCATGATCAATTGGAAAAGGAGACAAATTTTTAGTCATGCCATGCTCATTGCCTTACCAGCTATTTTATCAAACCACTGCCCCATTCTCCTTAATCTTAAACCAAGTTAGAAAGTCCCAAGGCTGTTCAAATATGAAGCCTATGGGATGACAAAGAGGAATTCAAGCAGATGATCAAGGAAGGATGGTTCGAGAAGAATAGCAATGGAGGCAACTGGAATAGATTGATAAACAAAACAAAAAATTGCATCAAGAAGCTGAAAGAATGGAACAGATCAAGTTTCAGAAGAGCGGGCAAGGAGATAGCGAGATAGTAACTCAAGATTCAGCAACTCTAAAATTCTCCCTACACTATTACTCAACAAAACCAAATCAACGAGGCAAAGCAAAAAATCAAAGAGCTATGGAGTCAGAAAGAAAAGTTTTGTGGGGCAAAGGGCAAGAATCAAATGGCTTAAATGGGGAGATCGCAATATGAGCTTTTTTTATGCATCAACTATACATAGGAGGGATAGAAATCACATTGACAAATTGAAAAATAACGAAGGCAATTGGGTTCAGAACTAGGAAGACATCTTGAGATTGATTGAAGAGTAGTATTCGGGGATATATTCTTCAAAGGATACTACAAACATAAATGAGTGCATCAAATCTATCCCTTGTAAAGTGACCTAAATAATGAATAATAATCTTTTAAAAGAAGTCACTGAAGAGGAAATTAAACAGGTTGTCTTTAGCATGGATGGTACTAGAGCTCCCGGGCTAGCTCGACGGTCTTAGTGGTAAATTTTATCAAAAGCATTGGAATACCATTAAAGAATACATATGTGCGGTTGTCAAATATTTTTTTGAAGAAGGCCACATTCCCAAAGAGATTAATAAGACTCAAGTTGTTCTTATTCCAAAAATCAAGCAGACAAAAATTCTCAATCACCTGAGACCCATAAGTTACTACAATTATGTGTATAAAATTATATCAAAGGTAATGGTGGCTAGGCTTCGAGACATCATGGAAAAGATTATATCTCCTATCCAGAGTGCGTTTGTGAGTGGAAGATTGATCCAAGACAATATTGTCATTAGGGATGGCAATACTACCCAAATCCGCGGGTACCCACCCCGCCCCTACCCGCTCGGGGCGGGTTTTTAGTAGGGCGAGTTCTTGGGAGGGGCGGGGCGGGGCGAGGTCGGGTTTAGGTAATACCCGCCCTGCAATATATATAATATATATAATTTTAATATATAATATGTATAATATATGTAAAATAATTAGTAAATGATTAATAATATTGTATCATATTTAAATTTTTACTTTAATTTATGTTATGTATGTGGTGATGGTTATATAAATTTTGAAATTTAATTTTATTTATTGAATTTTAATAATTATAGGAGCGGGGCGGGTACCCGCAGGAGCGAGTTAGGGTTCAACATTATACTACCCGCGGGTAGAAGCGGGGCGGGTTCTATGCGGGTTGTTGTACGGTGGGACGGGGTCGGGTAGAGCAAAAACCCGCCCCTACCTGCCTGTTGCCACCCCTAGTCATTGTTAAGAGGCTTTCCACAAGATTACCAGTACAGGGAAGCATGCATCATAAGACTTAGCTATCAAGTTGGACATGAATAAAGCTTATGATATGATGGAATGAAATTTTATGGAGAAAGTACTTAAGGCTTTTGGATTCCATCAGTAGTGGGTAAAATTTATCATGGAGTGCATCAGGAGCGTGACATACAAGTTCAAAATAAATGGAACTCTTACCAAAGAGATTACGCCTTAGAGAGGATTAAGACAGGGAGATATTCTTTCACCCTATCTCTTTATGATTGCATTAGAAGTGTTTTTTATTCTAATGGATAATGCACTAAACAAAAATCTTATTGCTGGGATTAAGTTAGCTCCTTCAGCACCAGTGATTACCCACTTGTTATTTGTTGATAATTGTATTATTTTTTCAGGAGCAAAGGAAGAAGAAATATACCAATTTGTCCAAATTCTAAACCAGTACACCTTAGCATTTGGCTAAGTTATCAATTTAGAGAAATCTGGAATAATTTATGGTAACCATATTCCAATTCAATTCAGAGTCAATAGAGAAGAAATTCTTAACATTCCGCTTTGGGACAACCTAAAAAAATACTTAGGCTTACAAGCACAATGGGATAGATCAAAGAGCAGATCACTAGACTGGATAATAGAAAAGGTGGATGGCAAGATTGAAAGGTGGAAAAAAAATTTGTTAAATCAAGCAAGAAAAGAGGTCTTCATTAAATCAGTCATTCAAGCAATTCCAACATATGCCATAAGTATCTTAAAATTTTCTAAGTCTTTTTGCAACAAGTTAAGTACAAAAGTGGCCAAATTTTAGTGGAAGAATCAAGGAAAAGAACAGGGTATCCATTGGAAGGCCTGGACAAAGTTCTGCACAAGCAAAAAAGAAAGAGGACTAGAATTTAAGGAATTTCAACACCAAACACTTTCCATCTAGCAAAGCAAGCTTGGAGGATCATCAAACATCCAAATGTTGTATGGATACAAATACTTAAAGCTCTATATTTTTCAGATTATAACTTTTGGGATGCCAAAAAAATCGAAGAGGATCTTAGATTTGGGATAGTATATTACAAGGGAGGGAGCTTTTGAAGAACAAAGCAAAATGGATCATAGGTCAAAGAAGGAACATCAGAAACTAGATATATGGCATCACCCATGAAATAAGGATAGGAATGAAGACCAAAGAGTGGAGGAGCTGATCCTACTATCAAGAGAGTGGGACAAACTTAAGATCAAAAAATTTTTCTCCCGATCATCACTGAAAAGATCATCCGAACACCAATCAACAGAATAGTGGAACAGGACAAACTGATTTGGCCATATAGACAGGATAAAAACTAAACAATCGAGACCGGCTATCACATCGCAAAAAAAGAAGAAGAGGAAAAAGGTGCAATGGACAACCCCTCAACAAGCTCCTCAATAGAAGATATTTGGATAGGAATATGGAATATGAAAACTCCCCAAAAGATCAAGATGTTTATGAGGAGAGCTACTCACAATATTTTGCCAGTTAAAATTAATTTAATAAAAAAGAAGATAACTAATTGTAATCTATGTCCTATTTGTTTGTAGGAGGAGGAAACAACTGAGCATGCATTACTACTATGCGATTGGACGAGAGCTATATGGTTTGGCTCACAAATATAGTGCACACTAAACAAAGAAAACATCGTCAAATCAATAGGATTATGGTTACAAGAGATGCTTAGAAAATACAATCAAAGAAATAAATCAGAAGCAATCCAGAATTGGAGTAAAATCGGCATCATAGTGTGGGCAATTTAGAAAGCATGGAACAAAAAAGTTTATCAAAACTCAGAACTAAATCCAGAGTCAACCATCAACTATGCTAAAGTACTTGAACTAGACTATCTCAATTCAGCAGAAGAGAGCAATAATGAAATCAAAAAATAAATCAGGAAAAGTTCAGTACCTATCATATGGAGAGCACCTCCTTCCAACTGGCTCAAATTAAACACGGATGCATCCTTTTTCAACAGATCAAATTCTGGAGCAATAGCAACTATCATCAGGGATTATAATGGATCACTTAGGGGAGGGACTATATCTGAGATCCATACAAACTCTAGTCTCACTGCAGAAGTAATTGCAATTAGAAGAAGCAATGATTCTAGCAGATAATCTCAACATTGAAAATACAATAATTGAATCAGACTGCCGCTAGTTAATTCAAATTCTGAAATAAGAAAAAAATTTGTGGGAAGTGGATCCAATTATTCAAGACATAAGAACAATTCAGAAGAGACTCTCGAACTGTGGATTTACCTGGATTCCTCGAGAGGAGAATGAGCTGGCTCACAATCTCGCCATCTTAAAGTCAAAGAACCAACTTGTCAGCAATTGGCCAACATACCCACCCAGCCAAATTGCACAAATTATCAGAAAGGAAAAATTGGGCATACCTCTCTATCTCCACAAATAGCGACTTTGGTTCTCACGATAGCCGAAATTGCAACCTTCGCTGGCGGCAGCTCTATATGCGTCTCCCTTTTTATTTGGTTTGCCGTCGCCAAGAAAGGAAGTTTCTGGCTCCAACCTCGCAGCATCACTCAGTCTGGTGTAGCAGTAGTTCCTTTCATAATCGAGTCTGGTTTCTGTGAAGAACTCCTTCCAAGATCTCTCTCTATGTCAAATCTCCATCATCTCTTCATTTGCCCGTGTGCAATAATGCTAATGGGTTTTAATTTAAAATAGCGTTACAGGGAAGGAAACATGCTTTGGGATAGTCAAACTGGATAGTGATAGGAATGGTTGTATTGGTGTCAGGTTGGGTCTTAGTTCGGGTGGTTTTTTACCCGAACTCCGTCCAAAAAAAACATCAAGTACAATATGGGGTATTGAAACCCCTTTAGCATCATCACTCAGGAAGACTTTGAGTTCCTCCAAGGATTGATTGACAAAGTGAAATCCTGGTTCCTTATGAATGCTGCTTTTAGCAATCTAGTCAACACAAATGTTAGCTTCTCTGTAAGTATGTTGGAATTTAATTTTCCATAATTTCTTTGTCAAGCTCTCGATACCTCTAAGGATGGTGTTGTGGCTACTGTTGTAGGTTATAGGCCTTGTTATGTTCTTATATCCAAATTCTAAATTCATCTCTACCAAAACTCCACACATTTCCAACTGTCACACCAAGCTCAAACCATAAAGAACGCCCCAAAGCTATGTCTCTTCCACACTACAGTGTTCCAAATTTACCATAAATTTTCCGATCCACTCATCTAGGTATGTTTTGATTAAACTCCACTCTCAACTTTGTTCTTTGTGATTTTTCATGCTCCATCAGTGTTTAGCTTGTCCCACTTTTTTAGAGAAGATGTCATTTTATATGAATATTTTTTAATTTCTTTTTCAATGTTATATTATTAGATTTCTCTTGTTGTATGCTTTTTTATAAATTTTTTGAATGTCCATTTTCATATTCACCAGGTTGTAGTTAGAAATTCATCCAGCCAATTTATAGTACTGATCTTTTTCATGTTACTATGAAAATTCTTCAGGTGTTATCAATTCAAGTTAAAAATTTCAGGTGTCGTACAAGGGTTTAGAATTTGTGATCATATAACTGCTATTTTTAGGCAATTTCTAAGGACTAAATGTGATAATTAAGTAGACTCATTAAGTTTTTAGACTATTGGTTTCTAGTCCTGTATAAAAACAAATTTCAAAAACATTCTCAAAATTCTTAAAAATTTTAAAAATAGAAAGACATTTTTTATTTTTAGGAAACAAACAGCTACAATTAAATAAATAGACAAAAATACATATAAAAAAATTTAAAATAGTCAAAAATACACAAGATTCGTAAATATCAAAATACACTTTAAATATTATTTTTGATAACAAAAATACATATAAAGATTCATAAATATCAAATCCTTACTATAAAAATATGACATTTTATTCATTAAAAATAATTTTTAATGTGTACTTTTATCCATCCCAATTTTTTTTATTGTACTGTGATACCTCCTCTTTCCTTTCTCTTTATTCTTTCACCCGTCCTTGGTATTCCATCCTTAACAGCATATTGAGGGCCCTTCAAGCCACCCCCTCGCCAACATCAAAGGCTCCGAAGCATGCCACTAACTTTTAAGTAGTTTGTTATTGTATACATAGATTACATTTTAAAATAGTTGTCTCTAAATTCTAACAATAACGGTAACACAACAACTATTTTTTGGTTAAGTAAGAACCGTGGTCAAATATATTATTAGTAACTAATTATTTTCTTGAAATTTTTTACTTATAAGCAAATGGTTGGCCATTGAATACTTTCTAAAAACAAAATTTAAATTTCAAATATCTTGCAGGTAGGTTTGTCACAAATAGCAGATTTGTTGGTTTTTATGCAGCTGCACTCAGGTTTGAAATATGAGTTTAGCACATATAATAGAATATAAGAATCTATCAAATTGTACGTGTATAGTTGTGCGTGAGTTTGTAATTAAATACCTAAAATTTAAAATTGTCAAATTCATTTGAAAAAAAAAAAAAACTTCAAACATCTTGGTTAAAGAACAAGATAATATTGAGCTATTAGGTCACACCCACGAGATTGCTATAACAACTATAGACTCAATTGATCCTAGTTAACTATAAAGGCTTCAACATCCAACAATAATGCAATGTATTTCGCATTGTGAACACTCCAAACACGACAAAAGGAAGGAATAGATATTCAATTTTGTTCTCAAGATTATAAGTATGACTTAATTTAGTTAGTTTTTTTTTTATTAATTTAGTCTATGAAACTACACTTTCTTATATAATTCAATTCAATTTCATGAAACTCCACAAAAATTAAATTGAATCAAGAAATGTAATCTCAATGACTAAATTAACTGTTTCGAAAAAATAAGAAACTAAACTAAATCATACTTATAATCACAATACAAAATTGAACTTTACTCCCTAACGAACCCACATAAATTAAGGCATTGATTATTATTTATTAATAAATTAGATCCTAGAATCTAACTCCATAATTGTGCTAAGGTTCATGGGGCTCATGTATTCAGTGGATCCAGTCATGAATTTGTCTACGATCAATCTATTAGCTTTCTCTGAGGGATGGAAGGGATCCCAAAATGCAAAGAGGTCTCTGTTTGGACACAAGTTTGAAGCTGGTGTGCATAGCCCTATTCCATTGTATGCTCCTTGACCACAACATGCTACTTTTGATGTTACAAATCCTGCACACATTTAATAACGTGTTCAATGCTTCTAAATATATAGATACAAACCATAACCATGCATGTGCTTCACGCACCGAATTACTCAATTTAAATAGTTACAATTTACTAAAGTAAAAAAAATAATTTAAATTTCATATACATCTCATTAAATAACGAGTAAAGAACAAATAGGTCTCTAACCTTTTTTTTACGAACATTTTCGTCCTCAAAGAAGAAAAAATACATTCAAGTCCCTCATCCCCAAAAAACGTAGACATTTCAACCATTCCGTTGAATTCAGACGGTTGGACTGGACGAAAAAGTCTGACCTGGCAGAGGTGCGCTGACCTGGCCATTACGGAGCCCACATGGCAGTGAGCTTTTTGTCTCCGGGGACTTAATGTCCTGTTTCGAAAAGCTCACTGTCACGTGGGCTCCATAACGGCCAGGTCAACACCACCTCTGCCAGGTCAGACTTTTTCGGTCCAGTTCAACCGCCTGAATTTAACGAAAGGATTGAAATGTCCACGTTTTTCAAGAGTGAGGGACTTAAATATATTTTCTCTTCTTTAAAGACAAAAATATCCGCAAAAAAAAAAAAAGATCAGTGACCTGTTTATCCTTTACTCATAATTATATCTGTTGTATACGTGGAAAGCCAAAGCCAATAACCATCCATATTAAGTGACTGGCATGCCATTAATTCTGGCTTCACTGTACTGAGACACAATGCATGCATGGGTAAGTCATCAATCCTTTCCTTTGATACGTCAACTATACAGATTACAAAGTGGTCCAAATTAAAAGGTCAATTTCTCATGCCAATTTAACCTAATTGTAAAAAATCTCTAGAATGAAAAGAATTATAAAATAATAAATTAATTATTGTTGAATTTATAATTTTTATCATATCTAAATTTTACTATTTTAATTCAAATTAAAGATCATTATTAGACTTTTTTTTTTATTGTTTTGTTAACTTTTTTACTTTAAAAGTGTTTGATCCTAATCTAGTTATATATTTGGGAGGGAAACTCTTGGTTTTTATTTATTTTTTGGCTAAATTCTTGTTTAATTTTAGACATGAAAATTATCTTCTTATTTTTTTTTTCCATATATTTTAAGGAGTATAAAACATGATTATTAACACAAGAAATTCTCACATAAAAATTTCTCCCTATAATATATATGTAAGCTAAGCATGGCAAATGCAATATATGTCAAGTATGTCACTCTTAAATTATTTTGAAAATTTTCATTTTGTCTTTAATCCTAATTGAACTATTGGAATTTGGATTAAATTATCTAAGACAATTTTGCAAATTAATTAAATTAAATGATGAAGAAGATAAGCAATAAAACCAGATGATTGGTTAAGAAACACACACATACCGTATTCCTGTGGATTATTAACGAAATCCAAGTGCATAGTGAAGGCATTTGCAGAAATAAAAACATTGGATCCAATTTGTGAAGGGCCAATTCTGCAGGAACACATCCTAATGGCCCTGTTCCTGTCACCAGAACTCTTCTTGCTCCCAATTCATACAGGCTCTGCACAAATTCATCTATTTCATTCAACATTACAACTTACAATGCAATCACAGGTATTCCAACCTAGAAATACTAATCAATTCAGTTCTTGAGTTTTCACCTCGTACTTAATTTCGTGCTAAGTTGTAAATAAAAATAATTATCGATAATAATTAAAATTATTTTATTTATACTTATTAAAATTTTTTAATAAAAAATATTAATCATGATTATATATATTACTAAATATATAATATTATATTTAATTATACAATATTTTAATTTTCGACTTTTTTTACCAAATTATGTGAAAAGAGGACTTTTTATAGGAATACTACTGTAGTATCCTTGCTGTATACTCCTATTTTATAGAGGACAAATAGGAGCTATAATATTATAGAGGGTAACCCATTAAAGATTACCCAACTCCTAGTATAACTCTCTATAAAGGTCTCCGGAAGAGTATTTTATTAATTATTTTAGAACTTTTCGAGGGCTAGCTCCCTCTATCTCACCTCCTTTGGTACTGTATGTACCGGTTTTGAATTTGACATTAGTCAAGCCGGGGCATACAGTATTCACCAGGGTATGGAGAAGACGTCAGTTACAGGCGTGCTGCATAAAGTTACAACTTCTCATTCGACAGAAAGGCGTAAGCAACTCAGTATTCTGTTCGTACATTCTAATTGCAGTCTTCTTGTCCTTTCTCAATATGGACACGGAAAATAGGGGCCTTCGTCAGGTGGGGTTCTAACTCACCTAGGATTATTGGTTTTCAACCTTCATAATGGATACTGACTTTTTCAAACTCAAATCCCTAGAGGAATTCAATACTGATTTTGCAGGTATGGATGGTTCCTCACCATGTGCGTGATGCTGATCGAGAAAGATTTCTACAATCACATATGCCATTTCTTTTCGAGTAGCTCGTGACTCCTGGGTAAGGGACAAGAGTGATATTGGCGTTAATCCCCGAAGAAAATCTGGAGTAGGTGTAATAGTCTCGCAAAAAAATTTCTCTAGTGAGAGAAGTCTGGATGGAGTTCCCAAACGATAGACCTTCCTCTAGTGAGGGAATTCGAGGTGGGATTCCCGAGCAATATAAGTTAAGTCCTTTTTTTGACTTGACTTGACTACATAACTCTTGAAAGTAAGACACTTACTCACGGGTATGAAAAAGTGTCGATTATAGTTCCTTCTCTCTGGTAGGAGTGCCGCCCCCAAAGTACCTAAAAAGCGTAGGGGCATCGGCTCTCCCTTTTTCTTAGATTGGAGGAAGTGCTTCATAGGTGTGGAACACTTCCGAAACTGTTGAAGTGCTTCACAGGTGTGGAGCACTTCCGAAACTGTTAGACCGCTATTCTTGATTTTAGGAGGAAATAAACTAAGGCCTTTATATTTTCTAAGCCCGCTTATATATATATTTCCCTTAGATTAGAGGAAGTGCTTCATAGGTGTGGAGCACTTCCAAAACTGTTAGACCGCTATTCTTGACTTTAGGAGAGAATAAATTAAGGCCTCTACATTTTCTAAGTCCGCTTATATATATACTCAACTCCCTTTTTCTATTTTACATATGATATCAAGGTCATAACATTATTTCACCATAATTTCAACTACCTTCTCTTCTTGCCCTTCTTTGAGGTATTGGAACTCATTTTCTCACCTTTTCCTTTCATTTTCTATGTTAGTATATGTTGAAGCATCTCAAAATTCATTGGCTTATGAAACTTGCACACTTCAGAAATATCTAACCTTCTTTAAGTAATTTCTGCATTGACCAACCTTACCCCCACCTTGAATGTTACAGCACACAGCAATATAATAGCAAGTGCCTTAAATTCAAGTACGTATAAAGAAGAAAGAGAGTATTGATTCTGATGAACGTACAATACGGCTTACTCACTATCTTAATTAGGAGATGAATATTGATGATGGAATTCATGTGAATTTTAATAAATCGGCCCAATGACCGCTGGTTTCAACAACCATTCCTGTCCCGTTATAACTCCCATCCATTGCCTTATAAAACCTACATCTCTATCATATTAATTACTTACAACAAAAAATATTTTCCTTAATTTCCAAAAAAAAAAATATATATTTGCCTTTTTATGGAATTGTTGTGCTACATATATACTCTACTTGTGTATTTTTTGAATTATACGTACGGATTCTAGTGTAATATTTGTTCAGATTTTGGACATCCAATAAATGATGCTATATAAATCTGAAATAATAATTTTCCAAAATTATATTTTATATTTTATAACAAAATGTGATTTTTTTTAAAAAAATTAGAATTAGACGATACTAATTTTCTTTTCAATTGTATCATTATTGTTAAGAAAAAGAAGAGTAGTAAAAAAGAAATAAAAATGTTATGAATAAATTTTATAAAATATATATTACTTAACTATTTACACCAATAATATTAATCTTTGAAGAAGAAAAAGAGGGAACATTCTTCCCGGGCCTGTAAGAACAAGCAAGAAGACATAGAGAGGAAACCCTTAAATTGATTTTCAATAAACTTTTATTATATTTTTTAAAAATTATTTTTGTCAGACAAATTAATTCATTTATTTATTTTAATAAAATTTTTAATATTTATATTAGACAAATAAATTATTAACAAATTTATTATAAAATAATTACATTTTTAAAAAATATCATTTTAAAACAATAAATTATTAAGGTGTCTAATTAATTATTTTTCAGAGATCAATTCAGATATTTACTGGAGCTAGCTAGATAGATAGAAGGAGAAGCAGGCATACCTCAAGAATTTTGCGATACTCAGAAATGAGGAAGACAACGTAATCAGGAAGAGCAAATTCTCGAGATCTTGCAGAGAAAGGAACCAAGTAATAGTTGTTCACAAAATCATTGCCCCCTAATGTTATAAGCACCAATGCTTGGTTCACTAAATCTTGAGTTTCTTGCTCTCCAATTAGTGCTGCCACCCTTCTTTGATACTGCTTAAAGTACTCTAATTGCTCTCTAATTCGTATTATGTTTATCTGTAATACACAAATTCAAAATCAACTAAAAAATGGGGAAATTAAAGATGAGCAAATATATCAGTACTGAATAGTGAATACTGATCAATTCATGGTACATTGGTATTTGGTACTATAGCAGTCATAATTTGAGAGAAAAAAAAAAGAAATATTTTATTACTATTAACTTTGTCTGCAACCTTTCTATTTATGGCACAATATCTACTCATTGAAATTTGTAACACTTGCACAGTGTCTGGATTTTATATACTATATATCATGTGAGAATATGTAGAAATATTAGGAGTCAACAATTTAAAATAGAAAAAAATGATTAGTATTGATTTAAATATAAGACAAATGTTAGAGACAAATATTAATCACCCAACATTTTTCATATATATATATTGAGTTTAGCTACTAATACATATTAAAATTATTTTTATAAAAAAACTTTTCTAGATTAATAATATAAAAGGGCTATTTATCAGTAAAATCATATATATGTATCAAGTATCATGATTCATAATAAATAATTGTAAGCACAAAAAAATATTGTAGAGTACAACTTACAAACTGGATTCCAGTGTCATTGAGAATTCCTATCCCAGCTGAAGCAAAGTTGGCACCAATAAGTAACCTCTCTCCATCAAGCTCCGGACTCAAATATGGCAATGTGGGTTCAGACCCTATTTTCTCACCTGCATACATTTATGCATAAAAAACTTATACCCTGTTAAAATGTTTCAAAACAAAACAAGAATGAAATTAAAGCATGCACAACAAACAAATGAAGCCTTAACACTGAAAGTACCTAATTTAAGCTATGTAGTAATTAAACTTCAAAATTTAAAATAAACCTGTAAAGTCTTATAAGTTGATTCAAAAGTTAGATAATTCTGACAAAATAGGATTGGTATTTAGTGACTATTTTTCTTTTTCCCAAAATACTCTTCCTCGTATATTAAAATAGCATAAAAGATTTGTTTAATGGAGTAATATAAAATTAATATGAGAACGTAACTGATAAGATCAGGCATGTTGAGGCCATTGGAGAAACGACCAGAGGCTCTATGAGAAGGAGAGTCAATGCCATAAGGGTATGAGTCAGCACGAGCTGTGGTTGCTAAGAAGTTGTTGTTGCCATTGTCAACAAGCGAATCCCCGAAAACGAAGAACGCTCTTGCTGCTTCAGCTTGTGGAGTATGAACAATGCTCCAATGTATCAAAACAGAACAAATAATCAATACCAACATAGATGAAGAAGAAGAAGAAACAACGTTGTTCCTTTTTGTTATTGTGTTGTGTTCTTCCATTGGAGATGTAGGAGTGTGTTTATGTGTTTACAAGAATAAGTGCCGCCCCCAAAGTACCTAAAAAGCGTAGGGGCATCGGCTCTCCCTTTTTCTTAGATTGGAGGAAGTGCTTCATAGGTGTGGAACACTTCCGAAACTGTTGAAGTGCTTCACAGGTGTGGAGCACTTCCGAAACTGTTAGACCGCTATTCTTGATTTTAGGAGGAAATAAACTAAGGCCTTTATATTTTCTAAGCCCGCTTATATATATATTTCCCTTAGATTAGAGGAAGTGCTTCATAGGTGTGGAGCACTTCCAAAACTGTTAGACCGCTATTCTTGACTTTAGGAGAGAATAAATTAAGGCCTCTACATTTTCTAAGTCCGCTTATATATATACTCAACTCCCTTTTTCTATTTTACATATGATATCAAGGTCATAACATTATTTCACCATAATTTCAACTACCTTCTCTTCTTGCCCTTCTTTGAGGTATTGGAACTCATTTTCTCACCTTTTCCTTTCATTTTCTATGTTAGTATATGTTGAAGCATCTCAAAATTCATTGGCTTATGAAACTTGCACACTTCAGAAATATCTAACCTTCTTTAAGTAATTTCTGCATTGACCAACCTTACCCCCACCTTGAATGTTACAGCACACAGCAATATAATAGCAAGTGCCTTAAATTCAAGTACGTATAAAGAAGAAAGAGAGTATTGATTCTGATGAACGTACAATACGGCTTACTCACTATCTTAATTAGGAGATGAATATTGATGATGGAATTCATGTGAATTTTAATAAATCGGCCCAATGACCGCTGGTTTCAACAACCATTCCTGTCCCGTTATAACTCCCATCCATTGCCTTATAAAACCTACATCTCTATCATATTAATTACTTACAACAAAAAATATTTTCCTTAATTTCCAAAAAAAAAAATATATATTTGCCTTTTTATGGAATTGTTGTGCTACATATATACTCTACTTGTGTATTTTTTGAATTATACGTACGGATTCTAGTGTAATATTTGTTCAGATTTTGGACATCCAATAAATGATGCTATATAAATCTGAAATAATAATTTTCCAAAATTATATTTTATATTTTATAACAAAATGTGATTTTTTTTAAAAAAATTAGAATTAGACGATACTAATTTTCTTTTCAATTGTATCATTATTGTTAAGAAAAAGAAGAGTAGTAAAAAAGAAATAAAAATGTTATGAATAAATTTTATAAAATATATATTACTTAACTATTTACACCAATAATATTAATCTTTGAAGAAGAAAAAGAGGGAACATTCTTCCCGGGCCTGTAAGAACAAGCAAGAAGACATAGAGAGGAAACCCTTAAATTGATTTTCAATAAACTTTTATTATATTTTTTAAAAATTATTTTTGTCAGACAAATTAATTCATTTATTTATTTTAATAAAATTTTTAATATTTATATTAGACAAATAAATTATTAACAAATTTATTATAAAATAATTACATTTTTAAAAAATATCATTTTAAAACAATAAATTATTAAGGTGTCTAATTAATTATTTTTCAGAGATCAATTCAGATATTTACTGGAGCTAGCTAGATAGATAGAAGGAGAAGCAGGCATACCTCAAGAATTTTGCGATACTCAGAAATGAGGAAGACAACGTAATCAGGAAGAGCAAATTCTCGAGATCTTGCAGAGAAAGGAACCAAGTAATAGTTGTTCACAAAATCATTGCCCCCTAATGTTATAAGCACCAATGCTTGGTTCACTAAATCTTGAGTTTCTTGCTCTCCAATTAGTGCTGCCACCCTTCTTTGATACTGCTTAAAGTACTCTAATTGCTCTCTAATTCGTATTATGTTTATCTGTAATACACAAATTCAAAATCAACTAAAAAATGGGGAAATTAAAGATGAGCAAATATATCAGTACTGAATAGTGAATACTGATCAATTCATGGTACATTGGTATTTGGTACTATAGCAGTCATAATTTGAGAGAAAAAAAAAAGAAATATTTTATTACTATTAACTTTGTCTGCAACCTTTCTATTTATGGCACAATATCTACTCATTGAAATTTGTAACACTTGCACAGTGTCTGGATTTTATATACTATATATCATGTGAGAATATGTAGAAATATTAGGAGTCAACAATTTAAAATAGAAAAAAATGATTAGTATTGATTTAAATATAAGACAAATGTTAGAGACAAATATTAATCACCCAACATTTTTCATATATATATATTGAGTTTAGCTACTAATACATATTAAAATTATTTTTATAAAAAAACTTTTCTAGATTAATAATATAAAAGGGCTATTTATCAGTAAAATCATATATATGTATCAAGTATCATGATTCATAATAAATAATTGTAAGCACAAAAAAATATTGTAGAGTACAACTTACAAACTGGATTCCAGTGTCATTGAGAATTCCTATCCCAGCTGAAGCAAAGTTGGCACCAATAAGTAACCTCTCTCCATCAAGCTCCGGACTCAAATATGGCAATGTGGGTTCAGACCCTATTTTCTCACCTGCATACATTTATGCATAAAAAACTTATACCCTGTTAAAATGTTTCAAAACAAAACAAGAATGAAATTAAAGCATGCACAACAAACAAATGAAGCCTTAACACTGAAAGTACCTAATTTAAGCTATGTAGTAATTAAACTTCAAAATTTAAAATAAACCTGTAAAGTCTTATAAGTTGATTCAAAAGTTAGATAATTCTGACAAAATAGGATTGGTATTTAGTGACTATTTTTCTTTTTCCCAAAATACTCTTCCTCGTATATTAAAATAGCATAAAAGATTTGTTTAATGGAGTAATATAAAATTAATATGAGAACGTAACTGATAAGATCAGGCATGTTGAGGCCATTGGAGAAACGACCAGAGGCTCTATGAGAAGGAGAGTCAATGCCATAAGGGTATGAGTCAGCACGAGCTGTGGTTGCTAAGAAGTTGTTGTTGCCATTGTCAACAAGCGAATCCCCGAAAACGAAGAACGCTCTTGCTGCTTCAGCTTGTGGAGTATGAACAATGCTCCAATGTATCAAAACAGAACAAATAATCAATACCAACATAGATGAGAAGAAACAAGAAACAACGTTGTTCCTTTTTGTTATTGTGTTGTGTTCTTCCATTGGAGATGTAGGAGTGTGTTTATGTGTTTACAAGAAAATAATAATAAATAATAATAATAATAATAATAATAATAATAATAATAATAATAATAATAATAATAATAATAATAATAATAATAATAATAATAATAATAATAATAATAATAATAATAATAATAATAATAATAATAATAATA